>NC_060138.1:719742734-720065234 GCF_021461385.2 Schistocerca piceifrons
CACTCATCGCTCCTGACTCCGTGTATAGTCCTAACGCAGCTAACATCAATAATTATTTCTCTTTCCTTTCCTTTCTTCCCCTGCCCCTTCAGTTTACTTAACATGAGGGAAACTGTTGTTCTACTTCTAACTTTTGGGTGATTTTACGACATAGATGATTGGTTGGTTCGCTGACTGGAGGAGGGAGGGGGGGGGGGGAAGGGAGGGGACCAAAGCGTGAAGTCATCAAGCCCACGATCCAAGGTGGTAGGAACTGAGGGAGGAAAAGCACCAACAACAGAGACCAGTCGATGGGAAAGAAAGACGGACAAACAATGAGGCAGAAGGAACGTCAGGGTGTCGAGAAAAGTAAGGAAGAGGAGGGGAGTTGGGGAGGGGCAAGACCACGGGGCGCCCTGGAGGAGCTATGTGCAAAGGGGCAGCTGCACTGCTGCCGACCCATCCTCATCCCCACACCATACACAGGGAAAACATAGTGAAAAGGGGGGGGGGGAAATACCTGGCTGGCATGGAAGCCGAAGGTCTCCCAAACCATCAACAACACTAACCCAGGGACTCCAGTTCCAGGAAGGAAATTCAGGTATTTAAATCTGGGACGATAAATTATTTTTTCCATGAGAACTAAGAACGGACGTAACTATCTGAGAGTCGTCCTCTGCCACTCAGACAAGGAGAGTGGGGAGGACATATGTAGTGTGAATGGCCAAAAGGTTGGGGCACCCCAGCGAAATATTAATCATATTAAGGGGGACCCACAACTACAAACGGGGTGGGGGGTAGACCATTACAGAGTGAAAAATCATGACTCAATCTCGTATGGTTGATACAAAGACAGAAGAGTATGGTTAATCACCGGTGGGAGAGGCAGAGGTAAGAATACCAAATATTTGGCATTACATTAGTCGTATGAAGTTTATTAGTGGGGGGGGGGGGCGGGAGAAGGGAGGGGGTGGCCCACCAACGGTCAGAACATTATGTGATGTCACAAATTTAGTCCTGGGGAGGTCACAGAGGCTGGCAGTGGGGGGGGGGGGGGGTCAGGTGGCTACTCTCCCCGATAGCACATTACCTGGGGATACTCATGCATCTGGGTACCCAGAGGAATCAACTGAACAAGCACCGGGGGTCGAGAGTGGTCAGAAGGTCATGGATGGCAGAGACCAAGGGAGGCAGAAAAAAACATTGGGCGATAGCACGAAGATTAGTCATTGAGTCTGTATATAACAAAACTCGAGTGAGGGAGAACCGTTGAATAAAGCCAATGGCCTGGTAAATAACCATCAGTTCTGCAGTAAACGCCCAACTCATGGCAGGCAAGAGATGATATTCCGTAAAATCAGGATTGGGCCACAAAGACCACTCTTGTGCAGTGTAAATATAAGGGGATGGTGCAAAGCTGTGTCATACGCCTTACGAGGACCGAAGAGAACTGTGACAAGTTGGCAGTGCTGAGAAAAGACCTGTCAAACTGTGATTCCCAACTGAACAAGATGACTGGTTAGTGATCTTCCTCCTGAAAGCCTTTTTGATAAGGAGATAAATAGTCCTGTGATATACTGTAAGAAGTCAACACATCAGATGAGGCACCATCCATTCAAACAACGTACAGGGTTGGTAACGATCGAGGGACAACGAAATCTTACTGGGCGACAGAAATCACAACACTGTCAGAGGGGAAAACACCTTGGAGCCAAATATGGTTAAACACCCAGAGGAGATATTGTCATTGTGGAGGATTGAGATGTTGAGGCAATTGGTTAGAGATAGAATCAGCGCCAGGGGCTGAATTGTGGGAACAGGAGAGGGTCAGTTCAAGTTCCAATTTAGTAAAAGGTTCATTGCAGGAGACAAACAGATATTTATTTGCTCTGAATAATTTATATAAAATTAACACAGAGCAAATTTTTATAAAAAACTCAAATGAAATTACAAAATGACTCTAAAACTGTGGGCAGGTACTAAATTATACGGAAGACTGTGTAGAGAAAACACACGTTCTTCTCATCTGAGAATCTCGCAAATTCAGAGTTAATGTGACAAAAAGAGGCCACAAAATATAACAAATTAAGGAACAGAAGCTGCTTGGCAAAATAACTAAGTAGCGAGCTTCTCAGAATATGGATCATGCTACCACACTCAAATTTCCGCAAAAATCACAAAATCTTCAAATTCCTCAACTTCTCACCTTCTAATTTAAACAAAAAATCTCCATGTGTGGTATGCTTCATGCTTTGCCAATGTGACAAACGAGTATTTATTTATTTATTTGGCCTCTGGTAGCTAACGGCCGGTTAGGTAAATGAGAGACATGTAACGCAAATCATAAATTGACGACTTAACAGTTATATAACAACGTTAACGATCAACATTGTTGTACTGGCACAAATATGAATAAAGATAATATATACATTTAACAAAGGTATTGAACATGCTGTGTATCAATTTTGCATGGCACCCCAAGTTAACAGATGAAACGAAAAAAATAGGAACACTACAAATACAACTATTCAGAGCGTAAACTGAAATAACTATACATATAAAATGTAGGTTATGATGGTAGTCAGCATAGTTCCCAGTGTTGGGTTATTATTAGAGAGATGTCCCGGCAGCTTGTAAAAATTTGAAAAGCTTCTTGGTGTACGCAGCAGTATCCGAAGAAAGTAGGAAACTCTACCTTCACATGACGTAATTGTTGCAAGAAAGGTAGTCTGTGCCTTCTCGTTTTGCACGTGTAAAGAGGATGTGACTGATGTCTCCTTCTGTAGTGTTATTACAATCACAGAGGCCTATTTTATGAATAAATAGGGATAGGCAGCAAAAACTTCCCGCTATTGGCGTACAGAACACACATTAACAAACAAGAGGTTGGTACTCACCTGGAGCAGTGTTTCCTCCGTTGGTCAGCATCTTTGCAACAAGCACAGTACCAGGTACGACTCATTCATTTCAGATCGATTGTAACCTAGTTCCCCACGCTGGTCGGATGGCACCATGGTGTCCTAATATTTGATATACGTAGAGACAGATAAAAATGTCTTGCACAGTTAACCTCTAGGGATGGCAGTACGGCATTGCGTTCTCTACTTTGAACGCGGGCAGTCGCCGACTCTGCCAACAAAAGCACGATGCAGATCACAACCGAAATTCCCCGAAAACTGCTCAACTCTCCATAGATCCTTCGCATATTGAGCACAGGCTGATGGAACAACGTCATATCGAGGTTAATCAAAGTCTTGTTCTTCTTCTGTTGAAGATAAGACAATCTGTTTCGAAGATGATATGGAATTCGAGGTAATAAAAGATTTTGTTCCTTGCATTGGATAGAAGAACAAAATGTAAAAATTATCGTTGTTTTTTCCACTGTTAAGCTCATTGGGAATAGCTAGAGGGTATTTTTTCACCAGATGTGCTCCGCTTTTATTTATAAAGCATCATCTACACTAGTGGCCATTAAAATTGCTACACCCAGAAGAAATGCAGATGATAAAACGGGTATTCATTGAACAAATATATTATACTAGAACTGACATGTGATTATATTTTCACGCAATTTGGGTGCATAGATCCTGAAAAATCAGTACCGAGAACAACCCCCTCTGGCCGTAATAACGGCCTTGATACGCCTCGGCATTGAGTCAAACAGAGCTTGGATGGCGTGTACAGGTACAGCTGCCCATGCAGCGTCAACACGATACTACAGTTCATCAAGAGTAGTGACTGGCGTATTCTGACGAGCCAGTTGCTCGCCCACCATTTACCAGATGTTTTCAATTGGTGAGAGATCTGGAGAATGTGCTGGCCAGGGCAGCAGTCGAACATTTTCTGTACTCAGAAAGGCCCTTACAGGGCCTGCAACGTGCGGTCGTGCATTATCCTGCCCAAATGTATGGTTTCGCAGGGATCGAATGAAGGGTAGAGCCATGGGTCGTAACATATCTGAAATGTAACTTCCACTGTTCGGAGTGCCGTCAATGCGAGCAAGAGGTGACCGAGATGCCTAACCAATGGCATCCCATACCACCACGCTGCGTGATACGCCAGTATGGCGATGACGAAAACTCGCTTCCAATGTACGTTCACCGCGATGTCGCCAAACACGGATGCGTATATCATGATGCTATAAACAGAACCTGGATTCATCCGAAAAAATTACGTTTTGCCATTCGTGCGCCCAGGTTCGTCGTTGAGTATACCATCGCAGGCGCTCCTGTCTATGATGCAGCGTGAAGGGTAACCGCTGCCATGGTCTCCGAACTGGTAGTCAATGCTGCTGCAAACGTCGTAAAACTGTTCGTGCAGATGGTTGTTGTCTTGCAAACGTCCCCGTCTGTTGACTCAGGGATCGAGACGTGGCTGCACGATCCGTTACAGCCATGCGGATAAGATGCCTGTAATCTCGATTGCTAGTGATACGAGGCCGTTGGGATCCAGCACGGCGTTCCGTATTACCCTCCTGAACCCACCGATTCCATATTCTGCTAACAGTCACTGGATCTCGACCAACGCGAGCAGAAATGTCGCGATACGATAAACCGCAATCGCGCTAGCCTACAATCCGACCCTTATCAAAGTCGGGAACGTGATGGTACGCATTTCTCCTCCTTACACGAGGCATCACAACAACGTTTCACCAGGCAACGCCGGTCAACTGCTGTTTGTGTATGAGAAATCGGTTGGAAACTTTCCTCGTGTCAGCACGTTGTAGGTGTCGCCACCGGCGCCAACCTTGTGTAAATGCTCTGAAGAGCTAATCATTTGCATATCACAGCATCTTCTTCCTGTCTGTTAAATTTCGCGTCTGTAGCACGTCATCTTTGTGGCATAGTAATTTTAATGGCCAGTAATGTTCATTCTAGAAATATGGATATATCATATGTCTCTAGATTTTGGTACTTACAGATTAAAAACAGCACTTCCTCATAAATTCGGCGTGCAAAATATTCGCGGTTTTTTGCCTATTGTTTACATACTCTGCGAATCGTTGCTTTTTACTTCGTTGTTAGTGGAGGTTAAATTCGAAATACCTTGTTGCACTTTCACATTTGGTAATTTTTTTAATCCAGTTTTTCTTACCCCGTATTGGTGTTTTCCCACTTATAATAGAATGTTCGCGAAGAATACTGACAGCTTTCTGAGTCCAAAAATGAGGTGACTGACTATGTATGTAGCTTAAAAGTGTGCTACGTCAACTTATAATTTGTAATTTGTTTAGAGAGTAAATGCTGGAGTGGCAACATCCACTAACGTCTTTCCTCTCTTGAATGCAAAAGGTGGTTTCATTCTTTCTTGTATATTTTATGATAATTAAAAACTTAATGAGATGCAAACGGCAACTGCTCATCACTTTAAAACTTTTTGTCATAACTTGCTTTTCTAAATGTTTTTACAGCAAAAATTGTTGGAGAGCGTGAATAAAGTAGGTCGTCTTTATACGGCGATGCCACAGATCAGCCGCCATTGTAGCAGCTGTAATTGCATATCGCAAGATCAATCCGAAAGCCTGCATTCGTTTTAAATTTTCATTACGAAGTCCGATATTATTTTGTCGAGTCATTTTTCCACAATTTCAGTACTGGCAATGAAATTCTTAACTGTCTTCTCACGATCACACGTCACTTTTTTTTAAAAAAAAATCTCTTCAACGGGAAGGGTAGATTGTGCAACTCACCTCATTTTTGCGTGCGTGGGTGCGTGTGTGTGTGTGTGTGTGTGTGTGTGTGTGTGTGTGTGTGTGTGTGTGTGCGTGAGAGAGAGAGAGAGAGAGAGAGAGAGAGAGAGAGAGAGAAAGAAAGAAATAGAGAGAGAAAATAAACGCAGCTTTGAATGCTAAATAGGTGAAAATATAATAATATTTTACAAAAGTGAAATGAAGCGGCAAAGACGGGAGTGCAACGCAAGAAAAAATGACAGCAAAGAACGGAAAGACTGCTAAAACTGCGAAAAGTGAATATGCAACCAATTTTTCTTTCTACTTTGCCGTTCACTGACAGCGGAGGAAGAAGCAGTAGCTCACAGAATGTGTACAAAAGAAGCGAAAACAGCGTCAGTAATTCGCACGTAAATTCTGCAAGGAAATACTGTTTTCAACCTGTAAGTACCAAAATGTACAGAGATACTGTGTATGTGGTACCACATTTCCAAAATGACCAGGAAGATGCTTTTTCAATAAAAGCGAATTGTGTCTCATGAAAAATACTCTTTAATTATAGGCAGTCAGTTTAAGACAAAAACACCAATACTAATCGATTGTAACTGCTGTTGCGGAAGATAACCATGCAACGCAGAACTCAGTACACTCTAGGATGCACCTTGGTAGGTGTGACGTACATGTACAGGCAAACAAATGACAATTTCAGGAAAACTGGGTAATTTACTCAGGAGACGCAGGAAACTTAATGACGCATTGGTCCACCTCTAGCTCTTATGCAAGCAGTTATTTGGCTTGTCATTGATTCATAGAGTTGTTGCATGTCCTCTTGCGAGTTGTCGTGGCAAATTATGTCCAACTGGCGCGTTCGATCGTCAAAATACTGAGGTGGTTGGAGCGCTCCGATCGTAATGCTACAAACGTTCTCAACTAAGAGAGAGATTTGGCGACCTTGCTGGCCAAGGTACGTTTTGGCGAGGACGAAGACAAGCAGTAGAAACTCTCGACACTTGCGGGAGTGAGTTATCTTGCTGAAATGTAAGTGCAGGATGGCTTGCTGTGAAGGACGACAACAAAACGGAGCGTGCAGTATCGTCACGTAGCGCCATACTGTAACCCAAAGGGGAGCTGTTATGAAATAAAATGACAGCCGGCCGCTGTGGCCGAGCGGTTCTAGGCGCTTCTGTCTGGAACCGCGCTGCTGCTACGGTCGCAGGTTCGAAACCTGCCTCGGGCATGGATGTGTATGATGACCTTAGGTTAGTTAGGTTTAAGTAGTTCTAAGTCTAGGGGACTGATGACCTCAGACGTGAAGTCTCCTAGTGGTTCTGGTACAGTGCTTAGAGCCATTTAAACCATAAAATGACATACAACAAGGCCATCACTCTTGGGTGTGGGGCCGTATGGCTAGCTAAGTGAGGTTGATATCCCACAGCTGTCTGGGATGTCGGGATGTCTCCACACATGTCTTTGGCCTGGAATTTCATTGAGTGGAGTATAATTGTCTTCAGTGGTGAGTACCGCTTCGAACTGAGCTGTGATGGTCAGCTAAGAAGTGTCGCGAGACACCCTGAACAGTGGTGGGATACCAATCTGACTGTAGCCCGTCATACTACCCGACTACATTTTCTCCTCCCCATTTTGTTGCCCTTCATGAAAAGCCATCCTGGGCTTACATTTCAGCAGGATACTGCCCACCCACACACGGGGAGAGTCCTTACTGATTGTCTACGTGCCTGCGAAACCATAGGCTGGCCAGCAAGGACACTGGATCTCTCCCCAGCTGGGAACATTTTGATCACTGTGGGCAGGGCCCTCCCATCATCTCGAGATTTGGACGATATAACGTGCCAGTTGGACAGAATTTGGCACCATGTCTCTCAGGAGGGCATCCAGAAATTATGAATCAATGCCAATCCGAATAACTGCTTTCTCTTGAATAATCATCGAGTTTTTTCTGAAATTGTAATCATCTAGGCGCTACAGTCCGGAACCGCGCGACCGCTACGGTCGCAGGTTCGAATCCTGCCTCGGGCATGGATGTGTGTGATGTCCTTAGCTTAGTTAGGTTTAAGTGGTTATAAGTTCTAGGGGACTGATGACCTCAGAAGTTAAGTCCCATAGTGCTCAGAGCCATTTGAACCATTTTTTTTTGTAATCATCTGTTTGCCTTTACATGTAAGTCACATCTACCGATTTCCCTCCCATTCGTATGATTCTTTCGTAGCGCGTTACTTTTTTCTTTTTATCTTAGAGTATACTTCAATAATGCAACGACACGAGGCTAGAAATGTATGGTTGACAGCAACTGCTGATACGAAGCTACCAGTGGTTTCTGTACAATGTTGGTGACACAGTTCTTGCTACAATCATAACAGATGGTTACCATCTTACACGAGCTCAGGTTTCACTCTAATAACAAAGAACATAAATGTAGCTATCACTCCGTCCATTTTGTGTTACGTTTTTGTGTGTTTACTACAGAGCAGTAGCCCGATTCTTGTTCTGCGATCTCTCGACAGTCAGTTGCTTCCGATTATGATTTCTGCAGAACTGTCGCATTCTTTGGTTAGCATCTTCAGTCTCGATCTTTCCGCTCCACACGAAACAACAAAATGCTCAGCTGATGTCTGAACATCGGTCAAATGAATATTCTCAAGTAACGTCGCCATTTGTTACAATGTCTGTTTGCGATGTGCTAAAGTTCAGTCAGTGATGGACTTCTCCATTGCCTTGGCAAGTACGGTGGTGCAGATCTGCAGTGATAATAACCACGGTTGTGCTTGTAGAAACGTGAGACAGAAGCAAGCGGCCTGTGAGGTACCTAGGACGACAGGAACAAATGTACGGGTTGTGGAAATTACCGTAGATACGCATCTTCAGAAAGGCGAGCAAGCAATTAGCAGTTACGTAAAGAGTCGCGCCGGCCGGGGGCAGTGCGCTCTGCTCTTTGCGTAATCCGTTTCGTGGCGGCCGCTCGTGTGCGGGGTGTGGGAAGACCGCAGGCAGGCAGGCCGCTGCACGGGGGGCTCACGGCGGGCGGGTTCGCGTCTCGGCGGTTTAGTCAGGAGCCTCCGTAATGGCGACGGTAATAAGAGGACCGCAACGCCAACGAGTGGGGGGAGGCCTGTAGTTGTGGGCACTATACGATGCTTGATTACTACCTCTGATCTAACAAAATCACACACAAGTACAGCTGCTGGGTGGGCTCTCTAACATGATTGAGAAAAGGATAGAGTGAGGCACGGAGAATCGTCTCGCCCTACTCTCGCTCAAAATTTAATCATCGCCTCGAAAATTAAAGTTGCGTTAAAAACGATTTGTTGGTTCTAGTATGGGTGATACATAAAATACTTTAAAGAAGCCGGGAAAAAAGTATTGTAGAGAAACAGTTTGGACTTAGCAGAGGGAAAGATACAAGAGGTCCTATTGGACAGCTGACAACTATAAACGACAGATATATTAAAAGAGGAGAAGAAGTTTATACTTTCGCTGACTTGGAAAAAGTACAATGGAATAAGTTAATGGATATTCTATGGAAGGAAAAATGGCGTCGACTAGAGGGATAGAAGGCTGATTAAGAACCTATCTTGCACAGAGAATACGAGTACAGACTGGGAATAAGATGACAGTGGAAAGCACAATTGGAAGAGAAGTGAGGCAATGTTTGAAACGAAAGAGAGGAGTGTGTGGGTTTGTGGTACGAGGATAGGATGTATTCGATTTGCGGATGATGCGGTGTTATTGGCAGAGAGCGACAAACTTATGACTGGAATGTTAAAAGAATTAAGTAAGACCTGTAAGGAAATCAGAATAAAAATTTGTAAGGCAAAATGTGTTGTGACATTGCAAAGAAAGTAAGAACAACTTTAAAATTAGGACAGGAAGATATATAACAAGTTAGTACTTTCAAATATGTGGTAAGCACAATCACAGACGACATGAGATGTAGTAAGGAGATGAAAATAGGTATAGCAATTGCCAAACGGCATTTAATAAGAGGAAAAGGTTTCTATGTCCGTGCATGGACCTGAGGAAAAAACTGGCAAAGTACTTTATGTGGAGCGTGTCAGTATATGGAGCTGAGACATGGACACTGAGGAAAGAAGAAGAAAGGAGTATAGAAGCATCTGAGACAATGATTTGGAGGAAGATGGAAGGAATAAAATGTGTAGACAAACATAAGTGAGCGAAGAGAGAGAAATTCCAAGTGACAGGGAAAACGAAACACAATTGGCTTGCACGCCGAATGAGAAGAGATTTTTTACTGATGGATGATATGGAAGGAAAGGTGAATGACAGAAAAAGAAGAGCATGCAGGAGATACCAGTTGATGGACAGTATGAGAGGAAACCGCTAGGAGAAAACGAAGAGGGTAACGAGTGACAGGACTGTATGAAGAGCTACGCGTGAAGACCTATCCTAGGGCAGAACACTGATGATGATGATGATGACGATGATCACCATCATCATTATCTGGATGAAAAATAATATACGGAGAAATCTGGAAAAAAAAATTTCCAGGACAATGGAAGGTAGCATTTATACAACCTGTATGTATGAAAACCAATAAACTAGCAGATAATAACTACACAGGAATTTCCTTGCTAGCAGTTGCACACAAGATATTTTCCAACATTTTTCTGAACATAGTAGAACAATATTGGATGGTCATTTAGGTGACCCAGCGGAAAAATACGCTTTCGGTGCACAAAAACCGAATATGCTCCTATTTAAAAGACTTTGACTGAAAACTAGGGTAGCAGCTATTACATTCTACCGACGTTAGCGTCTTTAAAATTTTTTCCAAAAACTTTGGTATGCGAACGTATTTGCGCTTTTTTTAATGCTGAGAGAGAAGGATCATGACAGTGGTAAAGGGAAAAGTGATAAATACTGAAAGATAGAAGACAGTGGTTCTGGTACAGAAAGAGCGGAGGAGACAGTGGCAGCGTGTGTAACGGACAGAGAGGGACACAATGACGGTGGAACATAGTTGACAGTGACAGAACAGTGATAGAAAAAGACTGAGGGACACAGTGCCAGTTGGAGAGGAAATAAAGAGGAGTGAGTGGAAGTGGGTGATAGCCAAGCATAATGAGAGACCGACTATGACAATACAACAAGGAAGAGAGAGAGAGTGGCGGTGGAAGAGACAGAAGCAGTGGGAAGGAGGGAATGAGATAGTACCAGTAAGATAGAGAAGGGTGGAGACATAAGAGTAGACCGTTTTAGTAGGACAGAATGAAAGAGACTGTAGCTGTGAAACAGGGGACAGTGACAAAGAGACACAAAGACGTAATGATAACGAGATCGGCTGAATAAATGAGTCTGTTTTTTGACAGGTGCTCATTTCCGCCGTTTGTAATTATGTTCGTTGATTTGAAAACTGCCTTTGATTCCATTGACAGACAAACTATAAATACAATAACCCGATAATTTGGTGTAATGTCTAAATTACCAAACCTAAAGCGTGAACACTTACGAACAGAGTACATAAACTGAAGTTTATAGGGGAAATATCTCAGCCCTTCGAAATAAACACAGTTTTACGGAAAGGCGATGGCCTATCTCCACTTCTTTTTATTTTCTAGAAAAAACAGTGATAGTTTGGAATGAAAAACTGAATGAATATGGGATTTCAAAAATAAGATTTGGAAGACAAAACAATAATATTTGGAATAAACTATGCGACTTTTCTATACTTTCTGAACATGTAACGTCTGCTGTAATAGAAATTAATGTTTTAGAAGAAGTAGACAGGAGTGTAGTTTTAAGAATATTTGAATAAAGATATTGGCCAAATTGAAAAGGTTACAAAATTTACATATTTTGTGGGGATAATCCAACAGAAAATGGTTTGGAAAAATCTGCTGTAGAGGAAAGAAGACATAGAATAGGAAGGGTATACGGTGTAACTAAAGAGTTCTACAACAAAACATGTCTGTCTAAAACTGCAAAAATGAGGCATTGCAGTACAGTAGTGACACCGGACTGTCTGTATGCAAACGAAGGTATTTCGTTTGATGATAATTTAGATAAACCACTGGACCTGTGCAAAACTTTCACCTTTTTGTAATTTTAAATAGTGGCAGTAGCTGCAATAAGTTTACTCGTTGGTGTAAGGGTAACTGCGGGAATGACAAGAAAACATAGGTAAAAATGAACTGAACGATGTGGTGTAATAATCATGAATTTATGATACACCTTTATGTATACATAACTATACATCATTTCTCGTAATTTCTAACTTTCGACCGTAGTAAGTAAATGTGAAATGTATAGGTTAGAATGTAGTATTCGCTTCTTACCTGGTATGTCAGTATAACCAAGATAACTTCTGACTGTATTTTTAGCTTTAATTGAACTCTTTGCTTTATGAACACACATTAAGCCGGAGTAAAAATAATCACAATCACAACACAATCAACAAATCACAATTCAAGGCTAGAATGACAAAGTGTATTAGTTCTGGAAAGTCAGCTTCTATGACGAGTAGAGATAATGGACTGCCGCAGTGGTCACGATTATTATGACAATGTTTTGTACAAACTATCCAGATAATAAGCAATTTAAAACAAAGAAAATGGTATTTATAATAAGATAATATGGAAAGGAAGTCTCTTATTTGTGATTAATAAGTTATCTGTCTGGAACCGAGCGACCGCTACGGTCGCAGGTTCGAATCCTGCCTCGGGCATGGATGTGTGTGATGTCCTTAGGTTAGTTATGTTTAATTAGTTCTAAGTTCTAGGCGACTGATGACCTCAGAAGTTAAGTCGCATAGTGCTCAGAGCCAAGCCAATGAGATCTCTTCGTAAAATGTAAATATGAAGCTGGATGTCCATGCTCTTTTGCTATGATAGTTAAAACTCTGTTTTATGTTAAAATTTTCCACAAACAGTACCTTTTAGTGCAAAATCGATATGCAGTGTCAGAAGTGGTTAAAACACCTTTCTAACGCTACCTCATTCATCCCTGTACAATTAGTATCTGTTGAGAAAAGGGGTGTTGAATTGATAAATAATACATATGATTAGAAATATTTGAAAGGAGAATCATTAGGAAAATAATAGGTCAACAAACATAATTTAGGATTGGAAATTACATAGTAATATTGAAATTTATCGAAACATAGAAAACATATAAGAAGTAATGAGAAAAACAAGAGTGGTATCTTTTGGACATTTGTATCGAATGCAAGACATTAGATTAACCAAAAGATCTTCAAACATTTGTGGGACAAGAAGTCAACAAGAAGTTGGATCCATAAAATAAAATAGGATCTGGAAAAAAATAACATATAAGCTTGTAGAAACAACTGGCAGAAGTGTTTAGGGAAACGTAATAAATATCGAAGGATTACAGGGTATGAGAAAGAAGAAACTGTTCTGCTGTGATCAAACGACAGGAAGCAAAAAACATAATGAACAGCTTGCAGAGCACCGAAAGAAAGGAAGAGAACAGTGAATAGGGAATTGAAATTGGCACGTGCTTTTTAGTTGGGTCATGAGAGAAAAAAACGAATGTTTAGTAATTAATTTCTGTTTGATGACTTAGTCTTGGTACATACTGAAATACCCGCACCACAGCACCGTAGCACGCCACTAGGAGAAGCAATACAAAATGGCACTGTTCGTTGATGGAGTGGAGGTAGCCCCCGCCATTTTGTGTTGCTTGTGCTGGTGGCGTGCTACGGCGCTGTGGTGCGGGGATTTCAGTGTGTACCAACACTGTAGTCATCAAACAAAAATTGATGACTCAACTTTCGTTTTTTTTCTTCGAGACGATAATTAAAACTCTATGATTACCATCTCGTAAGACTACCGTATCGAGAAACTAACCTCAACAGCTTGGAAGCCACACAGTCTCCTCATTTTAACTTTGAAAGACTGGTATCACGTTTGGCTATGTAGCGCCCGTCGAGAGTGTCGTTATTTTAGCAGACAATCTCCACGTGACTTCGAAACAGATCCAAGAACGGTAACGAGCTGCTTCCAGGACCGAGTTAAAGGTTATATTAAAACATAATACATGTGTTTAGAAAAGACGCATTCTACCCATAAAAATTAGATTCTGTATGGTTTTATCCACAAGACTGAATAACTGTAATTGCAAGATGAGATTGACATCTACAACTGCAACGAGTGGGATGAACATGCAAACTGCTCACCAATTCTACTGCTATACTTAAACATTGAGAACTTCCAGGTGAAATTTTAACTGAGGGATTTACCTTTCACACGAATTCAAAGACTGGATTCTATGACAGGGTAGAAAAATGCAGAGAGGAACCTGACTTCCTGGAAGTGAAGCTATTCAACCTGGACAAAATTGTAACATAAATGGGAAATTCCTGTTATCGAAAGAGTTGTACCGAAAAAAACTATACGTAACTTGATATTTGGTCAAAGTTGTCGAGAAAACCAAGACGCAAAGCAGTTCAACCAAGCCCGAACGACAATTACACAGCGCGGCTTCCACTCTGCCACTCTGCTGTGCGACAACTACACTACGGAACTAAATTAGAGGATCATTTGTTCGAAGACCCATGATTGTCTCCCAGTGCGACATGTAAGTTTGAAATTCGTCTCAAAGGTGACGACAAACTTCCTCTGTAATGGTGCAAAGGTGCAGCAACTTGCGACGTTACCCTTGGGTTCCGTGACGCTACAAAGAGCAAGGTGCCGACACATGCGGAAAAAAAGGCTTCGTGATGTCACATTGCACAAAATGTCACCACGATTCTGCTCAGCACCAGCATGGACGTGTTACACGATGATAAGGTCGTCACAACCCCTCTACCCAGATTTCACTCCTCGTTTCGACGCCTCTGCGGCTACTGTGGCGCCTGAGAGTTAAGCAACCACTTCGACACCCCTTTGGTGTGGTTTGCCTACCTTCAGATGCTAGAGTAACCACCAGGTTGACAGGTACATTTGTAGCGTGCTCAACGAAGTTGGGGGATGGCACAGAGGGTATTGTTAATCTCGGGATTTTAAGGGGGTCCTTTACCGATGTATGCAAGCGCTTGTTAACGTTGCTATCCCGCGTGATCACGCCACAGAGGGCGGAAAACAGCCGGGCTGCAAAAGCATAATTACCCTTTGATGCTTTGGATCAAGTTCAAATCCCGTCGAATGGTTTTTAATGATCCCTAGTGGTTCCAACCTGTACGCTAGAGCAAATATTGTGATCGCGCTGCACTACAAAGTGATGCGATCACTTCAATAGGGTGGCAGCCCCATAATGTCCTTACAGAAGGGTTGAAACGCCCGCAGGTGTTAGAAATGTCAAAGTCTGTCAAAAACATCGCCCTGTTGTCCATCGCACTGCGAACTATTGTTTCTGACCACGAAATGCGCGGGAATCAACGCCCCAAGAAAAGGGATGGTTCCACTGAAGATCTTTAAGCCACCCCATAAAGCCTCTTCCTGTCTATTCTGAGCGTCGGTGTGTGTAAAATGATTTCCTCGGTCACCCATAAGAAAACTAAGTGAGTTGAACCTTGGGTGTCGCGGTTCTAACTTCCTTCGCAGAGACTCATAAGAAGGGGTGTACTGTGGGTAAGAGAGGGTGTGGCGACGTTCTTATCGTGTGACACCACTGAGCTGGCGTTGGCCATTATTGTGGCGAAATTTGGTATTAATGTGATATCTTTAACCCACCTTATAGCTCACATGAAATTTTGAGCTCTCCCCTTTTTTTTGCATGTGTCGAAACTTTGCTGTGTGATGTGTCGCTGAGCTGCAGGGTGACGTCACAGGCCGCCATACTTGAGTCAAATTTCAAACTATGACTCACAATGGGAAGCAATTAGAGTGTTTCAAAAAACTGAGCCTTTAATTTGTTACGCAGTGTAGTAAGATAGAGTTTTAAACTGTCAAGAATGAGACCTGTCTTCCGGTCATACAGGAAAATTAAAGAAATGTTGCGATCCGTTAAAGATAAACTCGGCCTGGGGGGTACGAGGGACTTACCAATATTTCTCGTGTGTGTGGCAAAAGTTACGTGGGACAGTCTATACGGACAGCTGCAGATTGCTGTGCTGAGCATCAGCTACATTTTAAATACAGCAGTCTCTAAAAGTCATAAGTGGCCTACCACAGCCACTTCAATAAACACAAGATTTAGTTCGAACAAACGTGAATTCTTGCTCATGTATCTAATTGCTAGATCTCTGAAATCAAGACAGTATCTGAAATTAGATTATGTGAAAATAACAGTCTGTTCACTGAGCTAGGCGTAGAAGCGTGCATTTGATAAAGAAAGTGCATAGAGGAAGACGTCTCCTTGTTCACCACCCGATGAAAAAATGGTGCTGCAAGCGACGCTGGATAGAGACCGGAAACATGATCTACGGACGCAGAGGGCGACACTTCCTGATATCACCTCTGGCACAAAAGTGGCAGCCTCGCCAGTTTCACGACAGTCAGATGTAGCCCCCTGACAACGATGAAGGACGTAATCATCAAAAGCTTGGCATTTTATCCGAATTTGACGCTTCGAGTAAACCGAGAATTTTTTATCCATAGATAACATTGAGGGATCGCTTATGCAAACAACTTACTTAAGTGCAGAGATAATCAATATAAAAGTGGTGACCTAAACAATTCCGTAGCGTACTGCTGTGATCAATAAACAGCAACCAACTACAGATTTTAAGAGAATGAATTGATTGTGGCTTTGGAAGTGGCTTTTCTACTATGAAACCCAAACACGGTGCCTTGTTATTCAGCTTATTGGAGCCCAGTCTTTGTAAAAGATAGCGTGTTCATGCCATTTGAATTGGAACGTGGTTGGCACACTGAAGTCACATTCGGGAAAACGACGGTTTACGTCCGTGTCCGGTCATCTAGATCTAGGTTTTCCGTGGTCTGCCTAAATTGTTCTAGGTGAATCCCACAATCGTTCCTTTGAAAAGGCATGGCGGATTTCCTTCCCCATCCTTGAAACATTTAGAGCTTGTGGTCCATCGCTAATGACCACTCTGTCGACGGGACGTTAAACCTCAGTCTTGCTATTTTCCCGAAATCACGCACTCTTGGCGATGTGAGACGCACGGGAAAAGCTATTCGACGCACTGCTCCTCGTATTTAGCCGGAAACGTTTATTGGTCGATCCGGAATAATTCTCTGTTGTACTACTCTGTGAACTCACTGTAAGTGAGGTGGCCAACATCGCTTTTACCCGCGAGTTAGGGTTAAAATTCACAGCTCCATAGTCAATAATTAAAAGCTGTGCGTTGCCGGCCCATTCTTACAACATTTGTTCAGTGTGAATGCGGAAGATAGCGGCAGCAACGGCAGGAAATTCTGTACTCAGGGAAGACATCTTTCTGTATGACAGCAGGGCTTGTCTAGCAGCATGACTTTACGCCCAAGTAATCGACCCGCAAGTGTTCACGCTGATAGTCGTCTGTTACTGCCAGAGCGGGAATATTACCGACCACTAGTGGTAGACATTGCGAGTTCCACCAAACATTAATTTTGTAATAAGATTATAAAACTCCTACTCGTATGAATTCCGTTATTATTAACTGATAGTGCTATGGCATTGGGAGGAGGCCAGGAAGGCGAGAAATGGAAAAGCTTACATATAGGCATGTATGAGAAAGAGCACGCTCTGCAGAAAGTCACACTATGAACCAATGAGACGCCTGTTCCAAACACTTAAAATTTAGGTTCAGCTGCCGAGGCAAACACTACCGCTCACACTGTAGTGACACTGAAAGGCTACATCTGGTTTAGATTTTTATCTTTCTGAAAGGATTCTTAGAATAGTACTGTTTCCTTTGGAAGATAGCGGGTCCTGTGTACCGCCTGGAGTGTAGGGGTGAGTATAGGGAATTCTAGTCACGCCAACACGAGCTCGGATCATCCTTTGGCTCTAATGCATTTATGATGTTTCTTACTGTTCCTTTAAGTGAACGAACTTGTCCCAGACAGCCGACCGAAGTGGCCTTGTGGTTCTAGGCGCTACAGTCTGGAACCGAGAGACTGCTACGGTCGCAGGTTCGAATCC
This sequence comes from Schistocerca piceifrons, assembly GCF_021461385.2. Classification (NCBI taxonomy): domain Eukaryota; kingdom Metazoa; phylum Arthropoda; class Insecta; order Orthoptera; family Acrididae; genus Schistocerca; species Schistocerca piceifrons. The sequence continues at coordinate 719,760,406 of NC_060138.1, forward strand.
TGCCTCGGGCATGGATGTGTGTGATGTCCTTAGGTTAGTTAGGTTTAATTAGTTCTATGTTCTAGGCGACTGATGACCTCAGAAGTTAAGTCGCATAGTGCTCAGAACCATTTTTGTCCCAGACAGGTTGGAAGCTTTCATTCGGCAGAAAAATAACAAGCCCTCGCCGTAATAAAAGCATGGAAAAGAATCAGCAACTAGCTTGACATTCACAGGTAGTACTGAATATTGTCTGCAGTTATGATTGAGCGTAACAGTGCGACTACGTTGACCAAAGAGTATGAGCATATAATATCATGAAATATGTTATGCGACAGTTCTGGGAAAAGGTTGTCACTTAACGACTAACTCCAGAACTCAAAATGGTAGCCACTTTAAAACACAAATTCCGCCATAGGGCTCCCACAATTGGCTTCGTCAACCCGACGAGGCACTACAATCCTCGACTTCGCGACCTCAAAATCACTCCACGGAATTATATAACATATAGGTCTTTCAACTTTCAGAATCTGGAGCAGAGCGTATGCATTCTCAATGATCATTTCCTGCTCCTCCTTACAGCGCTCCTGTGAAGTGGTGCCTTCTCACAGGCCTTTAAGAACATATGCTGAAACTGATGTCAAAAACATTAGCTGCCATGGGGAAATTACTGGCCATTGTAATCAGCCTAGTGTGCTCCGACCACAGCCCATTTAGGAGGATTAGTTAATGGCCAGCCCATGACCTTCAGGCCGAACAAAAACCCCCTCACCCATGCAATCAGGAGCTAGCCGAAGCCACTACATAGTGAACTGGTGTAGCAAACATGGGCAGCCAGGAAATGGAAGGGAGGCTGCAGAAATATCTCTTTTAAAACCTATTTGACAGAAAGAAAAGCTGTAGCTGTTAGTTCAAATTAAAGGAAAATCTGACATTCTCAATGTAATGCATGAAGTCTCCAGAAGTTTCATGTACGAATCATTCCTCAGTATTGTATGTAGAAATGATTCTGAAACTTACATCAGTGATGTAGGTAGTTTACATCACTTTTACATGTCATAATGGTTTGAACAAACGTATGCTTAAGATGAAATGGACAGTCCATATGGTTTAGGGAAGTGGGGCTGAACAACAGTAACACTGATCCTATTAATCCTTGTGTCACATACCTTCAGAACGATCAGCACTGTCTCAAGAAGAACTGTATAAAAAAATTAGACATTGATCTAGAGAATAAATTTTACTGAAGTGTTCTGAAGTAGAATAATTATTGTAAGCTCTTTAGGGTAATATACTTCACGTCAGAACTAAAATTTTGTGTTAGCAAAGAATTTCAACTTACACTACGCATTGTTCATATACGTTTAAGGTATGGGGTATTAGTTTCGAGTAGCTACGACGAAGATGAAGTTTTAGGAAGCCAAAAGGCATATTTTTCTTTTAAATGTCCGAAATTCCTAAAAATTACATTGATTGAAATAAAAATGGGCTATCCATTCTGTAGGTAATCATTTGTGCCAAAGGAAATGCCAGTCAGTGTGAAATTTCGTTTGCTGTCTACTTGTATGGAGGTATACGAATACCGAATTGCGCAGATCAGAAAACAATTCGCACAAACCGGCGAAATGTTTTTGAGTAAGACGAAAAAACGTAAATGCAAGTCAAAGAAATGGAAACAAATAGGAATCCCACTGGGACGAAACCATCTAAAATCTGCTACCACGAATAAGGAATTTAAGCGTTGCTCAATGTAATTTTCTCAGTTAGGGCTACCTACATTTTAGGATATTATTAAACTGTCGCTTTAGGGAAGAAAGTTGTCTTCCGGGTAGACAACAAAATTATCTCTAAGAATGCAACAAGATTAAAAACCAAATATACTTTGTAGCGCTGAGTGGCAGTTCCTTGTTTAGATAATAATGGCTGTGTATACATTTAAGCGCCGGTCTGCGGAGCAGCCGACACCACCTTTTTTTCGCCTGTTGCCGCAGCTGTCACGCTTTGACAGGCCACTATAGTCAAGATCTTGAGGCGAAGTGACGCACCCGAAGCAACCACGTCTACTGTGTTGTGAAGGTATGTCCACACGATGCGTCCTCCGTCGCGCGCAATCGCAGACGCAAGGGAATAAACGGACATGCACAAAAATTTGTGTAAAGAACGCATGTACACATGGCTCATCTCGTGTCAAAACGTTGCCTCATTTCGCAAGTAGTCTTCTTTGAATCCCCTTCTTTGCGTACGAGCTTGTGTTACGTTTATTGTGATGAAAAGGCAACAAAAACGAAAAAGCGACTGTAGGTAAAGAATTATCTAAATAACAGATGTACGAAAAAAACAGTCATGACAACGAACTGTCTGCAATTTTCAAAAGAAGGTCATAGCGAGATATTAGATTTTCTGCTCGGAAAACTGCAGCGTTAAAGCTGCGTTAAAATTTCGTTAGCTAGTAACCTGCGACTTTTATACCAGTTTCAGATATTTATCCCACATTTGAAAACAAAGGTTTTCAGTGACTATTCCTGAAACTGAGAATACTTAAGGGAGGTTCTTAATCGTTACGTGAAGGTTAGTATAGCTTTCAATGCACCATTTGCATTTTATTTGTTTACACAACTTTAATCATGATAGATAATATGCAGATCAACATTATCGGACTAGACAAATGTGGGCATCTCATAGACGCTTGAATTCACTAGAACAGAGGTTATGTTTATCAAATCTGTATTTTTTTGTGTCGTCGAAGTCCTTCATTTCCATTCCTAGTTGTTTGTTGAGAAGCTACAATTTTTATTCAGATGTCAGGCTCCTCAGTTCTTGTGCTCATAAGTCACCATAGCATGAAAATTCGTCCACAGTTTTCACATACACTTTTTATAAGTTTCTGGCTTATCCTTTTCTGTTTTCCTGTTTCGAAACTTATGGTATCTTATTCTATACAGATATATGGTCGGAGGGTTACCTAATACCTGATGCCCAGGGCAAAACATCTCAAAACTTTATTCAAATGATCTTCAGCAGCGGCATTCCTTTCGACATGTTTTTGGTTTGCAATCATGCATGTCCACTAGCTCTGCAGATGACGAAGAAATTGAAGAAATGTATGATCAGATAAAAGAAATTATTCAGAAAGTGAAGGGAGATGAAAATTTAATAGTCATGGGTGACTGGAATTCAATAGTAGGAAAAGGAAGAGAAGGAAACGTTGTAGCTGAATATGGATTGGGGGGAAGAAATGAAAGAGGAAGCCGCCTGATAGAATATTGCACAGAGCATAACTTAATCATAGCTAACACTTGGTTCAAGAATCAGAAAAGAAGATTGTATACATGGAAGAAGCCTGGAGATACTGACAGGTTTCGTATAGATTATATAATAGAAAGACAGATTTAGGAACCAGGTTTTAAATTGTAAGACATTTCTAGGGGCAGATGTGGACACTGACCACAATCTGTTGGTTATGAACTGTACATTAAAATTGAAGAAACTGCAAAAATGTGGGAATTTAATGAGATGGGACCTGGATAAACTGACTAAATCAGAGGTTGTACAGAGTTTCAGGGAGAGCATAAGGGAACAATTGACAAAAATGGGGGAAAGAAATACAGTAGAAGAAGAATCGGTAGCTTTGAGGGATGAAGTAGTGAAGGCAGCAGAGGATCAAGTAGGTAAAAAGACGAGGGCTAGTAGAAATCCTTGGGTGACAGAAAAAATATTGAATTTATTGATGAAAGAAGAAAATATAAAAATGCAGTAAATGAAGCAGGTAAAAAGGAATACAAACGTCTCAAAAACAAGATCGACAGGAAGTTCAAAATGGCTAAGCAGCCATGGATAGAGGACAAATGTAAGGATGTAGAGGCTTATCTCACTAGGGCTAAGATAGATACTGTCTACAGGAAAATTAAAGAGACCTTTGGAGAAAAGAGAACCACTTGCACGAATATCAAGAGCTCGGAATGAAACCCAGTTATAAGCAAAGAAGGGAAAGCAGAAAGATGGAAGGACAATATTATGGAAATGAAAGAGGATGTAGATGTAGATGAAGATGAAATGGGAGATATGAGACTGCGTGAAGAGTTTGACAGAGCACTGAAAGACCTAGGTCGAAACAAGGCCCCAGGAGTAGACAACATTACATTAGAACTACTGACAGCCTTGGGAGAGCCAGTCCTGGAAAAACTCTGCCATCTGGTGAGCAAAATGTATGAGACAGGCGAAATACCCTCAGACTTCAAGAAGAATATAATAATTCCAATCCCAAAGAAAGCAGATGTTGACAGATGCGAAAATTACCGAACTATCAGTTTAATAAGCCACGGCTGTAAAATACTAACACGAATTCTTTACAGACGAATGGAAAAACTGGTAGAAGCCGACCTCGGGGAAGATCAGTTTGGATTCCGTAGAAATGTTGGAACACGTGAGGAAATACTGACCCTACGACTTATCTTAGAAAATAGATTAAGGAAAGGCCAACCTACGTTTCTAGCATTTGTAGACTTGGAGAAAGCTTTTGACAATGTTGACTGGAGTACTGTCTTTCACATTCTGAAGGTGGCAGGGGTAAAATACAGGGAGCGAAAGGCTATTTACAATTTCTATAGAAACCAGATGGCAGTTATAAGAGTCGAGTGACATGAAAGGGAAGCAGTGGTTGGGAAGGGAGTGAGACAGGGTTGTAGCCTCTCCCCAATGTTATTCAATCTGTATATTGAGCAAGCAGTAAAGGAAACAAACGAAAAATTCGGAGTAGGTATTAAAGCCATGGAGAAGAAATAAAAACTTTGAGGTTCGCCGACAAGAATCAAGTCGTCATCTAAACATAATCTTGTATGTCTACAGTGTGACAGGCAATTGCAACTAAAATGCCATGTCGATCGTGGTATTCTCCATCTGAATACGCGAAACATTTCTCAGTATGCAACAAACGTTAAATCTGACCTCCTCTCCGTAGCAAACAGTGCGCTGATGTTCCACATCAAATCTCAACGTTCTGAATGCGATGTTGTGGAATGAAATTTAGTCGGACGTCGAGTAAACGTTTATTCACAGGATAATATTTCTCTCTGTTTAAAAAGCTTCGAATCAAAGACTTGAAAAATAGTACAGGGTGAGTCAAAAATCGCAGTACACCCTGTTATGTCAAAAACCCTGCAAGAATAGGGAAATTTGAATATTTCAACAAGGTATGGGTGGGATGGTCTATCTTTTACGGTAGGCACCGAACATGGGAGTCATCTTGAAATCGCTCATCTGGAATCTAAGTCATTTTTTAAAAAATAAGGTCGTGTGATTTATCAGATAACACGAGCATTTTCTGACAAGTTCATACCTATAAACAGGTCCATAAAGGACAGTCATGTAATGTGTTCAACACGGTGTCCCGCTCGATCAACGCTCATTTGAAGACACTGAATCCAGACGTCACGCAATCGCAGAAGGATCTCCATGGAAGTGCTGGCACACGCTTCTTCAGTGCGTTGCTCGATATGGTGACTGGTTCTCATTTCATCTACATATACGAGTAGCCTTAAATGGCCCCACAAATAAAAGTCGTGGTTTGAGAACAGGTAATCTGGGTTGCCATTCCACAGAACCAAGTCGGCCAGTCCAATGATCAGGAAATTGACCATCTAAACACTGACGAATGTGATGGAGCCCCATCCTGCTGAAAGTAAGAAGAAAAGCTACCATCTTCATTCACAACTAAGGCAAACACCACTTCTTGCAGCATTTTCAGGTAGCGTTGACCATGTAGGTTCTGGTCAATGAAAATAGGTCCAGTTACTTGAGTACTCCATATTCCACACGACACCATAACCTTTACACCACAAACTACCGTGAAAGGTTCCATCCAGTGTGGATTCTGGTCATTCCACTATCTGTGGTTGTGACAGTTGATTTCACCACTGACAAAAAAAGTTTACCTCATCACTGAACGAAATACCTTGTGCGAAAGAGGGATCTTGTTGAACTTGCTCTAGGATTAACTTGCAAAACTGCATAGTTTTCTCTGGGTTATCCTCTGCTGGGTGCTGGAGTAGCTGAACCTTGAATTGATACCATTGAGAGGTTTAGAGGATTCGTACAATCGATGACTGGCTGATTCCACATTCTGCTGGCAAACGTCGTGGGCTGCGTTGAGGGCTCTTCAGTAGCACTTTTTGGACGGTCATTCCGTGCCTTGTAAGCCACAGTCCCAGTTTCTCTGAATTTGTAAATTAATCACCTGACAAGTCTATCTGGGTGCCGGTTCTTAAAATCTGCCGCTATGAGGCGGAAACTCTGTTCTCCAGACGTCGAAATTACCTCAGTTCTCTCCTCTTTAGTCAACGCCATCTTCAGTTACCTGTAACAAAAGAAAGTGTTGTAACTTTTGAACCATAACTGCAGCTTCGAATCTGTTTACAGAAATGATCTTGTCAGAAAATGCTGATGTTATCTAATATATCACACGACCCCAATTCCATTTAAAGAAATTGATTTAGATTCAAGATGGCCTATTTATAGACGGCGTCCATGTTCGGTACGTACCACCACACTGGAATATTCAAATTTCTCATTACTTCAGGGTTTTTAGCATAACAGGCAATACTGTGACCTTTGACTCAGCCTGTAGAATGCAGCACACCTCGTATCACACACTGTTGAAAGTTAATCCTTCTGTCAGGTCTGAACGTTTACTTACTATTGATCTTGAGAACCAGGCTATATGCTGATGCCAGAATTCGTGTCTTACCTGATTTTAGTTTCTGTATTTATATATCTCAAAATAGACGTAACGAAAAGTGTGCTCTAAAATGAAGAAGCTCTATGCGACAAGAGGCTGTGTATCCGAAAACGTCATTTCACTCACTACTTGTTAACGGCAGAGACATGCTTTACGTTACAACGAGTTCACGGAGAAGTGCTTGAGACTCCACCACGGCCAGTGTCTGTAGATATCCACCACGGCGGACGTTCCATCAAGAGAGCTTTCACCTGAGCTACGTTTCCTTCTAATGTTTCTACATCTGCAGTCCACCGCACGGCGCGTGGTGGAGGGTACCCTGTACCACTACATTTCCTTTCCTGTTTAGCTCACAAACAGAGCGACGGAAAAACAAGTATCTATATGCCTCCGTATGAGCCCTAGTTTCTCGTATCTTATATTTGTGGTCCTTAGGCGCAATGTCAGTTGGCGACAGTAGAACAGTAGTCAGCTTCAAATGCTAGTTCTCGAAATTTTCTCGATATTGTTCCCCGAAAAGAACGTCGTCTTCCGTCCTGGCATTCGAATTTTATTCCCAGAGCATTTCAGTAACACGTATTGTTCAACCCAACCGGTAACATATCTAGCAGCCCACTTCTGAATTGTTTCGATGTCTCCCTTTAATCCGACCTTGTACGGATCCCAAACACTCGAACAGTACTCAGGAATAGGTTGCACCACGTCCTATATGCGGTCTCTTTCACAGAAGACCCGCACTTTCCTAAAATTCTCCCAATAAACCGAAGTCGACCATTCGCTTTCCCTGAAACAGTCCTGACATGCTCGCTCCATTTTGCATCGCTTGCAACGTTACGCCCAGATATTTAAACGACGTGAGTGTGTCAAACAGGACACTACTAATGCTGTATCCGAACACTACGGCTTTGTTTTTCCTACTCATATGCATTAACTTACATTTTTATACGTTCAAAGCTAGTTGCCATTGATCACACCAACTAGAAATTTTGCATAAGTCATCTTGTATCCTCCTACAATCACTCAGTAGCGACACCGTACGGTACATCTCAACACCATCAGGAATCAGTCGCATATTGCTGTCCAACCTGTCTGCCAAATCAAGTATGTACATAGTGAAAACAGCAGTTCTGTCACTCTTTTTTGGGCCACTGCTGACGATATTTTGTCTCCGATGAATACTCGCCATCGTGGACCGCTACTGGATTGTATAACGTAAAAAGTTTTCGAGCCACTGACATACCAGTGAACCTATTTCATATGCTTGTACCTTCGTTAACAGTCTGCAATGGGTCACCGAGTCAAATGATTTCTGAAACTCTAGAAATATGGAATCTACCTGTTGCTCTTCATCCATAGTTCGCACTGTACTATGTGAGAAAAGGGAAACCTGAGTTTTGTACGAGCGATGCTTTCTAAAACTACGCTGATTCGTGCACATAAGCTTTTAGGTCTCAAGCAAATTTATTACATTCGAACTGAGAATATGTTCATGGAGTCTGCAGCAAACCGAAGTTAGGGCTACTGGTCTGTAATTTTATATTTTTTTGGGGGGTGGGGGGGGGGGGGTGGTCCGTTCTTTCACCTCCCTTTAAACAGGAGTGACCTACTCTTTTTTCCCAGTCGGTTAGGTTCTTGCACTGGCGAGAGATTCGCTGTTAATGGAAGCGATTTAAGGGATCAATGCCGTGGAGTACTGTTAGCGACGAGATACCCACGTCAGGGGAACATTAAAATGCACAAGAAATTAACTGATATGGGCTGCCGATGTGTAAATCATCACGAAAGCAGGAACCGTCAGCCATCATGAAACAAAGACAATAGCATCGTGGTTTCAAGAAAACAAAATACTTCTCCTGGGCTGGTCTACTTAAGGTCGCGATTTGAATATTGCGGAGAATTTTTGGTACGTATTGTGGTGTCACCTGGAATCAAAAGAGAGCTCAGTTACTGTAATCCACCATGCTTCAGGTAAAATGGAAAAAAATTCTGTCTTCAGTGTACTAGATTTTAGTCGGAACCCTTGTTCGAACGTCACTGTTGTAGCAGGAAAAATGAAGCTGTTTGTCATATGTTCGGAGTTTTGTGGAATTGCAGACTTTTGGCCTCGAACTGTAGTTACAAGATCTTTTAAGGCAATTGATTAGGTTCAATAGAGTAATAGTAACTGTCCAACAAGACCGTATCAAGAAAGCAATACATGTTTTCTTCACTGTGCCCACGTTGCATAGTGAGCAACGACCACACTATAAGTTTTACCTCCAAGTAGGTCCACCAGCGCCGAAATAAACAACAGTAGCGTGAAACTTCCTGGCAGATTAAAACTGTGCGCCCGACCGAGACTCGAACTCGGGACCTTTGCCTTTCGCGGGCAAGTGCTCTACCATCTGAGCTACCGAAGCACGACTCACGCCCGGTCTCACAGCTTCACAGTTTTAATCTGCCAGGAAGTTTCATATCCGCTGCAGAGTGAAAATCTCATTCTGGAAACAGTAACGTGGGCTTTTGGACGAGAGAGTGGTGCCGTTTGGCACGCGCGTTGTGGTCGCGTATGGCCGTTGGCGAATCCTCGCAGAGTTCAACAGCCGGCCGCGGGTTCAGGGACGGAATCACCTCCTCCTGCACCCCCCCCCCCCCCCCCCCCCCGGCTTCCACTAAGTCGATACGTACGTTCCGTTCTGCCTGCTGACAGGAACGTGTTCCGTTTCCTTCATTGTGCTTTCCGAAGCTTTTTGCAGGCGTTGTAGTCGCTGCTAGATGTTGTGACACAGGCCATGTCATTGTAAAGTAAAACTTCCTTCTTTGCGCCAGGTTTGCTTTAGTTTTTGATCTTATTTGATGTGCTCTCGCTAATTGTAATAGTGTACTAAGCAGTCCAGTACTACTATTAACCACAATGTTACGCCACTGCTGTGGAATATAATACTCAGAGAGGAAGTCGACGACAGTCGCAAATGTATAAATTATTTATCGGTTTTAACAGAAACAAAACTGACTCACCTGTTCTTTATCTCCGAAGAAGACAGAATACACAACGAACTTGCCGAGTTTCAATGGCTCATCACTGCAGTTGACATGTGCATGGACAATGTCTCTCTGAAGGTGGGCTGGTAGTCAGCACACTTAGATTCGCGGTGTCACGTACTGGTACATATAGGGACTACGCCATTTAAGATACGATAGTCCGTCGTGGTCAGCACAATGATCAAGGCTGACAAGAACTGTCCGAAGCTATTGACGAGTCGCACCGGCAAGCACTACATCTACATCTACATCTATCTACATCTACATACATACTCCGCAATCCACCATACGGTGCGTGGCGGAGGGTACCTCGTACCACAACTATCATTTTCTCTCCCTGTTCCACTCCCAAACAGAACGAGGGAAAAATGACTACCTATATGCCTCTGTACGAGCCTTAATCTCTCTTATCTTTGTGGTCTTTCCGCGAAATGTAAGTTGGCGGCAGTAAAATTGTACTGCTGTTAGCATCAAATGCTGGTTCTCTAAATTTCCTCAGTAGCGATTCACGAAAAGAACGCCTGCTTTCCTCCAGAGACTCCCACCCGAGCTCCTGAAGCATTTCCGTAACACTGATGATCAAACCTACCAGTAACAAATCTAGCAGCCCGCCTCTGAATTGCTTCTATGTCCTCCCTCTATCCAACCTGTTAGGGATCCCAAACGCTCGAGCAGTACTCAAGAATAGGTCGTATTAGTGTTTTATAAGCGGTCTCCTTTACAGATGAACCACATCTTCCCAAAATTCTACTAATGAACAGAAGACGACTATCCGCCTTCCCCACAACTGCCATTACGTGCTTGTCCCACTTCATATCGCTCTGCAGTGTTACGCCCAAATATTTAATCGTCCTGACTGTCTCAAGCGCTACACTACTAATGGAGTATTCAAACATTACGGGATTCTTTTTCCTATTCATCTGAATTAATTTACATTTATCTATATTTAGAGTTAGCTGCCATTCATTACACCAATCACAAATCCTGTCCAAGTCATCTTGTATCCTCCCACAGTCACTCAACGACGACACCTTCCCGTAAACCAGAGCATCATCAGCAAACAGCCATACATTGCTACCCACCCTATCCAAAAGATCATTTATGTAGACAGAAAACAACAGCGGACCTACCACACTTCCCTGGGGCACTCCAGATGATACCCTCACCTCCGATGAACACTCACCATCGAGGACAACGTACTGGGTTCTATTACTTAAGAAGTACTACATCGTAACTGAATGCAGGAACTGCAGAGATGTTACCCGGCAGGTCAGTGAAGCAATTATTAGCATCGATGCTTTCTGGTAGTAAACGATGCAACGCAGTAAGATCCGAAACATGGCTCACTGTTCCACTGTCGAACAATGTGGGGCAACGGTGATGGGTCCTTTCAACAAGATTACGACTACTCTCTTACATCAGACAACTGAGAGTGCTTCATGTCAAACGATCTCCAAGCCGAGCGTTCTGGAGAAGGGTGTTTCAAATCCTCGCCCGAGCATTCAAATTTAGGTTTATCTTGGATTTTTTAAACCGATTAAGGCGAACATAGCGATGGTTCTTATGAAGAGGACACGGGTGGTTTTATTTGCCCTTCGTTGTCCAGAGCTCATGTAGTGATCTGGTAATCGACGGAACGTTAAATTGTAAACTTGTTTTCATTTTGTCCATGACAGATATGCAGTCGTGTTTGCAAACCTCAGCGTAAAATGTACCCTCATCCATCTTTCACAATGCAAAACCACTAAAATTGACGAATTTTGAAGGAGCAAGCGTTCATCATCAGAACTGCGAGACCTGAGTTCCTCCCGGCGTTTACAGTGTTCAAATAACTTAGGGAAATGCAGCGGGGCCACGCAGTCGACAACTGTCGATATTTCGACGGGTGACTACACTGTCATTTTCGAGGCAACACTGCAGTAAACAAGGGCTCTAAAAGTGAATTTAAAACTCTCTCCCTCTCTCTCTCTCTCACTTTCGCGCACACACACACACACACACACACACACACACACACACACACATACACAGTTTAAACACTAGCGCCAGCACACAACCAAAGACGACCGACGTCAGAAATTATCGATAGCGAGAATTAGTAATTCTGTTGTATTTTGTGTCTCGTGTGGTGGCGCTAGTGTTTACTGTGTGTGTTTGTGTGTGTGTGTGTGTGTGTGTGTGTGTGTGTGTGGGTGGGTGGGTGGGTGGGTGGGTGTGTGCGTTATCTTCCCGGAATGGCTCTGACATTCGAAGTTTTAAATTCATCTGCACAGCGCATATTTGCTGCAGTTTTGCCCTGAGAATGACAGGGTTCGGCTGTCGAAATATCGGCGGTTTTCGACGACGGCATCCGGCTGCATTTATGTAAATTATCAGAAAATCATGAGATCGATTCTAATCTTAGAATAATGGTAGAGAAAACAATAAAAACAACCAAAAATTCGTGGTCAATTCTCTTCTAAAATGTGCTTCAGCATCGTTCGGCCAGCCGGTAAAATAAATTGAAGAGAATCGCTGTATGCAGTCCTTGAATATAGACTGTGTCGCAGCAACAGCGATTCCCGCATCAGTCCATATTCCTGCTTTAAAAACACAGCCGCATACAAACACACACGTAGCGCGACCGAGCACTTCGTGTGCGCAATCAAGAAATCAGAGACACACACCAAGCATAATTAACGCTTCTGCAGAGATTCCCGATTTCGAATCTCTTCACGTGTTTTTCGACTATCAACTTTTTGACAATAAAGTAGCTAACCACACACTTTGATGTTGTTCAACAAAAGAGCTGTTATGCGACAAATTAGTAAGAAAACAGGAGAGTTAAATTTTCTAGGTTCGAACAACCAGCCTTAATCAGTGACGTGGAAATATCAAAAGCCGCCAGCCGGGAAACGAAGCTATTCAACACCGTTACTCGGTCAGGAAGACAGCAATCTCGACACTTTTTGTGCCCGACTACTAGCGAGCTCAGCAAAAAATTGTTAGAGCACAGACCGAACTGCCTTCGTTATTCTCGTTACGTTATTTAAGAGACTGGATAGAATATAACATCGTCTAGCAGGGTCTGACTACGCTGCAAATACACTGTAACAAATTCGTTAAGAAAACGTAGCGGAACTGAGGACCGCTGACAACTCGAGACAGCAGAACCGATTCGGTCATTACGAATGACGTCGTGGAGCGGGACCTCCTCTGGAGGACATACAGGGTCACAATAATTGAATTACACGAAAGAAAAACGTAAATTAGTTACAAACTACGGTGGGCACACACTTTACTCAACATGTAAACGTCACTACAGATATCCGAATTTGTGTTATGACGCGTTCGATATACCTGCCATCATTGGCGATGATGTGGCGCAGACGAATAGGTGCATTCTGAATGACCCACTTAAGTATCAAAACATCGGTTTTGCGATGACCTCGTGAATGACTGTTTTCAACTTAGCAATGGTTTTGGAGCTATTTATGTACACCTTGTCTTTAATAAAGCACGATAAAAAGGAGTCGCATGTTTTCAAATCCGGAAATGTTTCGGCCGACCGAGACCCATGTCAGTGGCTTCCGGGTACCCTAGAGCCAGAATGCTGTCCCCAAAGCGCTCCTCAGGGACATCAAACACTCTCCTGCTTCGATGGAGTGAAGCTCCCTCTTGCATGAACCACATCTTGTCGAAATCAGGGTCACTTTGGATAATGTTAATGAAATCATCTTCCAAAACCTCCACGTATCTTGTCGAAATCAGGGTCACTTTGGATAATGGTGATGAAATCATCTTTCAAAATCTTGACATACCATTCGGTAGTCACCGTGCCATCAAGGAATATCGCGCCGATTATTCCGTGACTGGACATTGCACACACCACAGTCACCCTTTGAGGGTGAACAGACTTTTCGATCGCGAAATGTGGATTCTCAGTCCCTCAAACGCTCCAGTTTTGCTTATTGACCTTCCCATATAAATGAAAGTGGGCTTCGTCGCTAAACCAAACCATATTCACATCAAAGTCATGTTCGTCAGTTCTGTGGACAATAGTGTTGCGAAACACGTCAGATGTTCCATGGCTCTGGGGCTTAATGGCTGATGGTTTTGAATTTTGTATGGGAAGAGATGCAAGGCTTCAACAGCAGTTTGTCGCATTGTCTCGCGGTTGATTCCCATCTGTGAGGCTGGTTTGAAACAGCTCGTGGCTTCTCGATGTTTTTGGACGTTTTCAGCCATTCTGGAGGACCTACGCTCCCAACGCTGTCACTACGAACACTACCTGTTCTCTCAAACTTGCGGATAAAATTCTTGATTGTTAGCACCGTTGGACCGGTTGTCTTCAGCTTGAAGTCCGTCGCAAAATTCCTTAGAGCCGCAGTTGGGCTGTTATTGCTCGCGCAGTAGGCCTTGACAAGCGCTGTACGCACAGGCACGCTTTGCCGTGATATTTTCACGTGCAAATGGTCGACAGCAACAAGGCGTGTGCTCATGCGCATACAAATTCCCATAATGCTCCACGACCAACTGTGAAGTTCTAACGTCCTAACGCAAATCACTCAGAAGGTATGATGATTTTATTTCATATAGATCAATGATTGCCACCCTGTTAATACACCACCCCCACTGGCTTAGAGCGCTCAATCGGTAGGATTGACGGCTTTCGTATCGTTCGCACTCAATTCTCTGGTAATGGTATGCTAACGTTTTGTGTGTGAAATTGTTCTAGTGTTCGTCTTACACTTGATGCCTCACGAAAAGCCACAGATAGATAAGTCCAACATCCAGTATTGAAGTCACCACAACAGCCATCAGTGATGAGCAGTCCTGGAGGCTACTAGTACGGCTCCAGTCGAGGCCCGAAGCTGTCCTACAGCTCCAGCGTTGCACGAGTCTGACGGCTTATCGTATCGGCGGGCCTATATTCCAAATGATAATAGTCCAGTTTCTGCTGATCTCCAACCAGTGATGCGGAACGACACAGAGCATTGTAGGGAGTGTATTATTTGTTCTCGGACAGCAGACGCTAATGTGATGAGGCTACGATGTCCTTGGTGCACAATGCGACAATTCTCTTGTCAGACGTGAACGGTACCTTTACGGCGAGTATTCCAGCCCTCCCATTCCCATGCTGATCAATAAGGCCACTGTCACATCAGAATCTCCACGAATCTGGATATTGCACTATTTGACCATCCAGGTTAATAGAGTCCCACAATGAAACCCATTTCAGAGTCTGCCGTGTGCTGCTGTCGCTGTCTCACACGGGCACACAGCATTTGCAAGTCATTCACAGTAATCAATCAACATCAGGTGCCGTACAGGTCCCTTACTTACCATAGGAGGACAGGTAACAACCCTCTCATGAGCAACGTTTATGTGCTCTGCTGGCCATTCAACATTTATGTGCTGTGCTGCCATTCTGCCTCTCACAGGGAACTTCAGCTCCAATAATTTACAATCTGCCGATGGTATGTACGTGCACGAAGTTTAACTGACATTCTGCCATATATTCTGGCTCCTTCACTTTTTTGCAAGGCAGTGTATGTTCGCTACCGGGTAGTGTAAGCCGACAAAGGGTCAACAATTGCAAACCCCATCCCACTTGAAAATTTGCAAGTGATAAGCACGTTTACCACTACTCAGTTGATCTGAGCCATGAAAAACGCGCTCTGACAATTTGATAAAAGACAGGAACAAGCGAGCTTGCGAAAAGTCCAAAAAAACGTGGCGAGGCTACTCGTAAGTCACACAACTGAACATTGAATACGTGCATGAAGCACCTAAATACTTTTCACTCAGCCCACGAGTGTAAGAGTCATACCTTGTACGTTGGTCTCGACTCGTGCAGGGACAAATGACTTTGGCAACCGTTACCCTGTGCCTAATAGCTTACAACATTTAAACTGCGTGCTGAGTGCAATAATACACCACCTCATAGACTGAACACTGGAAGATCTCAGAACAACAGCATCAGCTACGACTTACCATATTTGCAGAAAATTGTTTATCACGTAAAAGCTTAACAGGAGGCACTTGTGCAATGCAATCCCGAATTTAAATTCAGACGTTAGCAAGAACCATGCCACTCCACGTAAGCACCTGGAAATTCCAATATAAATGCGAATAAACATAATTTAAATTGGTAATACCGGAAAAGTGTAAGTTAATGAATCTCTATGACATAACTGCAATAGGTAAATCAGATATTTTTCCCAAGTTATCACCAAGATGGTGATGGATAAACAAAGAGTAAGAATAGTTGAGTCCCACAGAGTCACAAAGAAAAATTTGGCAGTTATTGTAAATTTCTACCTACAAATAATAACACCCATATTCCGAATCAAGCAGATTGTGAACAAAGATACGATGTTCTACATGCAAAGTTTGCACTCAAAAGCTCGCGATACGATACGGTTTTATTTAACGTGACTTTTAACTTAATGTAATTGCAAGGCTAGTAGCAGGGTGCTAATTTACGAAGTTCCAATATTCGCTGGTGAGATGTGCTCATATTCACACGAGATAACATGGTTGCAAGACCACTTGCTACATCATACTGCCCCGGCAGCAACTCTGCCGAAGACGACAAATACGAAGCAATGCCGATAAGGAACGAATTCTGCCAGGCTCCGTTTTCATTGGCCAACGCCTGTCAAACCCCCAGCTCATACGGAGAGTGTCCGGCACTTTCTCGCTTTCGCAACGACGCCTCTTATTAGACTGAATGTCTATGATCAAAACAGGTGATTTGCATCGAGCGTGGAGCAGTCATACGATATAGGAATGCCGATCATTCTAGATATCCGTCTTTCAGTAGTGACTTAATTTCTTCGACATCTTGTTCGATTCCATCGGAATGATTGTGCCCCACGACAGTAATGTATTGCAGGACAGAAGGTCAGCATCGGTCGTAATGTCACAGGTGTTTTTTTATTGCATTGCAGATCTAGATTTCAACTGGCGCGTAGCTATAATCAGTGCTATAAACAAATTTTCTTGTATTATTTATATTTGTAGCAGTTACGATAGGTGCACTCTCAGTTGAAATCTAGATCTGTAATGCAATAAGAAAGATAGAGGACATTACGACCGATACTGACTTCCTTTCTGTCTTGGATTTCGTCGATAGCTGTGGTTGTGTAAGGATGTTCTGCTCAGAAATACAGAAGATACTAAAACAGAAAGGCTCGGTATTTCTTCACTTATTGGGCAAAATCAAGTAATGGTGCTGCACATCGTAGTAGAACAGTAACTATAATGCACGTAGTTTGTACCTATCCTAGCACTTTGCTTTTCAGACTGACTTTCCGTGTGAACTTTTGTCACTATCCCTTGTCAGTAGGCACGCTGTTGAGCAAGTGTTCTTCTTTCATCAGATCGCAACGAAATCTGGGTGCGGCAACAGACAATTCAAGGAAAATATTTGATCCCAGCACTCGTTCAACAAAACAAAATAAGGAACTATAGGGATTTGAAGTTGCTTTTCTTTTATTGCTGGAGAAACGCAGTTTCTAATAATCATCAGCAGTTTGGCAAAAATAAAGAAAACTCTTATGAACAACAACTTACAAAACAAGCAAAGCAGTTTAAACGGAGGTAAAGCTGATTTGATCTTCTGAGCACTATCTCTGTTCGAGAGTGATAAGGGAGGCTTGGCACAAATGGATCTGAGCACTATGGGACTTCACTGCTGAGGTCATCAGTCCCCTAGAACTTAGAACTACTTAAACCTAACTAACCTAAGGACATCACACACATCCATGCCCGAGGCAGCGTTCGAACCTGCGACCGTAGCGGTCACGCGGTTCCACGCTGTAGCGCCTAGAACCGCTTGGCCACCCCGGCCGGCGATAAGAGAGGAAATGAGCCGCTGCCTATTGCAGAATCCGATCTCAGCAATCGATTGAAGTTATGTAGAAAAATCACGAGGCACGTTCGCTTCAGATCGATTTGTACTAATATTTTAACCACAATAGTGCTGCACACGTCTACCAGAGGCAAAAAAAAGCCTCTGAAATTGATTTGCTTCAGTTAAACGTGTCAGCAAACTTTATGTAACAGTAGGACAAGAGTTCACAAATTAGAGATTATATTAAGTTAGACGTAGCCTACTTTCTGATTCATAAATCCAAAGCTTGCACAGGATAGAGTAGCATGGAGAGCTGCATCAAACCAGTCTCAGGACTGAAGACCACAACAAACAACAAATCCAAAGCGGGCAGAACCTCAAGGGTGTACGTCACATCTTACAACAAGAACACGCAATAAATTTTTACAAGTAAAGAGATATACGAGGGTAATCCCAAAAGTAAGGTCTCCTATTTTTTATAAGTACGTAGACCTGTTTATTTCTACAATGGTTTACATCAGTTTACATCTTGAACATTCAGCTACTTTTCGACATAATCACCATTTCTATATATTTATTTTTGTAGACGCTGTGGCAGTTTTTGTATGCCCATGTCATACCAGCTCGCCGCCATGCTGTGCTCTTCTTGCACCTCGTCATCGGAGCTGAATCGCTGGGACCACAATTAACGCTGACAGGTGCTGTGAGACTCTGACAAAACTCAAACGGGCAATTCAGAACCGGAGAAGAGGAATGTTGAGCAAGTGCGTACACATTCTCCTTGCACAGGATAGAGTAGCATGGAGAGCTGCATCAAACCAGTCTCAGGACTGAAGACCACAACAAACAACAAATCCAAAGCGGGCAGAACCTCAAGGGTGTACGTCACATCTTACAACAAGAACACGCAATAAATTTTTACAAGTAAAGAGATATACGAGGGTAATCCCAAAAGTAAGGTCTCCTATTTTTTATAAGTACGTAGACCTGTTTATTTCTACAATGGTTTACATCAGTTTACATCTTGAACATTCAGCTACTTTTCGACATAATCACCATTTCTATATATTTATTTTTGTAGACGCTGTGGCAGTTTTTGTATGCCCATGTCATATCAGCTCGCCGCCATGCTGTGCTCTTCTTGCACCTCGTCATCGGAGCTGAATCGCTGGGACCACAATTAACGCTGACAGGTGCTGTGAGACTCTGACAAAACTCAAACGGGCAATTCAGAACCGGAGAAAAGGAATGTTGAGCAAGTGCGTACACATTCTCCATGACAACGTTCGACCACACATCTCTCGGCAAACCGTTGCTCTCCTGCAACAGTTTCAGTGGAACATAATCACCCACCCACCCCATAGCCCTGGCTTGGCGCCCAGTGGCTATCACCTGTTCCCTGAACATTTGGCCGGAAAGCGATTCAGCTCCGACGACGAGGTGAAAGAAGAGGTTCATAGCTTTCTGAACAGCATGGCGGCGAGCTGGTATGACATGGGCATACAAAAACTGCCGCAGCGTCTACAAAAATGCATCGACAGAATTGGTGATTATGTCGAAAAATAGTTAAATGTTCAAGCTATAAACTGATGTAAGCCATTGTAGAAATAAACAGGTCTATGTACTTATAAAAAAATAAGAGACCTTACTTTTGGGATTACCCTCGTACTTATGTTTCGAACCCTAAAGTTTTCTCTGTGGATACCAAGTTAAAGGGATATCAAGGACCTTATGTCTTCAATAGATACATAAGGCATAATAAAAAAAGCTTGAAATCTAGTTTCATTTAAGAGATAGTAACTAACTTGTATATGTATAATAAGCTCAAAGAAATTTGATAATTCATAGTCTATTAAAGCCATGCGTCATCAAACAGGAAAATCAACTTACATTACTTATTTACACAGGTCGTATACTACAGACAACTGATCGCTGCATCATTTACCTGACGAATTGTGACAGGGATATCGGCAATTTCCAACTCTTGTGGACAACTACGGTCTGCCCTTGCTGCAACCGTAGAGAGAGTGACATCGTGAGCCCTCTGTCTAGACATCACGCACGTGGTACGAGCGTGGGGCGACCAGCCAAATGTGTTCCCATCACCACGGCAGTCAAGTTTCCCACGAGGCACGCCAACACTAAACTACCGATCTGTGGGGTACAATTCTTTTCACAGGCAGTTCCGAATTTTCTTTTTTTTTTTTTTTTTTTTTGTCTTCAGTCTACTGACTGGTTTGATGCGGCCCGCCACGAATTCCTTTCCTGTGCTAACCTCTTCATCTCAGAGTAGCACTTGCAACCTACATCCTCAATTATTTCCTTGACGTATTCCAATCTCTGTCTTCCTCTACAGTTTTTGCCCTCTACAGCTCCCTCTAGTACCATGGAAGTCATTTCCTCATGTCTTAGCAGATGTCTTATCATCCTGTCCCTTTTCCTTATCAGTGTTTTCCACATATTCCTTTCCTCTCCGATTCTGCGTAGAACCTCCTCATTCCTTACCTTATCAATCCACCTAATTTTCAACATTCGTCTATAGCACCACATTTCAAACGCTTCGATTCTCTTCTGTTCCGGTTTTCCTACAGTCCATGTTTCACTACCATGCAATGCTGTCCTCAAATTATGGCCGGTATTTGATATTAGTAGACTTCTCTTGGCCAGAAATGCCTTTTTTGCCATAGCGAGTCTGCTTTTGATGTCCTCTTTATTCCGTCCGTCATTGGTTACTTTACTGCCTAGGTAGCAGAATTCCTTAACTTCATTGACTTCGTGACCATCGCTCCTGATGTTAGGTTTCTCGATGTTCTCATTTCTGCTACTTCTCATTACCTTCGTCTTTCTCCGATTTACTCTCAAACCATACTGTGTACTCATTAGACTGTTCATTCCGTTCAGCAGATCATTTAATTCTTCTTCACTTTCACTCAGGATAGCAATGTCATCAGCGAATCGTATCATCGATATCCTTTCACCTTGTATTTTAATTCCTCTCCTGAACCTTCCTTTTATTTCCATCACTGCTTCCTCGATGTACAGATTGAAGAGTAGGGGCGAAAGGCTACAGCCTTGTCTTACACCCTTCCTAATACGAGCACTTCGTTCTTGACCGTCCACTCTTATTATTCCCTCTTGGTTGATGTACATATTGTATATGACCCGTCTCTCCCTATAGCTTACCCCTACTTTTTTCAGAATCTCGAACAGCTTGCACCATTTTATATTGTCGAACGCTTTTTCCAGGTCGACAAATCCTATGAAAGTGTCTTGATTTTTCTTTAGCCTTGCTTCCATTATTAGCCGTAACGTCAGAATTGCCTCTCTCGTCCCTTTACTTTTCCTAAAGCCAAACTGATCGTCATCTAGCGCATTCTCAATTTTCTTTTCCATTCTTCTGTATATTATTCTTGTAAGCAGCTTCGATGCATAAGCTGTTAAGCTGATTGTGCGATAATTCTCGCACTTGTCAGTACTTGCCGTCTTCGGAATTGTGTGGATGATGCTTTTCCGAAAGTCAGATGGTATATCGCCAGACTCATATATTCTACACACCAACGTGAATAGTCGTTTTGTTGCCACTTCCCCTAATGACTTTAGAAATTCTGATGGAATGTTATCCATCCCTTCTGCCTTATTTGACCGTAAGTCCTCCAAAGCTCTTTTAAATTCCGATTCGAATACTGGATCCCCTATCTCTTCTAAATCAACTCCTGTTTCTTCTTCTATCACATCAGACAAATCTTCACCCTCATAGAGGCTTTCAATGTATTCTTTCCACTTATCTGCTCTCTCCTCTGCATTTAACAGTGGGAATCCCGTCGCACTCTTAATGTTACCACCGTTGCTTTTAATGTGACCAAAGGTTGTTTTGACTTTCCTGTATGCTGAGTCTGTCCTTCCGACAATCATATCTTTTTCGATGGCTTCACATTTTTCCTGCAGCCATTTCGTCTTAGCTTCCCTGCACTTCCTATTTATTTCATTCCTCAGCGACTTGTATTTCTGTATTCCTGATTTTCCCGGAACATGTTTGTGCTTCCTCCTTTCATCAATCAACTGAAGTATTTCTTCTGTTACCCATGGTTTCTTCGCAGCTACCTTCTTTGTACCTATGTTTTCCTTCCCAACTTCTGTGATGGCCCTTTTTAGAGATGTCCATTCCTCTTCAACTGTACTGCCTACTGCGCTATTCCTTATTGCTGTGTCTATAGCGTTAGAGAACTTCAAAGGTATCTCGTCATTCGTTAGTACTTCCGTATCCCACTTCTTTGCGTATTGATTCTTCCTGACTAATGTCTTGAACTTCAGCCTACTCTTCATCACTACTATATTGTGATCTGAGTCTATATCTGCTCCTGGGTACGCTTTACAATCCAGTATCTGATTTCGGAATCTCTGTCTGACCATGATGTAATCTAATTGAAATCTTCCCGTATCTCCCGGCCTTTTCCAAGTATACCTCCTCCTCTTGTGATTCTTGAACAGGGTATTCGCTATTACTAGCTGAAACTTGTTACAGAACTCAATTAGTCTTTCTCCTCTTTCATACCTATTCCCAAGCCCATATTCTCCTGTAACCTTTTCTTCTACTCCTTCCCCTACAACTGCATTCCAGTCGCCCATGACTATTAGATTTTCGTCCCCCTTTACATACTGCATTACCCTTTCAATATCCTCATACACTTTCTCTATCTGTTCGTCTTCAGCTTGCGACGTCGGCATGTATATCCGAACTAACGTTGTCGGTGTTGATCTGCTGTAGATTCTGATTAGAACAACCCAGTCACTGAACTGTTCACAGTAACACACCCTCTGCCCTACCTTCATATTCATAACGAATCCTACACCTGTTATACCATTTTCTGCTGCTGTTGATATTATCCCATACTCCACTTCACTGACCCCTACTATATCTAGATTGAGCCTTTGCATTTCCCTTTTCAGATTTTCTAGTTTCCCTACCACGTTCAAGCTCCTGACATAACACGCCCCGACTCGTAGAACGTTATCCTTTCGTTGATTATTCAATCTTTTTTCATGGTAACCTCCCCCTTGGCAGTCCCCTCCCGGAGATCCGAATGGGGGGCTATTCCGGAATCTTTTGCCAATGGAGAGATCATCATGACACTTCTTCAAATATAGGCCACATGTCCTGTGGATACACGTTACGTGTCTTTAATGCAGTGGTTTCCATTGCCTTCTGCATCCTCATGTCTTTGATCATTGCTGATTCTTCCGCCTTTAGGGGCAATTTCCCACCCCTATTACAAGAGAGTGCCCTCAACCTCTATACGCTCCTCCGCCCTCTTTGACAAGGTCGTTGGCAGAATAAGGCTGACTTCTTATGCCGGAAGTCTTCGGCCGCCAATGCTGATTATTTATCAAAATTTTGGCAGTGGCGGGGATCGAACCCGGGACCGAAGACGTTTTGATTATGAATCAAAGACGCTAGCTAACAAATTACGCATACTTACTTTGATTCGGTGGGAAGTCGGGACCCTTTATCCTCTATCAACAAGTGTGGTGGGCAAGATCCTGTACGACGAAGCTGTGTCGCATAGACTTTCAGTTCTTTTATCGCATGTAACTGCGAGTATACACCGCCGTCGATGTTCACAGGCTTCCGATGCTTGTACAATAAATCATTACTAGATCCTTCAAGAAGACAATGTTCGTAAATGATGAGTTCGTCTAGTGTTTGACTACTTTGACATCAAAAATTCAGGGCACATGGCACCTAGACCGATATCCAGACCAGAATACTACAGAGCGTCAGCACGCTTGTTGCCACTGGCAACCAAGCTGAAAGCAGTTTTCAAGAGCGATGTCAATCACGTCCTGCAGAGGTCGTAGATATCATCAACGACCAATCGCTGTCTTCGGTATTACTGCTAAGGGTAATCAGTGGATATAGAAACTTGTTGCGGTTTGTCTCACTGACAGATCCATATAGAGCATATGAAACATATTCTTAGATTTTTTCAGTCATCACTCTTCTGACTGGTTTGATGCGGCCCAACACGAATTCCTCTCCTGTGCCAACCTCTTCGTCTCAGAGTAGCACTTGCAACCACCGTCCTCAATTATTTGCTGGATGTATTCCAATCTCTGTATTCCTTCACAGTTTTTGCCCTCTACAGCTCCCTCTAGTACCATGGAAATCGTTCCCTGATGTCTTAAGAGATATTCTGTCGTCCTGTCCCTTCTCCTTATCAATGTTTTCTACAAGTTCCTTTCGTATCCGAACCTGTGCAGAGCCTCCTCATTCCTCACCTTATCAGTCCACCTAATTTTTAACATTCGTCTATAGCGCCACATCTCAAATGCTTCTAATTTCTTCTGTTCTGGTTTTTCTCACAATCCATGTTTCACTACCAGACAATGCTGTTCCAAACTCCCGTTCTCAGAAATTTCTTCCTCAAATTAAAGCCTATGTTTGATGCTAGTAGACTTCTCTCAACCAGGAATGCCCTTATTACCAGACTTTTGATGTCCGTCATAGACTCTTTTGCTGCCTAAGTAGCAGAATTTCTTAGTTTCATTTATTTTGTGTCCATCAATCCTGATAAGTTTCTAGCTGTTCTAATTTCTGCTAGTTCGCATTACTTTCGTCTTTCTCCAATTTACTCTCAACCCATATTCTGTACTCTTTAGACTGTCCACTCCATTCTGCAGATCATGTAATTCTTCATCACTTTCACTCAGGGTGGTAATGTCATCAGCGAATTGTATTTTAATTACACTCCTAAACTTTTCTTTTATTTCCACCATTGCTTCTTCGATGAACAGGTTGAACACTAGGGACGAAAGACAACATCCCTGCCTCGCCTCCTTTTTAATGCGAGCACTTCGTTCTTGGTCGTAAACTCTTACTATCCCATCTTATCTTGACTCTTGTACAAATCGTATATTTCCCGTCTCTCCTTATAACTTATACCTATTTGTCTCAGAATTTCAGACACCTTGCTCCATTTCAAATTGTCGAAAGTTTTTTCCAGGTCAAGAAATCCTATGAACGTGTCTTGATTTGTCTTTAGTCTTGCTTCCATTATCAACCGAAACGTCGGTATTGCCTC
Organism: Schistocerca piceifrons; assembly: GCF_021461385.2. Taxonomy (NCBI): domain Eukaryota; kingdom Metazoa; phylum Arthropoda; class Insecta; order Orthoptera; family Acrididae; genus Schistocerca; species Schistocerca piceifrons. Next base: position 719,785,058 of record NC_060138.1, read on the forward strand.
TCTGGTGCCTTTACCTTTCTTAAAGCCAAACTGTCGCCATCTAACACATGCTTAATTTTCTTTTCCTCTCTTCTGTATATTATTCCTGTCAGCAACTTGAAACATGAGCTATTAACCTGATTGTCTCACAATCCTCGCACTTGTCAGCTCTTGCAGTCTTCGTAACTATGTAGATGATGTTTTTCGAAAGTCAGATCGTATGTCGCCAGACTCATACATATTACACACCAACCTGAACAGGCGTTTTGTTGCCACGCCCCACAGTGATTTTAGATATTCTGGTGGAATGTTACCTATCCCTTCTGCCTTATTTCATTTTAAGTCCTGAAAAGCTCTTTTAAATTCTGATTCTAATACTGGATCCCCTATCTCTTCTAAATTGACTCCTGTTTCTTATTCCATTACCTCATCCGAACCTTCCCCTTCATAGAGACCTTCAATGTACTTTCTCCCTCTATCCGCTCTCTGTTCTGCATTTAATGGTGGAATTCCCGTTGCACTCTTAGTGTTACCACCGTTGCTTTTAATTTCACCGAAGGTTGTTTTGATTTTCCTATATGCTGAGTCAGTCCTTCCGACAATAATTTATTTTCGATGTCTTCACAATTTTCATGCAGCCATTTCATCTTAGCTTCCCTGCACTTCCTGTTTATTTAATTCTCAGTGACTTGTATTTCTGTATTGCTGAGTTTCCCTGCACATTTCTGTAGTCCCTTCTTTCATCTATCAACTAAAGTATTTTTTCTGAGATAGAAAACAAATTCTTTTTCAGGATTTGTTCATTCATGCTTTATTGAAGCCACATCATATACTATTCGCTTTCGCTTACTTTCGTAACATTCGGTACATAGCTATCTGGGTTTTCCTTTTTTCTCTGTATTTTCCTTTGATTTATAGAAACCAGTAATCATAAACCTACACTACATTTTTTTGTGTCTGTGTACTATGAATGAGTAAAGTCTCTGAGATCTTCAAAATGCTCTGCATTTGGCGAGGTACTGCCTATTTACCTATTCAGCGCTAGAAGAATGTTGGTGACCCCAATAAACGTAAGCCTACGACTGAGGTGGTTGTGCGTACGCCACCGCGATTTGTTACCAGGAAGACCGGTCTCGGTGCATTACGTCTCACGTGTTGGTAATATCTCTGGAAGGACCACCCAGCCTGTTACGAGCCTATAACACGAGATACTGAAAAACGGTCAGCTGCATGAACTGGTACTCCTATAGCATTTACTCATTTAGTATCGTTCCATAGATCGATGGTAGGAAGATCCTTAACCCAAAAATGCGTAGCAGATTTTTTCTAAGAAATAAATGCAGACTAAGTAAAAAATATGAAACATATTTTCATTTACAAATTAATGCCAAACTTACCCCAAACATGTTCACTGCGCAAGCCCTAGTCTACTCACAGCACGAAGATTTCAATAATTTGCTGTCCTATATGCAAATATGATGTGCTATGTCACGCTTTACATGCTGTTCATTTCTTCATTTCCACTAATGTATACCACCGCTTACTTGGAAACGCGAGGCCGTGCCGAAATGCAATGCCTCCGAATTTCTTATGTCAAAATTCCTAAAACTTTCTAAATAGCACATACTTTATTGTAATTTTACATATTTATTATACGTATCTACATCTTTATTTCTCACTATAGTCACCCTTGTGACGAAAGCATTTCTCTCAACCTGAGACCAGTTTGTTGATACCGTCACTATAGAATGTCTGACTTTGTTGACGGAGCCGCAACTTCACCTTCAGTTGCACCGCTGTACCAGCATCGAAGTGACGTCCTCAAAGGTGTTCTTTAAGTTTTCGAAGCAGGTGAAAATCTGATGGGACCAGGTCTGGACTATATTGAGGGTGGTCGATGACGCCGGCCGGTGTGGCCGAGCGGTTGTAGGCGCTTCAGTCTGGAACCGCGCGACCGCTACGGTCGCAGGTTCGAATCCTGCCTCGGGCGTGGATGTGTGTGATGTCCTTAGTTAGTTAGGTTGAAGTATTTCTAAGTTCTAGGGCACTGATGACCTCAGATGTTATGTCCCATAGTGCTCAGAGGCATTTGAACCATTTTGAACCAGAGCCACCTGTATTTGGTTGTTGCTATCCCACGACTTTTGTCAAATCAGTGATAACTTATTTCGATGATATTCTGTTATAATTTCTGTCAGTCACAACGCTCTGTTGACACAGGACTGGATAAAAAGAGAATAGAAACTACCTAGGTAATTCATTACGGCTTTTGTGAAGAGACACAGCAGCACCAATTACGTGCAGATCTTAGATTTGACCTATAATGCCAATGTACATGCCGTAATATAAGGAAATCACTTCCCTTTGGTACTGCACATTGTTGCGACCAACTTATTTGATGTCTGAGCATACCTCGGATTCGTGTGCAGCGTGTGAAGGCGAACGTCCTCCTTATCAGCGGGAGCTTGCGGTAAGTGACTGGAGGGCGGGAGTTTGCATAAAGGTAGGTCAGAGTAGAAGTTTCATTATGGGGTCCTTCAGTTCTGTCACTTAATACAGTGGTTACACACATAAATCAGTAATTTTGAATTTCGCTTTCAAACGTTCCTTTACCATGGAAAATCCAGTAGTCCTGCCCCAGTTTAATTCTCGCACCACTACAAAGACGAATGATATAGATATTAGTGTCAGTCATCAGATGACCACAACAGCATCATCACTAAGTGTATCCAGAACATGCTTAGTACAGTCTTTAAGTTCACTGTCAACTATAGCAACAATGTTACCACGTGTAAGAATGATTCTTTGTTGCACTTAGGCCGGCCGGTGTGGCCGAGCGGTTCTAGGCGCTACAGTCTGGAACCGCGCGACCGCTACGGTCGCAGGTTCGAATCCTGCCTCGGGCTTGGATGTGTGTGATGTCCTTAGGTTAGTTAGGTTTACGTAGTTCTAAGTTCTAGGGGACTGAATACCTCAGACGTTAAGTCCCATAGTGCTCAGAGCCATTTTTTTGTTGCACTTAGTAACAACAGTGTACTTAAGGACAGGTTTTTTTTAGTAAGCATCTTCTCGAGATACTTTTGGTGACGGTGGTGTTGTTGCCTACGTTATACGTAGACACCAAGGCTTCAGTAACTTCGTTTATCTACGAACTATAATTTTATGTCTTATTGCGACCACCAACACAACAAAATTTTACCAAATAAAGAGGTATCGCAAACAGAATTATTTCCTCTATCCGACGAGTAGTGATGCCACAACCATCGTTCAATTAAACGCGAATCACGCTTCTCTCACATAACACCCTGAAGCCATTGAGCAAAGTAAGCAGATGGGTGCATTAATTTTTGAATTCCGAGAAGCACTTGACTCACAGTTACATCTGATTCAGTACAAGTCAGGGTTAAATAAATTGTGTTTACCAAATCTTCTGTGCGGCGGATCCCATACTAGACGAGATTAACTCGAAGAAGAAGGGGACGAAGCAACATTTATCTTGGATGGACGGATGTAAAAGTAACTTGCCTTATTGGGAACCTTTCTGTTCGTGATGTATGTTAATTACGTAGTAGACAATATTAAAAGTAACTCAGGGTTTTTGTGGCTGACACAACTATCTGTAATGAACCACCGCCTGAAAAGCCTGCACAAACGTTGAGTCAGATCTTGATAAGACTTCAAAATAGTGCGAACGTCGGCACCTTCATTTAACTTTTCAGAAAGACAAAAAACTCCTGGTTGCAATAATTTGTAGATATATGAAATGGAATGATGACGCAGGTAAATCAGATTGATTTTGGTTAATTCGTAGGATACAGGGAAAAAGCAAAAAAAAAAAAAAAATTGCAAAAAACAGTTCCTACAAAATAGTAGTTTGAACCATTGTACAATAAGGCCCATGTGTCTGGGACGCATAATAAGTAGGTCTGACAAGGGGTATTATTGAATGTATGCAAATCAGTGCAGCACAAATGCCACAGTTTTATTAGGTCCATCAGAAAGCGTCACTGAGACGGTGAGAAACCTGAACTGCTAGGCACTTGAAGACAGACTATCACTCAAAAGCCTACTTACGAAGATGCAAAAACCTTGTACTACGCCCCTACATATTGCACCTGTAGGTATAACGGAGATAAGATTAAGATACTTACAGCGCGTGCAGAGGCATTTAAAGATTCTTCTTCTCTCTTCATGCAGGAATGGTATGGGAAACAACTTTAATACGAGATTATGTTGTGTGTACCCTCTGCCACGGACTTCGCAATGTTTTCCGAGTACGATAGGGTAGTGCAGAAGTTGAAATGTTTAGATGCAAAGAGAGGATCGAGTAATAGGGCTCTTGAAATGAAATTTAGCTAATTGACTTAACGTGAGAGGGAGACTTTGATACGGCGTGTGATACCAGGGACGCAAAAGATCAGGGAGAGTTGCTGACTTGCAGCCGGTACGAGCAGTGGAGGCGAGAACTAGTAAGTGAATTACGTGAAAGGTTATCGACGCCACTGTTTACAGTTGTCAAGCAGAGATTAAAATGTTACCAGAGGATAGAAAGGGATACATGTCGGCTTGAGAGGAGTTGCAAGACGTGTAAAAGAAATCGAGAAATCCACTGAATGGAGGAGCGCACTGTCGTAATAAGAAAACTGACCACCTGTCGCACAGAACACCACTCGCGAACGTTGCCTTGAGCAACGGCGACCGGGCTACAAGTGCCCAAGGCGGGCGCGGCGACACGGGAATTCCCGCCACAAGGCCCTGCTGGTTGCGTATTCGCTGCCGCGACTACCGTAATAATGGACGCTGGTTTTTCTCGCTGATTTAGGTACTAACACGATCGACTTTCACTAACGAACTCCCCAGGTTTAGATGAGACGGGATGAACGACTCTGCGTGTGAACAGTAATTGGTTGTTGTGAGGAATTTTTGACATTTCTGTAATAGCTTCTGAACCAAGGACTATTTTCACCATTTATTTCCACGTGAGCACTAACAACGTTTCTGCTGGGAATCATAGCAGCAACACTATGTTTTTCACCACACACAATACGCTCACAGGTTGAACAGGTTTTGTGATCACTCAAAAAAAAAAAAAAAAAAAAAAAAAAAAACGCAAGATAAATAGTTGTTACTATATTGCATTTAAATTACTTTGTTTCGGGCTCGATGGTTTCACTATTTAAACTCGAGTGCGGATAACCGCATGCAAAGGACTTATCTATATCGAGTAAACAAAAAAACAAAAATAGTTTAATAATACCGTAATAGAAAGTATTGGAGTAGTTGGAGTAGCAATCACAGTATTCGCTACACAGCAGAGCACAGGTGTGGTAAAACTGAACTGCAATGCTCCAACAAACATAAGTCTACGATGGAATAGAAACATTATTGTTGAATTGAAATACTGCATTGTTGTCTGATAATGTGGGTGTCCTTTGGCAGCAAACGAAAATAGCAAAAAAGTTTAAGAATCGGCTACAAACCGGAACGAATATAAAAGAGGCAGTAAAAATAACAACAGACGCTTCTGCTAATCCCCGGAAGTTTAGGTGAGCAGCATGTGCAGCCAGCCATAAACGAAACACATGGTATTACAACATATAGTAGAACTCCGATTATCCACATTAATCAGGAGCGGACCCGATCTCGATAGTCAAATATCCGGATAATTGAATAAATCGCGAAAACAGGTCATTAAGCTAAGTGTGTGTATAAAGGCTTCTGTAATATGAATTTTATGTCTATAGAACAATGTTGTTTAGATCTTAAATAGTACTGTGCACACATATAAAAAATGGTTCAAATGGCTCTGAGCACTATGGGACTTAATTTCTGAGGTCATCAGTCCCCTAGAACTACTTAAAACTAACTAACCTAAGGACATCACACACATCCATGCTCGAGGCAGGATTCGAACCTGCTACCCCGGCCGGCGTACACACATATAGTATCAGTTCTTGAAAATATCAGTGACTCAATTGTTTCGGTGTCTTCAATCGTTTTCGTGCATCGCTTCTGCTACACGGCGAACACCCATATATGGTCGCACTCAGGCTGGAGCTCCATCCATATTAACGCAGTGACAGGACACGCAGACGCCTCACCAGCTAACAGTTCCACATATGGTTCAGTGACAGTGTCATCCCACTGGCCATCAGTTTCTTCTTTGACACTTTGAATAGTTTCGTTGTCACTAAGAATTTGGAATTCAGGCTCCGAAGAACTACAGGCATGCCACTCGTCTATATCCTCTGCACTGCATTCTCAGCGTCTACGAATTTTCAAAAGAATCATTCTTATGTCCTCAACTGTATTTTGTCCTCTGCTACTGTTATTTCTCTTCCCTTTCGCGTTTTTTTTTCTTCATGTTCGTCTTTCAGTACCGCATTTTTACTTGAAATGTCTTTCAATTTACTCCTAGCTCTTCAGTGTGGCTGTCATCACTACATTTCATGCTTCCGTCACCATGTAAGAGCAGTCCTTCAAATTTAAGTTTTTCCGATAAGCAAATCTGTCAAAAGCTCGTTCAACAAACGTGTTCTTAATGATGCTTCACAATTTCGATTACCGGTTGGCCAACTGGCTGCAGCGAAAGCGTTTCATTTGACGGAAGAGAGATTGCTTTGAAACGTCTATCTTTTCTATCAAGACGGCTTTCTGTGATGGATGCGTGCACGGTCCACAGTTAATATCACTTAATGCCTACTTTTCCTATGGCCTTTGGATTTATTTATTTATTTATTTTGCATACCAACGCAATAGTCATCCTGGCCTTTCGTTGATTCTTGTAAAGGGTGGGGAGTTTTTATCAGTCCTGGGATTTTTACGATTTTTCTATCAACAGAAGGGATATTTTGTGGTTTCCCACAGAGTCAGCATAATTCTGCAGGATAATACGGTCTTTAACCTTATGGTCAGAAGCTCTAGTTTCCCATTTAGAAGCCACAGTTCTTTCAGGCAAAGCCTTCCAAATAACAACTGCCTCATCTCCGTTGTGTAAAAATTCACGGTATAAGATTCTGATTCAGTACTGAATTTTTTCAATAAAATTTTCTGCTACTTTGAGTCTAGTGGGCCTTGCCGTTGATCGCTTTAAATGAAGACGATCTGTCGATTTCTCGGCTGAAAGTTATACTTTTCGCAAACCACTGACCCTTCAATAGGGTTTCCCAAAATTCGCTTGCTGCTGCTTTCATCGCTTTCCTCGACAAACTCTCATCTTAACTCTCAAGGACAGCCACAAAGGTTAAAACTGGTGACTTGTCTGGTTTTCATGTCTGAAGTTATTGATGTTCCTAACCTAAACATCTCAGCTAAATGCTTACCACCCATGCCTTCGAATAATTGTTCAAGGACTTTGAAAAGTGTTTTACCAGCGGGAGGATAAAGGCCAGCAGAAGGGGTGTGGTGTAGAAGGGGAACTCAAGGGTAACTCAACAGCAATACCATTCACAGTTCAGAATTTTCAACAGAAAATTTATTTTACAGTTGGCAAGCTTAATTTGAAATTGCAACCTTAACTAACTGTATGTATTTATGATAATGAAATCTTAAGGATTATCTTCTTTTACAGATCTCATTCAGCTTGAAAAATCTGAGATGCAATTAAAATTATCGTCTCTTAAAAAAAAGATAATTTTCGTTTTTGTTTGACTGTGTGAATGTGTAGTGATGTAAGTTTTGTGTCTGGACATGTGCGCACACACACGCTAGTGCACGCGAATATGTGTAACTTTTTTGTTGTTGTATATTTATGAGAGGAATGAGATTTGTTATCATATGTTGAGATTTCGGTCTCAGTCATTGTACACGGTGAGTGGTTAATTGCACGTGGCCATGTTGTGGCTTCTTTTCTGTCAGTGTTTTGCATATGTGATTCATTATTCATTCTATTTCAGTGTCTTTCTCTCTTGTAGTACGCTTGTGATTCATATCTCTTAAATGTTCTGCAAAAATTAAGCAAGTTGTTCCATATTTGTATCAGCTGTCGAACTAAAAAGAGTTGGTAACATAAAAACAAATGACACTACGCACACAGAAAATGGCAATTATGTAAGTTTTGTGTCTGGGCATGTGCGCACACACACGCTAGCGCACGCATGTTTCGAAAACAAGGTGACCACAAGAAGAACTACAAGCTTCCAACCAGTCTTCCATATGAGAGAAAGTTGCTTGGTTTAAAAATAACGAGTTAGACGCTGATTTGAAAATATCTTTCCGTTTTGTCATACACCTTCCAAGAACTGTTTTAAGTCTCCTATCTATACGTGAAAAAAAGTGTAATATTTCAAGACACCCATGGAAGACACCTTGTAAAACAGGAGAAACTGGTCTGAGTTAACTAAAAATTAATATGCAGCGTACAAAAGGCATTTTTCTTCTAAACTTCCGCAGTTTAAATTGTAATTGCGTCGTGAAAACGTAACTTTCTAAAAAATTCCATAATATGAATTTTAGTAAATTCAAATTATTAAAAAAATTATATAAAAAATTTAAAACAAAAATCAGTATTTTATGTCAATTGACGCATATATCTTATTTTACTGTCTGTATTTGTTAACTGCTGTTAGAATTGTGTCGAATCTTTTAGAATTTACACCAGTGCAAGTAGTGTCGTTGGAAATACAGCTTCTAACAATGGTTTGTATCAGTATAATTATAAAGTTTCTTACTGTGGTCAAACTTAGTTTTGCAACTTACATTAAATAATTTACTTTCAGAAACGAAAAACCGGAATAAATTAATTTTGATGAGCTCCAGGACCATGACTTCCAGTTGCAGCACACAAAAATTGAAATGAATACAGGACAAAAATATTATGTCTACAATGAACTTTCGTAGAAATCAACGATCCAAAAGGTGAGAGAAATATGTTGCGCTTCCTGTTGTCGAAAATTTTTTAAAACTTTGTATTACACCCATTTTGTTGGTTTAAGTTACAGTTACAAATTAAGCTTCAATATATATTTAGCACTCGAGAAGAGTAGTCTGAACGTTACAACTTGGTGGACGAGCTGAGTTTGCAGTGGTTTGCAGTTCAATCATGACATTCAGGAGAGGGGAGTATCAGTGGCGCTGTAGTCACCTTTGCTGACTGTCAGCACTGCAAGACAATGCAGAACGTCAAGGATATGCCGATGAAAATTCACTCCATCCATACCAATATCTGCAGCAGGAGTCGAAGGCCCAACTGCTTGGTTGCCCGCATCTAGTTTTGAACGGCGTAGTCAAACATGATGTGATAATGGCACTAGCGGTGGATGGGCGTTGGACAGCCAATTATCTCGCCTGAGGTACTCCCCATTCATATGGCATCAGAAGAGTAATGTTTTTCTTGCTTATTTGTGACCGATAATTTTTCCGTCCCTCTCTTTAAAATCGCACTTAAATTGCTAGTGACTGACTGATACACACTTCAGTTGTGTCTAAGACATGAATTAGCTTTCAGTTGAGACATTTTATTTGTGTTACATAACGCCTGACTACTGGAGATAACGCAGACTTGCAAACATTTCATTATCTTTCCACTTACAGCTAAAATTTCCGCCATGTGTTGTAGTTATTGATAGGAGATACGGATCGCATCACGTCCTTCGTTCTTTATTTCCCGTTATACAAGGTCATGCTGATTCCTAATGGGAACCAGACCTAAGAGAATCGAAGTAAACGGTGCCGCTGAGTTACCTGCAACTCAGCGATCAGTCCGACGGTAAAATGTAACCAGTGATCGATACTTAGCTTCTCATCTGATGCGAATGCACGTATTTGCAAGTGTAGTGCTCGCCGAAGATTGTTTTGAATCATTTAAGCCCTCTCAGACAATAAAGATTACGATGAAGACAGTAGCCATTTTAATTCTTTTTTTCTCTTATTTAATTTTATCTTTCACTTTTCAACATTACTTTTCGAATAGGGGGAGGGGGGGGGAAGGTGATAGGCTGTTTATTCTTCATTCTAACTTGTTATACATGGAGCACGATCTGTCAGAGTCGAGCAAATTTATCAAATGATTTACATGTAATTCTCGTCATTTGACGGCAGGGCCATTGCTAGCCGAGGACGTTTTGTGTTGATGCTACGTGTAATAGATAACACACCGTTTGTATCAGCTGTAAAGTAAATATGTCGCCAACCGTAAGTTACAGTTGTATGCTACAGTGCTTTACTATACACAGCTCTACCTTACACCTGAGCATTAGCTAGCTACACAAACCAGTTATTGAGAACGAAAACTAAACCTGGAATAAGGTTCATGGGCAACTTTATTTCTTCACAGGTGCGGAATACGACAAGGTCATATAATTTTTAGCCGGCCGAAGTGGCCGTGCGGTTCTAGGCGCTGCAGTCTGGAACCGCGAGACCGCTACGGTCGCAGGTTCGAATCCTGCCTCGGGTATGGATGTGTGTGATGTCCTTAGGTTAGTTAGGTTTAACTAGTTCTAAGTTCTAGGGGACTAATGACCTCAGAAGTTGAGTCCCATAGTGCTCAAAGCCATATAATTTTTAAGCACCTTGAAACAAATCCTTGAAAAAAAAAAAAAAAAAAAGAAACTAACGATTAAGTCTATCAGACTAAGAGCAGCCGACCAGTTGCAAAGGATAAAGTAATCTTTACCTAGGTTTCAATAGATATAAATCTATCTTCTTCAGAAGACGGCAATATTATAACATGAAGTGATATGTCCTTATCGTTTAGGCAAACATCTGCATAGTTACATTAATCTGACATATACACGAGTAGCCACAAAGCGACACATATGGTCACTCTAAGCTTATCGATGGTAACGAAATAGAAGAAGTAATAAGCAAAACGAGATGGAACGACAATTAACTATTCACGAGTACTGAATGACGTAGTTAGAGCAGGAAACTGAAGCCATAACTGAAGGTCAGAATGGAAGAGAATAGTGGAACTTGACTTTTAACATCCTTCTGTAACATCACATTGCATTTGGTGCTTCGATTTTCCTTCGGTCCGCGTTTAGCTTTCTTGGTGTGTTACGCGCTCAGAACAGTTTTTCTGTATTCCACGTAAGTACACGGTACCAGTAGACCATCTGTTGCCCACAGGTGCTCTACTGGAATAAAATACTCACATGGACAACACAAGAAGTACTTCTATTGGTCGACTAAGGAAAGAAATACAGAAATGTTCAGCATAAGAATAGAAAAGACCAATATTATTCGCCTAACACTCTTAGAAAGCGAAAAGATGCCAAAGCGAAAAGTGTAAATAAATGGAAACCGAAATGGGCATCGCCAAAGGACATTCAGGTTCACCGTAGAGAAAAGACACAATAACATTTCGTAAAATTAAAAGCAAAGACTTCAGTATTTAGGCACCAATGCCATTGCATTGATGGCCCCTTTAATGGGGAAGAGCTATATGCTGAACGAAGAAATATATGTCAATTTGCAAGACTTATGCATCCATTATTAGAGTCAGAATTTGAATGATCTTTGGAAGACTTGCAACCAAAGAAGACACAGAGGATATATAATGTTTCTCCGGATTTGTGAATTGATTGCAGGAAATTGTAGCCAAATAATTTTTCAATTTATTGTGTTGAATCTATGAGACTAGACATACATCAGCGAACATTCAGAAAAATGTAATCAGTACAATCCCGACGACAGAAAGGGCAGATACAGGTGAGTTGTATCGCACAGTCAGCCTAACACCTCATGCCTACGAGTTGTTAACAACAATAATAATAATAATAATAATAATAAAACATGAAAAAATGAGATGAGACTCTGTTAGGGCGACGTTCAGTTTGACCTGAGGAAAGAGAACGGCGCAAGAGTGGCAGTTCTGAAGATACCCTCCATTATGGTGGTAACACATAAAAAAACGGTACACATTCACAGGATTTTTCGACCTAAGCACAGCGTTCAGGAATGTGAAATGGTGGCAAATAATATCGTTAGAAGAATTAGGTATGTCCTGCAGGATAAGATAAGTAATGTACTACATGCACAAAAACAAACAGGCAATAATAAGAATGAAAGACTGAGGTAATAGTACTATGAAAAAAATAGTTTGTAAGGAGGGGAGGCATTGTTGCTCTTCTACTGATCAATCTGTATATCGAAGACGCAAAAAAAAGGAAAAAAAAAATAGAAATAACTGCAGCACCTGCTGAATTTTGTGAGCAGTCTGATGAACACTTACTACTGGCTTAGCACTCCGTCTTAAGGAAACGAGTGTCCTACTGGGACCATCCGACCGCCGTGTCATCCTCACTGGAGGGGCATAGGGTCAGCACACCACACTCCCGGTCGTTATGATAGTATTCTTGACCGAGGCCGCTACTATTCGGTCGAGTAGCTCCTCAATTGGCATCACGAGGCTGAGTGCACCCCGAAAAATGGCAACAGCACATGGTGGCGCGGCGCTTAACTTCGGTGATCTCACGGGAACCGGTGTAACAATTAATACTGACATAGAGTAAACGAAAGAAAGTCGAAATTATTGAGGAGTATATGAAATAGGATTAGCAGAAACTTGAGGACCACGCAGTAGACAAAGTGAAGAAATTCTCTTACCTGGGAACAAAATAACTCATGACGGACGCAGCAAGGAGTACATAAGAAGCAGACTAGCACAAACAAGAGCATTTCACGCCAAAAAGAGTCTATCGGTATACAACATAGGCCTTAATTTGCGGACGAAAATTCTGAGAATGTATATCTGGATCATGGCATCGAAAAGAAGCGAGTATTGAATCGTAGGAAAACAGGAAAATAGGTGAACCGAAGTGTTTGAGATGTGGTGTTACTCAAGGAAGGAAAACGTGTAGTGGACTGGTAAGACAAGAACCGAGGTTCTTGGGATTCGGTGAGTAAAGATATGTGGAGAACAGTAACTAGAAGAAAGGGCAAGATGATAGGATATGGATTAAGGCATCAAGAATCATTTCCATGGTACTAGAGAGTGCCGCAGAATGTTGGGCAGGATACAGATTTGGATGTATGCAAGAAATAATGGACGATGTTGTATGTAAATGCTATTCTCAGATTAAAGGTTTGTCACAGAAGAGGACATCGAGGTGGGGCTGCTTCATACTATTTAGAAGGACTGATGACACACAAAGCAAATGGCACAGGTGCGAGTAAGACTCGTCCAATGAGGGTTCCGTACAAACCTAATTGTGTTTATAGACAGTTAATGCACTCCGGGAATCGAGGCTCTCTACCATTTTTGGCTGTTATCGACAGTGATACCGGCAAGATATCGGTCCCAGCGATTCCAACATCTTATAGACTGTTTTAATTTCAATAATGTAAATGTGACATAGTCATGCAAGAGGCAGGTGACCACTGTTACAATAATCAGTAGTTCTCCATTCAGGCTGACTGGGTCGCAATGCTAAAAGTCAAATGTCCAAAACGCGTCTTATGAGCGATAAACTCATTCCTTGCCGAATGTTTGATCTTTACCATTGCGACCCAGTCAGACTCAATGAAAAACTACTGATTGTTTTAATTTCAAGTTTGATGTCGGATAACAAATGACGAAAGAAAAATGTTTCCGTGACGCATAATTACAAATTAACAATTTACGGATTTTTTCCCTTTGGCTGTATTGTGATTTCTTCCTTCGTGCCAAATTTTGTGATTCTAGCCCAACGGGAAGTATCCTGTAGGATTTGATGAGTGAGCTTGAGAGTATCAAAATAGTCACTTTAATGGGCGTAGCTTTGTTTAAACTAATTTATAATCTTATATTCATTACACTGCAAAGGAACTATAAACTTTATTACGTGACTAAAATGACAACCTAATATGGCTACCCGTTGCTGAAAAAAGGGTCTTAACAGACGAACAGGCAGTCAGATAATAAATGACAAAACTTCTTTCGTGTGATATAATTTCAGGTTTACTGTTTTCGGAATTTTTCTTTTGGGTGTACTGTGAAATCTTGCATCTTGCCGAATGTCATGATTCCAGTCCAACGGGGGTGTCCTATAGGTTTGCGACTATCAAAATAATACGTGACAGAAATTGCCGCAGCTTTTGTCTGCACTGACTTATAAGCTTACATTTATTACACCGCCAAGGGCCTATAGACCCTAGTATGTGACATAAATTTCAATGTGATAAGTCTATCCGTTGCTGCAGAAAATGGTTTTTAAGAGTCGGAGAAAAACTTGGAAATCTGTGGTAAGGTCTTATGGGACCAAACCGCTGAGGTCATCCGTCCCTAAGCTTACGTACTGCTTAATCTAACTTAAAGTAACTTAGGCTAACGACAACACACACAGCCATGCTCGAGGGAGGACTCGAACCTACGACGGGGGGAGCCCCTTGGACCGTGACAAGCCGCCATAGTCCGCGCGGCCACCCCGCACGGCAGAGTCGGAGAGACAGAGAGACAAACAGACAGATGACAACAAAGTTACACTATAGTGGTTCCATTTCTACCGACTGGGCACGGAAATCTAATAGGAATACAGAAATCTTCTACGTGGAGAAAAGTATTCTTACACTAATGACCCGTCCGCAGCTCGTGGTCGTGCGGTAGCGTTCTCGCTTCCCACGCCCGGGTTCCCGGGTTCGATTCCCGGCGGGGTCGGGGATTTTCTCTGCCTCGTGATAACTGGGTGTTGTGTGCTGTCCTTAGGTTAATTAGGTTTAAGTAGTTCTAAGTTCTAGGGGACTGATGACCATAGATGTTAAGTCCCATAGTGCTCAGAGCCATTTGAACCATTTGAACTAATGACGCAAAACATTGGTGACTTCTCACGTGCTACTGAGTGACACCTGGTGGAGCCAAAACATGTGACGAAATAAGGAAAGTATAAGCGACTTTGACAAAGTGCAGGTTGTCGTGGCTTGGCTCCTTCACGTAACAACCTGACGCCTGGGAAGGAGCGCGTCACACAGGTGAAACTGATCAGCTGTTCGCGTACTACTGTCGCCATCATCTATGGAAAGTGGTTGAAGGACGTTTAAAGCACGAGTAGGAGACCTCATCACAGAACGTGGAGGTCGCGCGCTCTACACAGCAGGGTAGGCAGCGATCTGTGGCAGATATGACAATAGTATACAATGCTGGAGAATGCCCAATGACATCGTCAGTTACGACTGCAATGTGCGCGGAATAATCGAGAATGGACTGCTGATCACTGGAGACATGTCGGCTGGACGGATGAAGAACTTTTTTGTTACAACAGGTCGATGGACGTATCCGATACCTCGTCACCCAGGCAGACGGCTGATCGAAACGCGCACCGCGCCAAGGACATAGAACTATGGGGGAAGTATTGTGCTATAGGATTTTGGGGGTGGGCGGTTGGGCATTCGACTAAGATTCCGTGGACCTGCCATAGTAGTCGAAGGCACCATGTCTTCTGTGGACAACGTGAATATTGTCGTGGACCAGCTGCATCCCTTCAGTCGTGATGTCTTCACCGATCGCGTCTTCCAGCAAGAAAATCGTTTGTGTCACCAGGGCAGAATTGTGCTCCGGTCACTTGAGGAGCATGGTAGCGACCTCACGTTGATATCTTGCCTGCCAAATTTGTTCGTTTTGAAACCGATGGAAATCATCTCGGATGCTATCGGAAGCCAGACCCGCGCCGACAAACTACTGCCTCTGATGGACAGGAGCTGCGGGCATCTGGTGCGATATATCTCTGGGAGCCTACCAGGTACTTGCCATATATATCCATGCAATGTACTGTGTTCGGAGGGTGGACCATAATGCTGTCAAGCACGATATTGCAGTACCTGTGTTATTCAGCATTACGATACAAGGTTCCTTCAGACAAGCAAGCATGTCCGAAGGAACTTCGCACCGTAATTCAGAATAGCACAGGCACTGCAACGTGGTATTTATCCGCCGACACTGGCAAGCGACTTCAAGTAAAATGTCTCTTTCCCCTGTACGGGAATATTTGTAATGGATGCACGAGTACAGGTTGTGGACACATATTTGACGACATAAGCTTGGGAGTGGCCGTGTGTCGTGCACGGATAGCCAAATTGTAAGGCGACCGCTGGCGATAAACGGGAAATCGATGTTCGAGTACCGGTCCGGCACATTCACTGTCGTCATTCCATTATGCAGGTGATGATATTCCATGTCCGCAACTGCGAATACATTTCATGCTACCCTTAATGTTTTGGCTCATCAACGCCAACCTGCTTCTGAGAACGTCATTGTTTCCGCTGTCCGATAGGGATGGGAAAAAATCGAACGGTTAAATCGATACCGGTATTTTGGTTCTGAATTACCGATATTTTTCGACATTTGTTTGATGTCGGTTATGACAGCTTTTTTATTTCTTTACCAATAACCGACAAAAATCGGAATGTCAATTAGTCAAGGCAGCGGTGCTAAAATATTCCGTTTTTAAGTAAACCCTTTTTAAAAGAGGAGTAATTTTCATTCGCAAAATGAAATATTGCATTTTTTTTTTGAAAAGCGGTCAGTTATTTTATAAGCAATGCCGACAGAACGAGCAACAAACGCATAGAACTGTTACAGCACTGCTGAGGCAATAATGTCCAAGTTGCCGCGTGTCGTCGCTAAACGTATTCGTGTACCTGCAGTGAGCAAGACTTGCCCCTACCCGGTCAATACGGTAGTTTTTAACTGTCGCCGCCGGACACTCGCGGTATTGCCGAACGCTGGAAATATATTTACTAAGCGACCTATCAGTGAAATACAGTGCCTCATTTGCTTAACAAGGTTAAAGATTTGCCTGTCGTTTGTACGAAACAATAAACAAGGAAGGAAATTATGGTAACAGTAATGAACTCATAAACCTAACAATTCATTCATAGTATACGCTGAAAACAGAAAATAGCTGATCTGTTGCCTGTATATATATAACATGCCTACGTGATCTTGCAGCCCTTGAAAACGGACAAATCAACATGAAAATACAGTAGTTCTCCAAACTCAGTTTTCACCCTTTAACATTGACAATTCATAATGCCCAAATAGCGATATGATCCCAGGATATGATTCTTGAGCAGAGTTTCAAAAAATTAGAATCAGGAGGACAATACTGGTGACTTTTTGTAGTATTCAGCTATTTATCACTTTTCGAGACAGGTAGCGAAGGATGGACGGACTAAGTTTTCATTCATTCGCCTATTTAATTTAATATTGATGTGGTGCAGAACTTTGTAGTTTTTTTTCATAAGTTCAATAAAAACAACAAATACACATCACAGAGAGACTTTAGTCATCAATAATACATTGTCCTTCACTATTTACAGCACTCTGTCAACATTGGAGTAACTTTTCGATCGCACTACTGTAGAAATCACGTGGTTTTGAGAGGAACAACTCGTCGAATCATGTTCGGAACGCATTGTCATCCAGAAAGGAAGTTCAAAAATGGTTCAAATGGCTCTGAGCACTATGTGACTTAACTTCTGAGGTCATCAGTCCCCTAGAACTACTTAAACCTAATTAACCTAAAGACATCACACACATCCATGCCCGAGGCAGGATTCGAACCTGCACCACTTCACGCAGTCTTCCTGGTCGTTGTTCTTGGATTGCGTCTGCAAGACGTCTCAGTTGTAGAATAAGTGTCAAAAGGAATGGTTACACCTCAGGGAAGCATTTCGAAGTACACCACACCGTCGCTGTTCCACCAGATGCATGACAGTACGAGGAGTTACTGCTTTCCCTGGCTCAACAATTTCTTTCTTTGCCTTAGGTTAGCATAAAAACACCATTTATGGTCACCAGGGAACGACACAGGATATGAATGGGCGGTGTTGTTCACGAACCATTTGAAGACGAGGAGGCAGAGATACACATATGCCCACTCAGTGATATTTGTGAGTTTGGCTTAGAGCATGCTGTACTCATACACCAGATAACTGAACCTTATCACGGCATGAAAATGTCGCACGGTGGTGGAATGATCACAGTTCTTCACATTTGCCAGTTCTCGGGTACAATGACGTGGATCATAGAGGATTAATGCATCTAAACGATCTTCATCAAACCCCGAAGCTCTTCCTGAACGTGGAGAGTCACTAATATCGAAATGATCTTCATTAACACGAGAAAACCTGTTTCTTGATGTGCTCTGTCCAATGGCGTTGTCCCTATGCACGGCGCAAATGTTTCTGGCTGCCCCCGCTGCTATCACCCCTCTATTGAACTCAAACAGAAGATTATGTCGGATACGTTCCGGCTTCTTCATTTGGCACTCAATTTTCTAGCGTCCACAGCCGCACTCACTATCTACTCAATATGTAAACTCAAAACGCAGCAGTGAAGTACAAATAAAAAATGGCGATCGATAAATAAACCCATAGCAACCGAAATACCCTCATGCAAAACAAATACGCTACGAACTTATGTACAAAGCTAATATTTCGATTCTACGATCTTGAAACTGCGTGAGTCAATATTTTTCAATTTTAGTTAGATTTCTACTTTTATTACCCCAATAACAGGAACAAAAATTCGAAAATTGATTATTTGAGAAACCAGTTATTTTGAGCGGTTTTGACACAGTAAAGTGGAGCGAAAAAAATGGATGAAACCGAAAACCGGCTATTTCAGCTATAAACACCATCCATACTGCCTAGTTGTACAGGAACACAAAAGTCACTTGACTCGAGCTTGTGAGTGGAGCGACCAGCTTATGCTAGACGATATCAACTGAATTACGTTGGCGTTGGACAAATCCAGAAACGAAATGTAGGGGGCGGACATAATTTCGAAGGTAAAGAGAAAAATAGTCTCTGTACAAAGATAGGAAGTATTTTACAACAGAAGGAGCTGGAAATGGAACTGAAATTCTTAGATGTTGACCTCCAAGCTAAGCACATGCAAGGCAAATAGTGTTGTAGAAACAAACGGAAATACATGTTGAAACTATTGCAGAAGGTGTCAAAGGCACAGTAACATTAGTTGGAGCTTCTTTTCTACAAGTGGTTCATTAGTCTCACACTCTTGCAGTTGACGCCTTGGATAAAATTCTGAAAACTGTCGAAATATATACGTACATTATCACAACTGCATTAATTAGTTTCCATATTTGTTTAATGAAACATGCAATTAGCATCGTACTGAAAATGGATTTCCGACTGCGTCATATCCCCGGTAGTCTTGAACTTATGTTCGACTCTATGTAGAACTAATTGCTACCAAGTGGCTAAACGGATCACCCTGCACAGCTGAGACCACATGAAGAATTACATGCTTAACGTCCCGTCGTGGTAGAAGTCTTTACTCATAGCAAAAGGTCTGCCACACAAGAATGTTGGATGAAATCAGAACCAGTCGGGCGATCGTCTGAGGCAATTTAGTGAACCGAGAAGAAACTAGATTAAGGAATGCTTTACGGGAAATTTAACTACGATCCACATGAGTGCGAGTCCATAGTCTTAAAAACTGCATTAGCTCGCACGGAATTAAAAGTACAAAGAGGTTTCTGGCCTGCCTGCTTGCATGTTATGCCGGAGGGCATACTTGAGTATTATGAGACAGTGTTCGTACTCGAATGCTTATTGTACACCACGCTGAAAGACAAGATCGTGACATCATTAAATCAGTTTATTGCTTTGTTGAATCACCCAGGGGCGGATATGTTAGGGAAAGCGTGCACGCACATGTGAAAACGTCTGTAGAATCACATGTCACACGGCAGCTGCAACGGTTGCAGGAATCGACAAGGCCGGCAGACAGGCAGAGTCGACTTCTTATATAACGTGCTGTCTCCTAGGCCGGTTAGTCATTCCCGCGAGACGGTATCTTGTGGCGGAGAAAAACGTTACGTGCCGCAGCTCCTGTTTCTGGAACGTGGTAGAGTGCTGACCGGAGCTAAGACAATGGTTTAAAGCGGAACATGTGCACCATGAATTCATGGCGTAGAAAAAAGGGATGGTCATTGACTTTTCGCTAGTGTATGTTAATCATTACGGCACACTGAACTAGATTGATATGATCTTCATAAACTTTTATTTTGCTGCAGGCAAACAGTGAAAGACAAAAGGGAGTTGGGAAAGTGTTCTGAAACTTCGCTTGAGAATTGGATGTTTGTGTTGTTCTATTCATCTCACCCCATCTTCATCACAAAGAAGCGCAAGTCGTAGTTGTGGCGTCAGACTGACTAGCACCATTGGGCCGAACAACTCCAGCCGGGATCTCGCGGCCAATAATCCTATACGATAATTTTATTTTTAGAGGAATGTTGAGAATAATAAATGGAACTGCTGCAACTGGAAGAGAGTCTCCCCTGTTTTTCGTATGTGATGCGGGCGGCCGCTGGCACGGCATTGGGCATATCATGACTGTTGCTTACTGTTGGTTCAAAATGGCTCTGAGCATTATGGGACTTAACAGCTGAGGTCATCAGTCCCATAGAACTTGGGACTACTTAAACCTAACGAACCTAAGGACATCACACACATTCATGCTCGAGGCAGGATTCGAACCTGCTCTGAGCACTATGGGACTTAACAGCTGAGGTCATCAGTCCCCTAGAACTTGGGACTACTTAAACCTAAGGAACCTAAGGACATCACACACATCCATGCCCGAGGCAGGATTCGAACCTGCGATCGTAGCAGTCGCGCGGTTCCGGACTGAAGCGCCTAGAACCGCTCGGCCACCATGGTCGGCTTTACTGTTGGATGGCTGAAAAATATGAGGACGGCATATTTGTCAGCAACTGTCAACAAGTGTGCTGACTTCGACAGACCTACATTCCACAAGGCAACATGCACTGTCCAGTCACAATAGTATAAGGATCTATAAAAAGACTGAATAACCACCTTTTCCAACTCGGACACGCAGGAAGAGAGTCAGGGACGTTACGAAAGGTACCGACAGGGCTGTGGAGCCCAGACGACTCCAGCGCTGTCGCCAGCTGCTGCTAGGTTTCTTGGTTGAGAATCCATGGCTCCTACAGCCCGATCGATGTGGTCCCACAGGTTCTAGACTGGATCTAAATCCGGCGAGTTTGGTGGCTGAAGGAGTACGACAAACTCATTCTGGTGCTCATAGAACCTTGCGTGTACGTTGCAAGTTGTGTGACACCCAAAGCTGCGTGCGCTCAAAGAATTATTAGGCAAGACCAACCTACTGAGCTCTCACCCCCCCCCCCCCCCCCCCCTCGCCCCATCCCCGAGACCCCCACCCCCCACACACAAAAATCCTAAAACCTACTGTCATGCTCTCTCTCTCTCTCTCTCTCTCTCTCTCTCTCTCTCTCTCGCCCTCCATCTCTCTCTCGCTCTCTCTGTCTCTCTCTCTCTCACTCACTCACTCTTTTCACACACCATACACACCACACACACACACACACACACACACACACACACACACACACACACACAAACAAACACACACACACACACACACACACATAGAATTAATTAATTTCAGGTACAGAAATAACAATTTTCAAATCGTAATTTTGGCTTAAACAATTTATCTACTGTAAGGTGTAAGTGGCTGCAGATGACAAACTGTGGAACAAAACAGTCACTGTAGAAACACAACACATCGGAAAAACCACACGATGTGGCAAAAAGGTATGAATTCATAATTATGTGTTTTTTCAAATATCTGTAATTACGATTTAAAAACTAATAGTTACATGTATACAAACAGTAAGGAACATTCTTTATCTTTAATAGACGAAAAATAAAAGCCCACTGTAGATGCAGCAACTGCAGTGAAACATGTTTGGGTTAAAAAACAAAGATGTGTTTTACTAAAGCCGGACCTGTCCAAAGACATACGTATTGTTAAAGCAAACACGAAAAAAAAAGAGCTTCAGCCCCAAGATGTGACACACACGTTGCACTGTCCTGCTGTTAGATGTCATCGTGCCGAGGAAAAACAAATTGCATGTAACAATTGACAAGGTGCCGAAGGATAGATGCCTTCTTGTGTTGACCCATTATGCCTTCCAGTATGACGAGATCAGCCCAGGGAAAATGCCACGAAGCATTACTGAGCCCACAACGTTCCCTCCGCAGGCCTGCGCCCTTCCGAGAAGTGTCGCAGTGTGTCTGCTTCCAGACGCTTCACGCCTAACGCACCAAAGGCCGTCTGTCCGATGGTTCATCTAGAAAAGGACACCCATCACCATTCAGTGGACGTCCAGTGGCGGTACTGGCGCGCAAGTTCCAGCCATCTTCGCCGATGAACAGCAGTCAGCGCAGGTGTTACGTAGGCCGATACGGAGCAACGTTCGTTGAACTGTCGTTGAGGAGACACAGTTGGCACCTACATCCCAATCTAGGTGGTCCCACAGATTCTAGACTGGGTCTAAATCCGGCGAGTTTGGCACAGTTGTTACACTTTGGTTCATCTGGGTCGTCAGTTGCTCAAGAGTTACACGTCTATTCGCCGTACACATATCTCAACCGTCGTTCATCCCTGTCACCTATGGCCCGTGGTGCGCCACAAGCGCCGGTTTTGGGTAGCGCCATTTTCCCGTGCCCGGTATACTTAAACCACAGTGGCAAGCGAACAATTAAAAAAATTTGCCGTTCCGAAATGTTGTGACCCTTGGCCCGAAAGTAAGTGATCATGCTCTTTTGAACGTCAAACAAATCGCTCCGTTCCCCTACGACAACGACTGCACTTCCATCTCGTAGAATTGTTTGTACTATCAGTGGTCCACGACGTAGTAATTCGGCCTCTTCATCAAGAGTGTTCAGTCACAAGGACGTATATGCCCTGTCGGTACCAATCCTTGTCCTAGTGGCGGAGCCAGTGCTTCACTGTATAAATCACCTCCTCATCGTCTTCAAAATGTCTTCCACGAATGGCGTCCTTTAATGGCCCAAACAAGTGGAAGTCCGAGGGGGCTGTAGGGTGGATGGGGTGACACTGTTCAACCCCATTTTGCGATGTGTTTAGTTGTCCTCAGGCTTGTGTGGGGCCGAGCGTCATCGTGTTGCAGCGAAACGTCTCCTGGGTTGCTGTGGGGCCGAAGTCGCCGGAAACGTCTATTGAGTTTTGTTAATGTGCTGGCGTATGCTTCTGAATTAATGGTACCGCCTCTGGGCATCACATCAATGAGAACCACACCTTCACAGTCCCAGAACACGGTGATCATGACTTTAGCGGTGGAAACAGTTGCTTTGAATATTTTCTTCTGAGGGGAATGGGAATTGAGCCATTCCATCGACTGTCCTTCTGTTTCGGGCTCAAAATGGTGAACCCACGTTTCATCACCTGTCACAATCCGGGACAAGAAGACCTCCCCCTCAGCTTCAAAACGTTGCAACAAATGTTATTTCTGTGCTGTTTGTGATCCACTGGGACCCATCTTGCACACACTTTCGAATATCCAAGAGTGCGGATAATTGCATCCACACTTTCTTTGCTGATTGATAGATGCAGCACCAACTGCCGAGTCGTAACGTGTCTGTCCTCGCGAATGACACCAGCTCGCTGCAACATGTCAGGTGTGACAGCCGTGGATGGTCTCCCCGATCGCTGCAAATCGTGGAGCTCCACCGAACCTCCTTCTGATGACCTCATCCTCCGTGCCCAGCGACTAACTGTACTTCTGTCGGCAGCAGATGCTCCATAGACTTTGTACAAGCGTTTGTGAATATTCCCACAATTTCCTTTTCTGCAGTGAGAAATTCTACGACGGCACATTGCTTGTAACGTACATCACATACGGACTCCATTTTGAAACAGTCCTTCACCTACGCTATCTGTCGGAAGTGACGGAAACTTGGCGCAGTCACTCAGGAGACTTAACATAATACATACGTGACGTTTCGCATTCGCAGCATTGTTTTCGGCTGGGACAAAAAATGCAGTGCATTACTTTCTGGGCAATCCTCGTATTTACATAACTGCTTAGGCGGATTTGTTCCCACATGCTGACATAAACAGCTTATAACCTACGTTTAATTTTCTATTTAGAGTCCGCAGCTCGTGGTCGTGCGGTAGCGTTCTCGCTTCCCACGCCCGTGTTCGATTCCCGGCGGGGTCAGGGATTTTCTCTGCCTCGTGATGACTGGGTGTTGTGCGCTGTCCTTAGGTTAGTTAGGTTTAAGTAGTTCTAAGTTCTAGGGGACTGATGACCATAGATGTTAAGTCCCATAGTGCTCAGAGCCATTTTTTTTTCTATTTAGAATTGAAACACTTCGTACCTTGATCGAAGAGCTAAGCGGTGTGATTAAGTTGCCTCTCAAACGTGGACAGTCTGTGGGAAAAAGGCAGATTAGGGTTCATCGCCTCGTCACCTGCTACGTCTTTAATGACAGAGTACAAGCTTGGATACGTGTTGAAAGCAAAGAAGACTGATCGTGGCTTATTCAAAGATACCATCTCGGCATTTACTTTCAGAGATTTAGGAAAATTACGGAAACTATAAATCTCGATGAATGGGGGGCAACCAGCGCCTTTCCGAAACCGCTTTTTTTGTATTGCTACTCGTGCATCTCTCTCTTTCTCTCGGTGTCATTCACATAAATCCCTCTGGCTAAGAATTTCTAGCAACTTACTGAGGAAGTGTTGCGCTTATCTCTTGATCCACATTTCACATGTGATTCTGAAACCTGACAAATCCCAAAGAAGGAATTTTGAGTTCGTCTGGTTCAGTACTATTATTATCATGTATTTCGTGATAGCGATACCAGTTTAGAAGCACTCATGGATGAGGTGCACCTCATATGAGGTCCACCAGAATGTTACTTGATTACGACCTCTGCGTCACAGAGCAGTGCCGTTACGGCTAGAGCATTTCAGCACTGTAGTTTCCCTTCAGATGAAATGTCACCGGGGCGGGGCACAGTTTGTGTCCTTCAGCTGACAGTTGTCTGAGAGTCTATCCATAAAGCATGGCTAGTCTGGACAGCGAGCTGCGCGGCGCGGATCTTTCTGTCGAGAAGTGGCCCTGCCGCTTTTTCCACAGAGCGGCAAATTTGTTGACTGTGTTTGCCTTTCGCTGTGACTCACAAGAACGATCAGTATGACATTACAGTTTTTATTGCTTATTGGATCACTCTATTTTGCATGGCCTAGGTATAATCATGACGGTTCAAACAACACTGCTAACGGTATTCTCAAGATCCCAAATAATTTTGCGGATGTTTAGTATAACTGCCTTCTGCAGCTACCTAAAGAGCGAGGAATAAAGGTTTAGGTTGTGTAGGCTTTTCAAAGTCCGTTTCGGGACAATGCCGGGGACCGATACTACCGTATGAACGGTGCGTACTGACTTTTATTTCCAAATGGCTTTTACCTCGTCTGCAGGCTCATGTACTTGGCCAGCTTCTGAGTGCAAGTGGTTTACAAATTACGGGTGCTGCTTACAGAGACGCTCATGAGAAAGGTGATTTCCTCAGCTTCATTGAGCAGTGATATGTCAGATCGATCATAGGAGATTGTTTCATGCGAGTAGGTCGTTGTGCTGATGTGCCGGTACATTTTGAAGTTCTCGTTCTCTACAACAGTAAGGAGAAGTAGGGAAACCCCATGGTGGAACAACATATGTAAAGAGGCAGTACTTCGAAAGAACAAAGCCTTCAGAGAATGGTTCCAGACCCGAACAGAGGAAGCTAGGGTAAAATATAAGGAAAGCAAGAAAGCGGCACAGACCATAGTAAGGGCGGAGAAGAAGAAGTGGATGGAAAAATGGACAAGAATGTTAGAAGAGGACAGTGAAGGGAACAAAAAAGTACTTTACACCATGGTAAGAAATAAGAGGAACGACAGAAGCGAGTGCCTGAGGATCATGGATAATAATGGAAGAGTTGTGGAGGAAATGCATGAGCTCAAAAAGATTTGGAAGGAGTACTTTGAAGATCTGTTGAATGCTGCCAAGCAGGTAACTAACAGCGATGGAGAGCCTAAGGCAGCAGACGATTATAATAGTGGGGAAATTGATGATCTAACTTGGAATGAAGTGGAAGAAGCCATAAAGAGGATGAAAGGGGGCAAGGCACCAGGTTGGGACGAAGTAACAGTGGATATGATACGAGCAGCAGGAGAAGTAGGAACCCAGTGGCTATACAGAGTGCTGAGGGTGGTGTGGAAGGAGAACAGAATTCCTGAGGATTGGAAGAAAGGAATTATAGTCCCGATCTTCAAGAAAGGGGATAAAAGGAGATGTGAGAACTACAGAGGAATCACCCTGCTATGCCACTGTGGAAAAATCTATGAAAAGATGCTGGAGAAGAGAATAAGAAGCAGTATTGAAAGTAGACTGCAAGAGGAGCAGTACGGTTTCAGACCGGGAAGGTCAACAACGGACCTCATATTTGTGGTAAGGCAACTGCAGGAAAGGCACTATGAGTACGGGAAGGACTTAATCATGGCCTTTTTGGATATTGAGAAGGCGTATGACAGTATCTGTAGGGACAAGCTCTGGGATGTGCTGAACGCAAAAGGGATAGATGAAGAGATTACACGAAAAGTCAGAAAAATGTATGAGGGAAGTGAGAGTTGTGTGAAAG
This sequence comes from Schistocerca piceifrons, assembly GCF_021461385.2. Taxonomy (NCBI): domain Eukaryota; kingdom Metazoa; phylum Arthropoda; class Insecta; order Orthoptera; family Acrididae; genus Schistocerca; species Schistocerca piceifrons. The sequence continues at coordinate 719,811,455 of NC_060138.1, forward strand.
TGGGGAGGGAACGTACTGCATGGTTCAAGCTGGAAAATGGGCTGCGACAGGGAAGTGCACTTTCGCCTTTATTGTTTATTATTGTTATGGATGAAATCCTACAGCAAGTATCAGATGCAATTGGAGATCATAAAATGAAAGCAGTGCTTTTTGCCGATGACCTGATGTTATGGGGAAATTGCGTGAAGGAGGTGCAAGAGCAGTTAGATGCATGGGAGGCAACGGCAGCACAATATGGAATGCATTTCTCTGCAAAGAAAAGTGAAATAATCGTCACAACAAGGAAGAAGAATAGGCCAAATGTGGATATAACTTGTGGAGGGGAAAAACTACAAGTGGTAGAGAACTTCAAGTACCTGGGAAGCGTGATTGAAAGTAAGGGGGGAAACGCAATGGAAATAAATGAAAGGTGCAGAAAAGCAGGGCAGTTCTACAAATGCATTAGGGGGCTTATTTGGAGCAAGGAGGTGCCACAGAAATCCAAGGGAATTATATACCGAACCTACTTTGTCCCCATATTGACATACGGAAGTGAGACATGGGTAATGCACAAAAGCGACAAAAGTAGAATACAGGCTAGTGAAATGAAGTTCCAGAGGAGCAGGTTGGGTGTAACAAGACGAGACAGATTGCGAAATTTGTATGTGAGGGAAAGACTAAAGGAGGAACCAGTACAGGACAGGATAGAAAAATCAAGACTGCAGTGGTATGGACACATGAAGAGAATGGATGAGGGAAGAATTCCAAAGAGGATGTTTGATCTGCAACTGGAGGGGAAGAGGCCCAGAGGAAGACCAAGAGATAGATGGGTGAAGGGAGTGAAGGAATGTGTGATGAGAAGAGGAGAGAACTGGACGAAGGTGGAAGAGGGGGAATGGTGGAAAGACAGAACACGATGGAGAGGCTTGTGTTCCCGACAGACCCAGCCAGTGGCTGGAAACTGTCCAAGATGATGATGATGATGATGATGATGATGATGATGATGACAACAGTAAGAGAATCATATCTGTAATATGAAGAGTTTCATTAACCGGTACTGCTGTCCCACCTCCTGATGTATTATTCTGGCCGCAACATCCCGCTTTTTCTGTGGGTGCCAGGATTTTACATTGTCTCCTTTCGAACAACACACTTCCTGTAGGTGTCATATTCCTTGCTCTTGCAGGATATACTTCCAGTAGGTCCTCACCGCGATGGCCTCATCTTGTATAGCTGTCAGAACCGAGTCAATTTATGCGCGCAAAACTGGCTGCGTCAGCCATTAATTAATAGTGCTGCTATTGTTATCATATACAGACCGATGTAGGAACTATTCAAAAAGAACAAGTTTCAAATCAGTGGTGGGCAGTAGCAGAATAGAGAACGGGAACCATCTTGATTCCATAGTATTCTGAAGAACTGCAGTCGAGTATCAGAGTACCAGCTCCGAGAACAAAATGTCACGTTCCACTCTGCAAATTCGCGCGATGACGACGGCATTCGAGAGCAGAAGAATTTTTTTATGAGAAACTTCTCGGTTCTAGGACATGAATTACTTTCCTTTTTTTCTCGGGTACCTCAGGCTAAGGGAATTTTGGCATTTCTGTCATTTGTTCACTTCTTACACAAATATTGCATTGATAGAAGTGTTAACCGTCGAGTGGTCACGCAGATGACTATTTATCCACTCCTATTTGAAATTCAATTACTTTCTGCTTTGCTAGCAATGAGAGTATGGCAGCAGGAGTCTGCGGGGGTGGGTTTGAGACACAGTGCAACCACATGTGTCAGTTGGAATTCGCCCTATGCGAGGGGTAGTTGCCCAGTTGCCCAGTTGACACAATTATATCCTCCAAGCGACATTTGGTGTAAGTATTTTTGATTGATGTTTTTCTTCAGTATTTCATTTGTTTTACACTTTTCAGAACTCATTATATCATATAAAATATTTTCTATTTACATCTTCAATGCTTTGCATTTTGAGTGAAATATTTCGTTTGTAATCATCTTGATCTTTCCAATAGCTCTTGTCGCTGTTTCTTGTTTTGAGGAAAGGGTTACTTTTTTATGCCTTGTACCAATAACTTACTTACACTTTTTTACATTTTATAGGTAGCATATTTACACGTTGCAAAAAGCGATTTCAGCTACGGACTGACACTTCCCTAGCGAAACAGTGAATATTTCATGCGACGAAGTTGCTGATAAGAATTAAATACAGAGGAATGGAAATAAAAACAAATGACGATCTGTTAGATCAGTATGCATTTAGGAAAGATGATGGCATCAGAGGGGCAGTTCTGGCGTTCCACTTGATGATGAAAGCAATAAAAATTTAGACATCTTCATTCGATATATCAACATGAAGAAAGTGTTCGACAACGTAAACTACTGCAAAAGAATAGCTATATGCTGTGGGGAAAGTCGGGTAATATGCAGAACGTAAAGGATCAAGAGAAAACAACAAGAATGGAAGATCAAGCAAGCGGTGCTCGTACTAAAAAAGGCTGAAGAAATAATACAGTCTTTCACCCCTACTGTTCAGTATCTGCATCGAAGAATTAATGACGGAAATAAAGGGATCAAAATTCAACATAACAGAATATCAGTGATGAGAATCGTTGGTGACATAGCTACCCTCAGTGAAAAGTGGGTTCTAATGTAGCCTTCTGGCATAGGTAATTTTGTAACCACACTTCATGTGATTGGCGTGTAGTTTTTACGAACATTTCAAATGGTTCAAATGGCTCTGAGCACTATGAGACTCAACATCTGAGGTCATCAGTCCCCTAGAACTTAGAACTACTTAAAAATAACTAACCTAAGGACGTCACACACATCCACCCAGGTTAAAATAATTCTAGATATATAATCACTCAATAATGAGCAGCTCACCGGCCTTCTTTACATATAGCTGCAGATCTTTCAAGCAGCAGAAAACTAAGATGGAAAGGTCAAGCCCCGTTATCATGCCACGTGCGACACAACTTTAACGTATCAGACTCGTCACCAAATTCACACTGAAGACAACATTAGTTAACCATCGACAAATATAGATAAGCACACAAATCCACCCGTTTAAATGAAACACACACCATATACCCATGCGAATTGTTAATGCCAGGCGACGCTCCGGCAAGCTCTTCTTCTCAACATGCGCTGCGTGGCGAGAAAAGCCAAAACGCCACGCCTCGAGCCGGAACCCAAACACTTTCCGCCATCCCCGGCCGCAGCACTCCAGTAATACCACGCGCAATGGGCATGCGCAACAAAAATTGTTCAAATGGCTCTGAGCACTATGGGACTTAACATCTGAGTTCATCAGTCCCCTAGAACGTAGAACTACTTAAACCTAACTAACCTAAGGACACCACACACATCGATGCCCGAGGCAGGATTCGAGCCTGCGACCGTAGCGGTCGCGCGGTTCCAGACTGAAGCGCCTAGAACCGCTCGGCCACACCGGCCGGCCATCATTTCTCTCCCCCATGTCCTTAACATTTATACTACCAAGTTTGGTACTCGTACGGTAGTTAGTTTCCGTGTTATAATGTTTTATGTAAGGAAAGTTTAAGTATAACCACCCGGTAGTTACAAAGTTTTTGCTCATCAATGTAACATTGTTTGTTGTTGGGTTTTAGCACAGCTAATCAGCACAGTTTCAACGTGGAAATAAATTTATGAAATGACAGAATTCTATCAAAACAGTCAACACGTGAAACGTCCCTGTTTTTCGGTCCAACGGGTCTTCTGGACGGACGTATGCAATGATCATATCTTCATTAAGCGTATCTGCCTAACGTTTCTTAGGTCATAGTCACAGTCCATTCACATTTATGCGGTACGCAGATGGTGTTGATGTGTCCTGTGAAGCCGTCTGTACGTGCCCGTACTGCATAACATGACCCCTTCACATTTTCTAGCTGATTGGCTTCAAGCTGACCTGTTGCACGAATGCCTTGCAGTTAGATCTAGGAATTACGATACATGTCAGTTTATTTGCAGTGACTTGGCAAATGAATTGAACGTTATTATATTCACAGACAGCAGATTCACCTAACCAAAATCACGAATGTTTCCGTAAGTACCTGCAGTTTATTTTCACGTGAAAATTCATAACCCGTTCTTTTTATTTACAGATAACTGCCCAGAGATTAAGTTAATGACCAAATGGGCCAATTAAAGAAATGCTACGGCACAGTCAAGGAGAGCCTGTTACCGTAACGTAACGAAACAAGCCAAAACCGCTGTTGGGTAACAGGGAAATGTGCAACCTCCATTTTAAGTAGAAACAGAACAGTTGCTTGACGACCTGACAAACCTGCTGAATAGACCGGTAGTAGCAGGTGCTAGGCGGTCATAAAAATAGTTTCATCTGTGATAGTTGCTCTAGGATAAAAAAATAGGAAATATTACCATTAATATTGTAGAATAAGATGTGGAGAAGAACATCTGATAAAAACGAAGAAGCCAAAGAGAGAGAGAGGGGGGGGGGGCTCTGATTAATCACTTGGATCTTCGTTTCACGAGATTTAAATGAAAATTAATAAGATGATGTACAAAGATGAGAAGGCAGATGACACTTTATATTACAAATCCTTTAGTTTCGCAGAGAGTTCTTCATTTTCGGAACCACTTAAAAACATTCTACATAGTGATTAATAGTGCAAGGAGGAAGTGACAATATTTTGGACACCTATTCTGCCTACTTGGCTGTTTCTTTTTTTTTTTTTTTTTTCTAACACTGTGTGGTACGTTTCTACCTCTTCTGCATTTGGTGATTGTCGGACTGAGTGACAGATCTGACACTTCCTTTAACATCAGACATCGAGGATTGTTTCTCACTTGGAAAAGGAGATATCAGAATCTTCTCTCATCATCTGTTAAATGTATTTTCGGTGAGTACTCTATAGCTTTACTTTACTGAAGTCATTTCATATGGTGTACAACTTTGTCTAAAGTTACACCAAAAATTCTCGACTGATTATTGTGTAGTAGCAGACGCTCAGAAGTTGTTTTGAATTCTATCCCCTCATTTCTCTACATTTAAATTTTCCAGATTTCTCTATGAAAACTGTCTGATAAGGAGAGTACCTGTCTGCATATTCCCAAATAGCTCTTATCTTGTTGGTTGATTACTAAATATTTTAAATGAAATGGACTTTTAATTTTGTGTTCGTACATTCCTAAAGTCAAGTACCTATCTATTGAAACGTTTATTTGACAAGCACAGCTCCTTACTAAGATATTCCTTTTGGTGATGATGTACCCCTGCAATTTTTTCTGTGTTTCAGCACAGTAGCTAAGTTCTAGGAAGATCAGTAACTGAGCGTGCAATACGAACCACGATGCAACTTTTTTTTCACATTTGTACAATAAGTATTCACATCACGCGTTAGGAGTGGGATGTATGCACACGATGCAAAATAGTCAGAAGAACAGGAAAGCAGCGCAAAGAAATCGCAGGATTGCAAGTAACAGCTCATCACAGGTTCTGTCATACTAGAGCCAGCAGCAGAAAAAACGTGGCATCTATACGGCCTACATCGATTACTGAAACTTGTTTTCTGGCACACACTTGACATACTATTAAAGTCTTGAATGTCTGTGTGATAAACATTTCCGTCGTAAACACTGCTATTCACAGTGAAATGCTGGCAACAAAACAAGAATAACAAACCATATTATGTTCAAGAGGGCGCACTTTAAGCCCATTTTGTTGAATTTAACGCTCAAACGAGAAATACATTTATCACCAATATAAGCAATGACTTAAGCTGTGAATTAAATTAGCGGATTACCTAACGACATTAAATTGTCACCTTAACAGAAATACATATGATTCACCTACTACAACAAGTACTAAGACACTTTTTGTTGGAAATTTACTTACGTAATTGAAAGAAATGTGGTCTGCCTAAAGATACAGAGTGGAATTTATTCTAAGCTATGTGCTATAATATCATGCTCTGTAAACATTTCTCTAAATCTTTATCGGCACCTTCACGTACACCATAGTCTGCAAACCACTGTGAAGTGCATGGAAGAGGGTGATTCCCACAGTGCCACTTATTACGGCATTTTTCCATTCCATTCACGGATGGAGTGTGGGAAGAATGGGTGCTTAAATGCATCTGTGCCTTCTGTAGTTAGTCTAATTTGTTCTCACGATCTCTACGGGCAGTAAATTCCTTTATTCATCCCTTAAAGCTAGTTCTTGAAACGTGATAAGTAGACTTCCACGGAATAGTTTGCGCCTGTCTTCAAGTGTCTGTCGGTTCAGTTCTTTGAGCATCTTAATAATACTCTTCCGTGGGTTAAACAAACCTGTCGCCGTACGTGTTGCCCTTTTTCAACGTTCGGTATGCTCTGTTAGTACAATTTGGTATTGCTCTCACACACTTAAGCATCATTGTAGGATGGGTCCCACGAGCGTTTTATATGGGACATCCTGTGTAGAGTGATGGTACTTCTCTAGTACTCCACCAATAAATAGCAGTCTGACACCTGCTTTACGCACAACTGAGACTAGGTCAACCTTCCATTTCATATCCCTACCCCCAGGTATTTGTGCGAACTGACCGATTCCAACCATGACTCGTTAATGTTGTAGTTCATAAAAAGCTTTGCAGGACTTAAGATTAAATAAGCCAGAATGGATAGATAATATTCCATCAGAATCTCTAAAACCACAAACAAACCGACTGTTCACGTTGGTGTGCAGAATGCATCAGTCTGGTGCCATACTATCTGACTTTCGGCAAAAATATCATCCACACAGTTCCGAAGACTGCAAGAGCCGCACAGTCAGCTTAACATCTTATGTATCCAAACTCCGGACAAGAGTAATATACGGAAGAATGGAAAAGAAAATTGAGGACGTGCTAGACGACGATCAGTTTGACTTTAGGAAAGGCAATTCTGACGTTGCGGTTGATAATAGAAGTAAGCTGTCCGCCCCCGGTAGCTGCCTGGTCAGCGCAACAGAAAGTCAATCCTAAGGGCCCGGGTTCGATTTCCAACTGGGTCGGAGATTTTCTCCGCTCAGGGACTGGGTGTTGTGTTGTTCTAATCATCATCATTTCATCCCCATCGACGCGCAATTCGCCGAAAGTGGCGTCAAATCGGAAGACTTGCACCAGGCGAACGGTCTACCCGACGGGAGGCCCTAGTCACACGACATTTTTTATGGAAGTAAGATTAAGGAAAAATGAAGAACGTTCATTTGACCTGGAAAAATCGTTCTACAATGTAAAATGGAGCAAGATGTTAGAAATTCTGAGAAGTCTTAGGGTAAGCTACAGGGAGAGACGTGTAATATACGATATGTACAAGACCCAAGAGGGAATAATAAGAGAGGACAACCAAGAACGAAGCGCTCGAGTTAAAAAGGGTGTAAGACAGACATGTAATCTTTCCCCCCTACTGTTCTATCTGTACATCGAAGAAGCAACGATGGAAAAAAAATGGTTCAAATGGTTCTGAGCACTATGGGACTTAACATCTGTGGTCATCAGTCCCCTAGAACTTAGAGCTACTTAAACCTAACTAACCTAAGGACATCACACACATCCATGCCCGAGGCAGCATTCGAACCTGCGACCGTAGCAGTCGCGCGGTTCCGGACTGAGCGCCTAGAACCGCTAGACCACCGCAGCCGGCTAGCAACGATGGAAATAAAAGTAAGGTTCAGGAGTGGGATTAAAATTACGGGTGAAAGGATATCAATGATACGATTCGCTGATGACATTGCTATCCTCAGTGAAAGTGAAGAATAATTCAGTTCACTGCAATGAACAATCTAATGAGTAAAAATTATGGATTGAGAGTAAATCGAAGAAAGACGAAAGTAATAAGAAGTAGCAGAAATGAGAACAGCGAGAAACTTAACAGCAGGATTGATGGTCATGAAATAGATGAACTTAATAAATTCTGCTATCTAGACAGACTGCAAGAACTAGCTAGTGCGAGAATTATCGCACAGTGAGCCTTAACATCTTATGGTTCAAATGGCTCTGAGCACTATGGGATTAACATCTGTGGTCATCAGTCCCCTAGAACTTAGAACTACTTAAACCTAACTAACCTAAGGACATCACACACAGCCATGGCCGAGGCAGGATTCGAACCTGCGATTAACATCTTATGCATCCAAACGGAGCAAGGAGAACATCAAAAGCAGACTGGCACTGGCGAAAAGGGCATTCCTGGCCAAGAGAAGTCTGCTAGTATGAAACATAAGCCTTGATTTGAGGAAGAAATTTCTGACAATGTGCGGTTGGACTACAGCATTCTATGATAGTGAAACATGGGTTGTGGGAAAACCGGAACAGAAGAGAATCGAAGCATTTGATATGTGGTGTACAGACAAATGTTGAAAATTTGTTGGGCTGATGAGGTAAGGAACGAGGAGGTTCTCCTTAGAATCAGAGAGGAAAAGAATATGTGGAAAACACTGACAAGGAGATGGGACAGGATGATAGGACATCTGTTAAGACATCAGGGAATGACTTCCATGGTGGGAATGAATTCCATGGTACTAGAGAGAGCTATAGAGGGCAAAAACTGTAGAGGAAGACAGAGATTGGAATACATCCAGTAAATAATTGAGGACGTAGGTTGCAAGTGCTACTCTGATATGAAGAGGTTGGCACGGGAACAGAATAAATTTTTTTCCTTTCTTTTGATGTATACAGTTTTAGATGCAGAAACGTTTAAAGCGAGTTGACAATGTTTGAACCACTTTGAAATATTATCAAGATCCAATTGGATGTCTGTACAGCTTTTCTCAGACAGTACTTAATTGCAGATAATCACCCCATTTACTGTAATTGTTGTAATAAATAAAGCAGTAGATTTTATTAAAAACATACGAATGTCATTTGGTGTGGTAAAATGTAAGTAAATGAATGAAACGAAGGACAAGATCTAAGCTACTAGCTTTAATATATATATGAGCCTATGGATGAATAAACCTACAAAAAACTAGTTTTCTTCAAGGAATACGGCTGTTGCAGAAAACCTCAAACAAACGAGCTGGAAGTACATACATCAGCATAATTTCCATAGTTTTGAAATAGAAGTTCCATTGTGGACTTAGGATTTTGTCTTCATTAAGACGACAATAAAAGATACGCAAAAAATAGGATATTTACAGAAAGTATGGCATGCATCAATCAAAATCTGCTATTAGGACGCCGACAGTACGTCCCGAGAAATGGAACATGAAAAAAAGTTGAGAAGCTGCATAAAAACCAAGTTTGGAGTGTGAAGTAATATTTTCACAACAGCCGTTCACCTCGCCACAAAAAAATGAGGAGAAATATCAGGAACAAATCCAATATTTAATTCAGAGAAAAACTGCACGGACAGCACGTGAATAACCTCAACCAGGATGATGTAGATTTGCAAATATCGAACGATTGGATGAGGCTCGCAGATCTACATGCAGAAAATGAGGGATTTCTAACATCGATACGAGATCATGTCATTGCGGCGGGGGAACAACTTGAAGTACCGGGTGATCAAAAAGTCAGTATAAATTTGAAAACTTAATAAACGACGGAATAATGTAGAAAGAGAGGTAAAAATTGACACACATGCTTGGAATGACACGAGATTTTATTAGAACCACCCCATATTGCTAGACGCGTGAAAGATCTCTTGCGCGCGTCGTTTGGTGATGATCGTGTGCTCAGCCACCACTTTCGTCACTTGGCCTCCCAGGCGCCCAGACCTCAGTCCGTGCGATTATTGGCTTTGGGGTTATCTGAAGTCGTAAGTGTATCGTGATCGACCGACATCGTAGGGATGCTGAAAGGCAGCATCCGACGCCAGTGCCTCACCATAACTCCGGACATGCCTTACAGTGCTGTTCACAACATTATTCCTCGACTACAGCTACTGTTGAGGAATGATGGTGGACATATTGAGAATTGCTTTGTCTTACTTTGTTATGCTAATTACTGGTATTGTGATCAGATGAAGCGCCATCTGTCGGAAATTTTTTGAACGTTTGTATTTTTTTGATTCTAATAAAACCCCATGTCATTCCAAGCATGTTTGTCAATTTGTACCTCTCTATCTACATTATTCCGTGATTTATTCATTTTTCAGATTTATACCGACTTTTTGATCACCCGGTATATCCTGAGCGAAAGAAAAGCAACTGACAGCAACAGAAAGATCAGTGACAAACCACAATCCACATTACATGTGAATGTAAAACTGTGGCATATAGAGAATATTAGAAAAGTCATGATGAGATCTCCCAAACAATTCACCAGAAATTAGGGTGGCAATATCAATCAATCAAACACTTTCCTCCATACTGCGTATATGACCGTCCACTGTTATAGACTATGACAAATTCAAAAACGTACTGGAACTGCAGCATAATAGCTTCAGGAAGAAATTCGATGCAATTAAAGTTCTATAAAAGTGGTTTACGAAGCTGAGTGGGCCACATACCTGCCGCACGTAAGATGCAAACCATCGTCAAATCGAAGGTGGCAAAATGCAGATATTTGTTAGGTGAAGTAACAGCCACGAGGAAACAAGTTTTTGGATATGCCTCAGTGGTAGTGTTTGACGGAGACCTGATCTAAATGCAAACTATGAAGAGCCTACAGCAACTGCGAGGCATCATTAGCTTTCTTGAGATCTATAGAGGTAAATGTGCAGAATGGCACATCGAGTACCCGGATAGCTTAGTTTAGTATTACTAACTCGTTTTTTGAACTGCTATCAGTACCATGAGCGAGTCTTTGAGGAGTAATAACGTTAACAGTAATAATGATAATAATAAATCTAGTGTTTCCAGGATTCTCGGGTGTCCAGCCGGATGCGATCGTTGAAGTCTCACGATATTTCGGCGAATAACCTTTCCGCCATCATCAGGTGGTTATGATGGAATGGGCTGTCATCTCTCTCTCTCTCTCTCTCTCTCTCTCTCTCTCTCACACACACACACACACACACACACACACACACATTACACACACCTTTTACTTTCCCCTCCTTGGGGAAGTGTATGGAGGAATTTATAGCCTGTTGGCTTTTACTCCACAGTGTATGTTGTGTGTGTGTGGTTGTCTTGGATAGCTTTAGCTGTCTGTGTACTGTGGTGGTGTCTTGTACTTGCCTGAGCTTGGCGAGATGTTTGGTGTCTTAAGGATTAAGGATTGGTATTAGGACTTGGAGATTTTGGGATTTTTCTCTTCGACTTAGTCGTCGAAGTCTGTCATAGAGCGTTTGTGCTTATCACGGGACATGTCATACCGACCGAGGGAGTGGATGAGGTTTTTTCCAGATCTGGAACAGCTCTCGTAAAAGCCCTAGCCAGATCTTGGAATCTTTCTTTGAGGAGGGGGATTTCGGCAGCGGCGTGCTGATCGTTGGTGGCGAATCCCATTGGCAGATGCAGTGCCCTCCTGAGGGCGCGGTTCTGCAGCCTCTGGAGTTTGTCCAGATGCTGCTTCGCCACGTATCCCCAGAAATGGCAAGCATACTCCATTACTGGCCGTTTATTCCTACAAATCAGGGAAGGGAGCTGGTTGTGTTGAGGACTGGTCATAGGATGGACATTCTGGCATAGACCTTCCTGTGGACCTCATCTGTGTGGCGTTTCCACGTTAGTCCATCGTTACGCCGAGATACTTGGCGGATCTGCGCCACGGGAGTTGGGATCCATGTAGGTGCCGGTAAAAGGGCAGGAGGGGGGAGGGCGTTGAGGGGGTCCGCGTCTCCCGAGCCTCCGGGTGACCAGCATAGCCTGTGTCTTTTCAAGGTTGATGGTGATGCGCCAGCGACGGGCCCAGGTTACTGTGTCATCTAAAACCCTTTGTAGCCTACGAATGACCAGGTCCTTATTCACATTACGAGTGTAAAAAGCTGTGCCGTCAGCATACTGTTCGGTGAGCACAAGGGGGGCTGTGGGAGTGTCTGCAGTGTACAGACTGTATGAAACGGGCCCCAGGACCGATCTCTGTGGCACCCCACGAATACGCCTTTTGGTGGAGGTGGCTGTTTCTACATTGACAGATAAAATTCTATCCGTGAGATATCTTTGGATTAACGTGACTATGCTACTGGGGAACCCCTGTGTGCATAACTTGTATAGTAGCCCTTTGTGCCATACTGATTCGAAGGCTTTGGCTACATCAAATAGCACTATCCCGCAGTAGCCTCTGTGGTTGAAGCCCTCTGTGGCTGCTTCCAACAGTCTCATGATCTATTGTGGGGCGGAGTGCTTCTGTAGGAATCCGAACTGGAAATCCGGTAGAAGTCGCTCGTTAGTGATGTGATCTTATATGGGTATTAGCATGATGCTGAGAGTTGGTAAGAGGCTAATTGGCCTGTAGTGCTGCGGGAATAAAGGGTCTTTCCCTGGTTTGTGTATCATGACCACTTCCGTGTGTTTCCAGTAAGCTGGGAACTCGCGGGTACGAGTAATCTCATTGAAGACGTTCGCGAGGTGATCAATATCCTAGGGCGGGTGGTTTTTGACTAGCTGGTTGGTGACACTGTCGTGTCCTGGCGCCTTTTTTTTTGTAGGATGGGACCTAATTACTTTTGCCACATCTTAGGGGGCAAAAGTGGGGGTTCGTCCTCTGGGTCCTCCTCAGCATTGAGGAAGGCAGCCAGCTGACGATGGACTACCTCTTCATGTTCATCATCCTGGGCTTCTGCCGCTTGACACTGCTTCTTGAAGGAGTCGGCGAACGCGTTGGCCTTTTCAGCATGGCTGTAGGCCAGACCGCGCTCACCGTGCAATGGCGGCATCTTAGCGCGTCTTTTGGTGAATTGCTCGGTTGCTTGCCGTAGTGTGTGGTCGTCTACTTTGAGAGCTGTGAGGAGGTTTAGCCATTGCTGGTTTTTGTGCTCACTGAGCACTACCTCCAGATCTCTCTGTAGACGATTGAGCAGCCTCCTGGTGGACTGATTTCTGGTGATCTTCCACTCTTTTGCCACTCTGTTCGTGTGTCGAATTTGGGCTAGCAAATGTTCCGGGAGTGGTGCTTGCGGGGGCGGGCCATCCCTTTTTTTGGGGAGTGGCATCTTTCGCTGCCTGCAATATGGTACCTGTTAGGTTTTGTAGCGCTTGTTCTACTGTTTCGGCAGTAGCGCGAGCGGTATCAGAGGCAACAGTTTCTCGGTATCGCTTCCAGTCCGTACGTTTATAAGACGTCTGGTACCGTGGTAGTGATACCCATTCTCCCACATCGACCTTTAGAATTACTGGGTTGCGGTCGGAGGACATTCTGTTGATTGTCCTTGCGGCCACAAACCCCCTGATCCTCCTAGTAAGGGCTATGTCTAACAGGTCGGGCCTACCTCCATTTTTTGGAAAATGTGTGGGCTCGACTGGACCCCTTGTTTCGAGGTAGTGGTCGCACGCTATTTGTTGCAGTTTGGTGCCTACTCTGGAGGTTACTCAAGAGTTCCAATCTGGGTGTTTGACATTGGAGTCGCCTCCTATTATGACTTTGCCTTCAATTTACCTTATACCGGCTATGTCTCCCTAGTCTATCGCGTCTTGTGGGGATGGTAGATTGCAACAATTGTTAGGGGTCCGGTGGCAGAGGTTACTTCCACCGCCACTGCTTCAATTTTATTGGTAGCTGATAGGTATACCTGGTGGTGTGGTATCCCTCTTTTTATGCACTTGGCCACTCCTCCGACTTGGGTTGGCCTGTCTTTACAGTAGCTAACGTACTTGGGAACTGTCGCTTTTATTCCCGGTTTTAGGTGGGTTTCACCCCATCGTGTATATGTCGATGGAGAAATTCTTCATGAGTTCTCTGAACTCGACCTCTTGATTAACAGTGCTGTCTGCGCTGAAGACGCACATTGTCAGGCCTTGGATATTTGGTCGTCTATCCATGATGTGGTTTTGAAACTACTGAGGAAGTCGCGAAGTCCCAGAGGGGGAGGGGGGGGGGGGCGATTGCTGGACTGCTGCCTGAAGGGCAACGAGGATCTGAGTGTTTTGCCTGTGGGCCTCCCTGAATTCCTTCATCATTTCCATGACGAGGTTCATGGTCTGGACCATAATGCCTAACAACTGATCCGAGGGGGTGAATTGAGTGTGGGGTTCCCCAGAACTTCCTCTGTCTTGGTGGACCTACACATACGGACTTATATTTACATGCCTCGAGTTGCCACCACCCTACACAACTCAATGGGGTGCTCAACACACTGGTTCACAGGGCACACTTGATATCGGACGAACAATACCTGCACAAAGAACTCATACACCTAGAAAATGTGGTCCGCAAGAACGGGTACAGCAATCGTCAGATCCAGACAGTCCTCAGACAACGAAAACACAGCAGAAATCCAGATGAAGAACAGTCCAAAGATGAGGAAACAGGCTTTGAATTTCAACCGTGTGCAGACAACGTGACGTCAAAAATTGGGAGACTTCTAAAACAACACAAAATTGACACGGTCTTCCGACAACCGTCCAAGATACGCGCCTTACTGGAGCAAAGAAGGACGGATTTGGCCTCAAGAAAGCTGGCGTATATAATATGCCATGTGGTTGCGGCAAATCCTACATAGGTCAAACACTCCGAATAGTCGAAGACCGCTGCAAAGAACATCAACGCCACACGCGTCTAGGCCAGCCCACCAAATCGGCACTGGCAGAACACTGCTTGGAAACTGGACACAACGCGAAATACGAAGTGATCAAGATTCTGGTACCTATCAACTTCTACTGGGACATCATCTTCAAGGAGGACATTGAAATTCGCGTAACGGACAATCTCATAAATCGAAACACAGGTTTTCAACTCAGCAAGGCATGGAAACCATTACTTAACTCCATCAAGAAGTCACGCCTCATGCGGACTCAACATCCTTCCACGACGGCCGCAGAGGACACTCCACGGGATTCTGAATCTTCCAGCACCCGGTGCGACGCCGGGGACAGCGCAGACCGGGGTCGGCGCCCGCAAACGGATTGTCGGCGGCCACAATCGAAGCGTCGGCCCCTGCAATCGGAATGTCGGCGGCCGCAATCGGACCGTCGGCTCAGGGAATCGAAGCCCGACTGACGGACATAAATAACACCGTCGACAATGAGCCGACAGACCATTCCATCAGAACCACCTGATGATGGCGGAAAGGTTATTCGCCGAAATATCGTGAGACTTCTACGATCGCATCCGGCTGGACACCCGAGAGCCCTGGAGACAATACATACGCCAGGAAAACCTCCGATCACATAATAAATCTAGCTTCACTTGGTTATCGAGACGCAAGGGTTGGACTATGCAATCGCAAAGCCGTATTTCGACACTACGGTGTGCTGCCGATAGTTACCATTTTTCTGTGACCTACTGAAAAATAAGAGCTCAAGGTCCCTGGAATGATGACCTGCTTTTCACAGGCAAAAAACTTCTTTTGTTTCAGCAACGGCCAACGTGTCTGGCAGTTACAGCTTCGCATGCTTTCCGTCTATGCTGCAGATTCTTGAATACTAGAAAACATTACGTCACTGTAGATCAGAATGTTATGGAAGTGAGAAGAAAGAAGGCCTATTGGAAAGTCTGTGAAGTATATGCGTTACAGAGTGTAAAAATCTGTCTCATGGTAGCACAAAAATTGGGAGACACGCAGAGAGAGAAAGAGAGGGAGAGAGAGAGGGATCGAGGGACAGAGAGGGAGAGAGAGAGAGAGAGAGAGAAAGAGAGAGAGAGAGAGAGAGACAGACAGACAGACAGAGAGACAGAGAGAGAGAGAGAGAGAGAGAGAGAGAGTTGTCTTTCCCATTAAACTTATTGTTTGCTTTCTTTAGAAAGACATTGTAGTTAGTTTCTATGTATACGTAATAATTTTAGCTTTCATTTTGGATTCATTTTAACAGTCCACATCGTGCTGAAATTACAGGGTGACAATTATTAAATTATATGAAAAAACGTAAATCAGTTACAAACTACGGTGTGCACAAACTTTATTCAACATGTAAACGTCACTACAGGTATTCGGATTTAGGTTATGACATGTTCGATATGCATGCCATCATTGGCGATGATGTGGCGCAGCCGGTCGGGGTGGCCGAGCGGTTCTAGGCGCTACAGTGTGAAACCGCGCGACCGCTACGGTCGCAGGTTCGAATCCTGCCTCGGGCATGGATGTGTGTGATGTTCTTAGGTTAGTTATGTTTAAGTGGTTCTAAGTTCTAGGGGAGTGATGACCACAGCAGTTAAGTCCCATAGTGCTCAGAGCCATTTGAACCATTTTTTGATGTGGCGCAGACGAATAGCGAAGTTCTGCATGACCCGCTGAAGTGTCGAAACATCGATGCTGTATATGACCTCCTGAACCGCTGGTATTAGCTCAGCAGTGGTTTTGGGATTATTGCTGTATACTTTGACTTTAATACAGACGCACCGAAAGGAGTTGCATATCTTCAGATACGGAGAATATTTCGGACAATCGAGGCCCATGTCAGTGGCCTCTTGGTACCCCAGAGCCAGAATGCGGTCCCCAAAGTGATCATATCATTTAACGCTCGCCCGCTTCCATGGGGTCGAGCTCCGTCTTGAATGAATCACATCTTGTCGAAATCAGTGTCACTTTGGATAATGGGGATGAAATCAACTTCTAAAAGCTGCCCGTACCATTATGTAGTCACCGTGCCATCAAGAAATATCCCACAGATTATTTCGTGATTCGTCATTGCACACCACACAGTCACCCGTTGATGATGAACCGACTTCTCGATCGCGAAATGCGTATTCTCAGTCACGCAAATGTGCCAGTTTTGCTTACTGACGAACACATCCAAATGAAAGTGGGCTGCTGGCCGGTGTGGCCGAGCGGTTCTAGGCGCTTTAGTCTGGAACCGTGCGACCGCTACGGTCGCAGGTTCGAATCCTGCCTCGGGCATGGATGCGTGTGATGTCCTTAGGTTAGTTAGGTTTAAGTAGTTCTAAGTTCTAGGGGACTGATGACCTCAGATGCTCAGAGCTCAGAGCCATTAGAACCATTTGAAAGTGGGCTTTGTCGCTAAACCAAACCAAACTAATTCCCATCGTACCCCGCGGCCAACCGTGCAGTTTGAACGTCCTAACGCAAACCGTTCAGAAATTACGAGGATTTTATTTCATGTAGTTCAGTAATTGTATCAACCCTTTGAAAGCGACCATCCCGGCGTTTCCCTCAAGCGAGTTAGGGTAATCACAGAAAAGCTAAATCTAGACGGCCGTACAGGCATTTGAACCGCCACCCTTCCGAATTCTAATCAAATGTTTTACCATTACGTCACCTCCCTCCATGGCGCACTATAGATCGTGTAATACTGATGTGTAAACATGTCATGATTATTTCTCTGAAAAATACAAGGGTTTGTTAAAAGAGACGTACCTTAAGGCAATTTATTGTCTTTTGATCTTATTAGTCCTACATTTGGCTCTTATAGTTCTTTAAAAGTTTGTTGTAAATTTTAAGTGAATGGATCTTGTCGTATTCCCAGCTACGTCTGTGTGACTGGTTTTTCTTGCTCTCAAAGGGTCGTTATTTATGTTGACCATTTGACATCTGTATGTAGGAGTCGCTTCAAGTTATTCGAAGATTTGAACTTGGTACAGTAAACCAGTTTTGTAGCTTCCAGGTCCTTAAAGAACGTTCTACGACGTTATTTTACGAACCCATTTAATTTTTTTAGCCCGGCTGGCAACATATCACTATTACAGCCAGAGATCGTTTGCGTTCTCTTTGTCCAGAACGCTGTACTAGTGAGTTATTTGTGGAACCACTAAACTAATTTTAAGAAATATTCAAACGATGCAAAATTACTCGTTTGTTTAAGAAATGGTTAAGAACATAAAATCTGTGCAACAGCCTCTTCGCGTTATCGCGAAGTGAGGCGCAGTCACGAGAAAAGAATCGTCTACAGTCAGAAACAACCGAGTTCGTGACATTCGTTCTTGTCTTAAATCGCATCAGGAGTGTTCCTGCAGCATTACATCAACAGAGGTACTGTTTCGTCACGTTGTAGATCAGACGCTGCATCCCATTTTTCTTTGTTACCGACAGTATATGAACTAATTATTTAATGTAGATATCTCCATTTGAGACCGAAATGATCCAGTCTATATTCGAAGATTTAAATATCTTTAGGGTCATTTTGAAAATGAGTGGGGGAGAACACTTTCCAGACTATCGCCTCTAGCGATCTCTGTAATGGGAATTTAATGTTTTCCTTATTCCATTTTTGAATAATAGCATTCAGTTTATGTGTTCTGCAGTGTTTTCTGAAATTACAGAAATTACTCCGGAAACAGGTTTTTCCAAATCTGGAAAACTGTTTCAAGGTAAAGCACGGACTTGTATCTAGGAATACACTTTCTGTTCAAATTTAAAAGTGTTGCAATGGAGAATATTTTGTCAATGCTTTGTTTAATAGTCTGTCTGTTACATTATTACTCTATTAAACATTAATAATCAGTATCTGAAATCAAATTAAGAATACACTACGTATTAATGAAACTTCGTCACAAGTTAAATATACAAGCTTTTGGCAACTAAAACAAATTTACATTTTCAATAGAGAGAAAATGTTTAAGACATTACAGAAACTCACTTCATTTGCAAATATCACGTGTTCCTTGGCACAGGATCCTCCATTTCGAGGACCGACCGAGGTGCGTTTTAACCATCCACTCGTAATGTAACTAATTTAAAATACAACTGAAGAATTAAGAATATGTTCTAAATACCTTTAATCCATACTAATATTACATGTGCGATAGTAGCTCTGTCACGTTTTCGCGACTAAACCGCAGAAATCACCTCGATGAAATTTATGATTAAGACAGCTTCCACTCTGAGGAAGAACGTAGGCTACTTCAGAAAGTACCAGGGCATTCTTTGGTTTGAAAATATTACATGGGTATTACAAAGTATTTACTATCTGAAATAGCTATTTCCTCTTTGACTTCTGAAATTCAACATATTTGTGAAAATACTTTTATTGGTTGATATGTTCTACGCAATACAAGTCATCATAATGAACAAAATGGTTTTACAATCCTTAACGTATATAATACATATTTCGATGCTAACATTATTAAATGAGAAATTAACTCGGTTACACAGTCTAGTAAATACAGCCACGACACTCTCTGGTGCGAAAGTTGATACCGTTTGACAGTTGAAGCGACACTAGCGCTCCAAGCGCTGAGAAAGGAAACAGTCACAAGCATCGTAAGGATAATGTTTATCTTTATTTATTTCCTACTTAATTAACGGAAGAGTGGTTATATTTTGGCGTTCCATGCGTTAGTAAATTACCAAGCGAAAAGAATTACCGTGATATACATATAAAAACAATCGAATCACGCTGATTCAGTAACATAAGCTACAACTCATTCATGAAGAAATACTTTCGATTATGTCAATATTTGCAGCTTATTCCGCTGAAAGCAAGAGAATGTAAAAACATTTCTGTTGTCTTTTGTTATTATCATAGGCACTCCTTGACAATTAAAATTTTTTAATGGAGTCCAGTGATTCGTCCTTTCTTACACTTCACTCGACTTTATACTACACGAATAGTTTTGTAAATATAGTTACTTTCGCTTGAAAAGTGAAAGAGTTGAAGATTCTTGCCTTTTAGGGCTCATATTTAGCAATACTTATAGAATTGGTTGTTCCAGTATTTGGAAACAGTTTTATTGATTTTGACTAATTTATTATCACTTCTGTGTGGTTTTCCCGTAAGCTACAGTCGTGGTGGCTTATTTAATACGTTAAGTAATGCAGGTATTACGTTCCGTATAGGTTTCCTACGTTGCACTTTCACTGGTTTTGTCTGAAAGTGTAGCGAACAAAACTCTGCATTGATGTACAGAAATACGAATCTTTCTGTAAGAGGTCAGGTCTTCCACAGTTTAGTAGCAAGTTTTTCTTATCAGAGGAAAACGACATTATTCAGTAAACGTCTTTACGTTACAAGAGAATCGTAAATTAATTGTCATGCAATGCACAGGTTTCCATATCTCCCAGGGTCCCTAGAAAACCAAATTATCACAATTGTGGTGTAATTTTTCAGTTATTGTCGATATTTATAGCAGTAAATACACAACCTGGTGCAAAAACTATGTTACAAATCAATGTACACGTTAGTGTTCGCAGTCATCCGATATCGTATTCAGAAGTGTCGCTTGCTGACCGCTTGGAACTCTGCTATTGCTGTGGTAACAAAAACGAGACTGAATGTCTCGACTGTTACGTTAGACTGTAATCTGTTAAGTTTTCGTTACCAAATCACTGAACCGACTTCGATGAAATTTGGTATGGAGATAGGCTGAATCCTGAAGAAGAACATAGGATACCTTGGAAAGTAAAGCATACACTCCTGGAAATTGAAATAAGAACACCGTGAATTCATTGTCCCAGGAAGGGGAAACTTTATTGACACATTCCTGGGGTCAGATACATCACATGATCACACTGACAGAACCACAGGCACATAGACACAGGCAACAGAGCATGCACAATGTCGGCACTAGTACAGTGTATATCCACCTTTCGCAGCAATGCAGGCTGCTATTCTCCCATGGAGACGATCGTAGAGATGCTGGATGTAGTCCTGTGGAACGGCTTGCCATGCCATTTCCACCTGGCGCCTCAGTTGGACCAGCGTTCGTGCTGGACGTGCAGACCGCGTGAGACGACGCTTCATCCAGTCCCAAACATGCTCAATGGGGGACAGATCCGGAGATCTTGCTGGCCAGGGTAGTTGACTTACACCTTCTAGAGCACGTTGGGTGGCACGGGATACATGCGGACGTGCATTGTCCTGTTGGAACAGCAAGTTCCCTTGCCGGTCTAGGAATGGTAGAACGATGGGTTCGATGACGGTTTGGATGTACCGTGCACTATTCAGTGTCCCCTCGACGATCACCAATGGTGTACGGCCAGTGTAGGAGATCGCTCCCCACACCATGATGCCGGGTGTTGGCCCTGTGTGCCTCGGTCGTATGGAGTCCTGATTGTGGCGCTCACCTGCACGGCGCCAAACACGCATACGACCATCATTGGCACCAAGGCAGAAGCGACTCTCATCGCTGAAGACGACACGTCTCCATTCGTCCCTCCATTCACGCCTGTCGCGACACCACTGGAGGCGGGCTGCACGATGTTGGGGCGTGAGCGGAAGACGGCCTAACGGTGTGCGGGACCGTAGCCCAGCTTCATGGAGACGGTTGTGAATGGTCCTCGCCGATACCCCAGGAGCAACAGTGTCCCTAATTTTCTGGGAAGTGGCGGTGCGGTCCCCTACGGCACTGCGTAGGATCCTACGGTCTTGGCGCGCATCCGTGCGTCGCTACGGTCCGGTCCCAGGTCGACGGGCACGTGCACCTTCCGCCGACCACTGGCGACAACATCGATGTACTGTGGAGACCTCACGCCCCACGTGTTGAGCAATTCGGCGGTACGTCCACCCGGCCTCCCGCATGCCCACTATACGCCCTCGCTCAAAGTCCGTCAACTGCACATACGGTTCACGTCCACGCTGTCGCGGCATGCTACCAGTGTTAAAGACTGCGATGGAGCTCCGTATGCCACGGCAAACTGGCTGACACTGACGGCGGCGGTGCACAAATGCTGCGCAGCTAGCGCCATTCGACGGCCAACACCGCGGTTCCTGGTGTGTCCGCTGTGCCGTGCGTGTGATCATTGCTTGTACAGCCCTCTCGCAGTGTCCGGAGCAAGTATGGTGGGTCTGACAGACCGGTGTCAATGTGTTCTTTTTTCCATTTCCAGGAGTGTATAAAAAAGGCCTTAAAAGAGTGAAACTGGAAATGGAACACGATTTTTCACATCAGTGACTGTAAACCATGTTAAAAAATTATTGAATGGATTACGTAATGTACCACGTTGTACGATGTATGGCTACTTCAATAGTACGATGCGTAGGCGCACGCTCCTGCCATACTCATCCACGCAAATAGTTCGACAATGAAGACATGTGGGAGCAGCTGACGCTATGCTTACTTGCAATCATTCATCAGAACAAAAATGTTGACTTGCAAGTGCAGCTGTGAGTAACCTAAACACAAACTCCGTTTGCAGACCCAGTGGGACCGATCGAGCGCCGTGACGTCCTTAGCCCACAGGAGTCACTGGATGCGGATATGGAGGGGCATGGGTCAGCACGCCGCTCTCCCGACCGTATGTCAGTTTCCAAGACTGGAGCCGCTACTTCTCAACCAGGTAGCTCCTCAGTTTACCTCACAAGGGCTGAGTGCACCCCACTTACCGACAGCACCCGACAGACCGGATGGTCACCCATCCAAGCTCGACACCGCTTAACTTCGGTGATCTGACAGGAACCGGTGTTACCACTGCGGCAAGGCCGTTGGTACCTGTGAGTAACAGTCGTTGTATTATACAGTACATAAACATGTAATATTTACAAACGTTGCACAAAAAACCTCATGTCTAATAACAGCAAAAATAGTAGGAAATCCCGGAAAAAGCTTATGGCAGTGTCTAGAGTCAATTCCCTCAGGGGATTTCAAAATCAGCCACTGGATTGAAACGCCGACCAGAGAACATCATGCGTTCTTAAGAACACCATGTTTTACGTACAGCGCTCTCCCTTACAGTGTACATGGGTCAGATGGGGACAATGACACATACAGCATGAATTTACATGTGTTGAATTTATCATCAGTCCTCGTAGCATCCTTGTTCTAGCACACTTCATGAAACTTCTGCCCTGTTCTCCATGTACACATGTACACGTTGTTCGCGGTTCTTTTTCCTGTTCTAGGATGTTTTATGTTTGTCTTGTTGTTATGCGTTAGAAGAGAGGCAGAAAAATCAGTTTCAAACATGCCCTAGGAACCTTAGACAATGTCACAACTTACGACCGGACGCTTCAAACCCCCGACCGACCATCGAGATTTAGGTTTCCCGTGATTTCCCAAAATCGATCCAGGGAAATGTCGGGATGATTCCTTTGAAATGGGCACGACCAGTTTCCTTTCCCTTCCGTTCGTATGCTCTATCTCTAAAGACTGCTATGTCAACAGAACGTTAAACTCTTATTTTCCTTTAACATAGGACCCTGACTGTAGACAACTGGTTGAGACGATAGTATCCAACGAGACACACAGCAGCAGGCCAAACTCTATCGCTGAAAAGTGGAAAATTTTATAGTACACTTGGTCATACGTGGAATGGATGAAAATAAAGAAACGCCACAAACACAACATAGTACCACGCCTAATAGAGTGTAGGGAAACCGTTGGCATTCAAATAGATTCCACTCAACTCTGAATGGAGAAATACAGATCCTGTATGGTTTTTAAGGGAATCTTATACTATTCCACCTGCAAAACAGTAACAAGTAGAGGTAACGGTGTTGGACATGGATAGCGATCACTGAACCTGCTCTCCAAAGTACACCAGAAAGAATCAATAATACTAATGTCTGGTGACTGTGGTGGACATGAGAGCTGCGAACATCTAATCTCGTGCTCACAAAACCAGTCATGGTGGATGCAGGCTGTGTGAACAGGGTATCTTCGTCTCGGAGCACAGTATCATAACTGGCGAACGAACTTGCATCATGGGATGTACCTGATCAGCCAAAATGATCACATAGTCCTTGGCAGTAATGAGTCCTTGCAGTTAACCGTGTGGTCAAAGGAAAACCACACTATGGCTGCACAAATAGTCATGGAATCTCCACTACGTTTCACTCTAGGAACATAAATACGGTCAGAAGTTGGAAACACAGTGGAACAAGACTTTGCTGCTCCACTGTCCAAGGTTTATGACTACAGCACTATGTTTTCATGTTATTGACATGTAAATCGATGATGAATGGTTTTGGAATTACATTTCGCCCTGCAATTCCTTGCTTATGGAGCAATTGATTTCACAGGAATTATTGTGCTGTGCCGATGAAGTTTGCTCTCTGTGCATTACCCGCCACTACATTAGCGTGCAGTAGCACGACCCGAGTTGTTCAGTTTGTTTAGGAGAATACCTTGTTAATAGTAATGTCTTTGATTTTGGCTAATGAGTGATCATTCGTAATGTTATACTCTTTGGGTAACTACTTACACGCGTGAGTGTAACGTTCGGTTAAACTAAGGAAATAAGTAGAGAACCTCTGGTTTAGTTATCTTCATCATGATCAGTAGTTTAGCGCTCCAGGGTAGATCTTCGCTTGTAGCTGCCCATGCAGTCCTGTCTACTGGTACCCTCTTCGTTTTCTCATAATTGTTTCCTATTCTTATACTATCCAACATATGGGATCTTGTACATCCTCTTCTTCTTCTTCAATTCGTCCTTGTTTGTGTAGCATCTAACAGTAAACAATCTCTTCTCGTCCAACGTCCAAGCCAACTGTGTTTCCTCTTCCTGATAACGTTTAAAATTTCTCCACCTTTCTCTTCCCAACAACACCTCAGTTCTGACGTTATTTACCCATTTTATCCCTTCTATCCTCTTCCAGATCCATATGACAAATGTTTCTATTCTTCTTTTTTCAACTTCGCCAGTCTCTTCACCCACATAGAAGTCTCCTATTCTTATTAAATGTCTCCTGGACAATTACTGTATGTGTTTTCACATCCTCATTAATCTCACCTCGTCCGTAAGAATGTTTTCCAGTTTGAAAGCACTAACTTGTTCTACTCGCATATCTTCCGGTCCTACTTTTATAGTTGTTCTTGCTTTTATTGCACTTATCACTATATATTTAGGTTTATTTTATCAATTTTCATTCTGAATTCTTCATATACCTTATTCAATTCTTTTAACACTCCAGTCATAGTCCTTTCACTCTTTCCCAATAATATCATATCAAAAGCAAATCGAATAGGTTCTATCCTTCTACGACCAACCAAGGCTTCGCTATTTTCTTTCAAACATTTCTGAATAATATGCTCGAAAGATAAGTTAAACAGTATTGGAGAGAGGCAGCAACCATGCCTCACTCCGTTCCAATTGTACATTCCTCTGTCATCTCATTCCATATCAGTACCGTATTTTCTGTTATAGGTACAGGCATTTAATCAGCTTTCTATCCCTTCAGTCGAAAAAATTCTTCTTTAGAATGTCCAGTAATTTATTCTATTGTACTCTATCAAAATCTTTCTTTAATTCGTTCTTTTTTCAGCTAACTTAATATTTACTGGTACGAGAAATTGGAGGAGACGGATCGGTATTTTGTCAGTCTGTGTGGGTGAACACGGTCGGGTCTAGCTCAGTCGATGTTCGAGGATGTACTGTTTCGGATGATGCAGCTACATTTGGTAATGCCACTCATCCGTTATCGTCACATATGTCGACCGTTTGTGACAGGAGAGTGTCGTTTTAGTGCTGCCCTGAGGAATCTATTAATTTTCGGATCGAAGTTCGAAATTTAATGGGTGGTGTAATCTGTTTTGATTTGTTTTGCTTTGATTAGACATACAATAAGATTATTCCCTGTATTTGGAGTTCCCTTCGTGTTGTTTTGCTGCTGCCAATGTTCATGAGTGCGTATCTAGTTCTCTAGCGACTTTTGCAGCTGTCGTCATCTTATTTCTCATCACAATCCTTTTCAATGACCATATGTCACGATTACTTAACGCAGACTTTTGCCTGCGTCTTGACAGTGGATGATGTTTTCTTATTTTCCGTGTATGCGGTATAAATCCTCCATGCGGTGCCTCTTGAAACACCAAACACGTCGGCCACCTTGGTTAAGGATGCAATCACCATAGGAGCATCGACCGTGTATCCACGTTCGAAGTCACTTAGATCAGATATAAAGCATTTACAACCACACAGAACCATGTTCTGACCATGAGTGACACTTGTAGATCATGGAGGATATTGCACAGATGCCGTTCTGGTCAAATACATCAGCACAACCTGATAGCATGGCTTGCTCTGTATTTATCGCTGTGTTTCCATACTTTTGTCCAATCTCTGTAGTTTGTGGCTGATTTTTCTGAGTGCTAAGACCTCTTTCCTGCTGGTCTTAAACTGGGCAGCGGCAAAGCATTGCGGAGTTTTGGAATTCATCGAGAAGATTGATGATCGTTTACAGCTTTTAAATATTTTTGAAAAAATCATGATTTCTCGCGACAGGCGCGTGTTCCTTAATTATTAAAGTACTACTAGTTTCGCGGAAACAGACCTTTGTGAGGCATTATGAAAGAGAGAAATCACAGATCATGTGTAGAAACACGTTACAAATGAACACGTTTGAACGTATGTGTGGAGTTTCTGGATGATGCACGAATCGTGGTCGGGTTAATGAGACAGTAAAGTAAAGTCATATGGCATTGTCGGCTGAAGACCTCAAAGCGCAGGTTCAGCAGGATAATTGAAATGTTTTGTCTCCTTCAGGTACAGTTTTTATTTTTTTCTGGTACATTAAAACTGTTTGCCGTACCGAGACTCGAGCCCCAGACCTTTGCCTTTCGTGGACAAGTAGTGTACCAACTTTTTTATTATTTATTTTTTCCATTTGGAAGTTGAGAATGAAATCTGTCTCCCGTTGCTAGATGTGTTGGCAGACAGAAGATCTGACAAAACGATACAACACAGAGTGTATAGAAAGCCTAAACACGTATAGGTATTCAGAAGCTACTTCGCATTACCACACAATCCAGAAGCAAGCAACACTCAACAGACTTTGTTCACATGCCTTCCGTATCAGCCGCATTAGCTCGGAATCGGAGTTTGATTTCTTAAAGAAGACAGTGAAGGCCAATGGCTGGGACAGTTTTTCCACAGAAAGGGCCTGTAAACCAAATATTTAATTTGTTAAGAGGATTGACGTGGAAACGACTTTTCAGTCTGTTAAATTACCATTTATTTCTGTGGTTACTGACCAAATTAACAGAAAAATGGCATCAGACTTCTTTCTTTAGTCAAAATAAAATAAGACTTTCTCCGACGCAAAACGAACACATCAGGAGGTGTCTATTCAGTGACGTGTGGCTATGACAAAGTGTATGTAGGCTAAACGGGGAGAACTGTTATAGTACATGTTTAGGAACACGAACGCCACACGCAGCTTAAGCAAAGTGTGAAATCTGATGGAACATCAGAGTACTGACATTGATTGAAATAGCATACGTGTACTGTCTAAGAAAAGTAACATTTGTATAAGAGAAGTGCGAGAAGAGATTGAAATTTCTAGGAATGAATGTAACTTCAATAGAGAGGACAGCTATAGATATCCATCTTCTTGGCTTCCGTCATCAAGGAAGTGAACTTGCGGCCGCGAGGCGCGACCAATACAGTGTCGAGGACGACACCTCTGCGTTCAATAATATTTTTGATAAACATTCCCTCTCTCTTGCTCTGCCCGTTTCACTTCTATCCAATGACAGTGGTCCACCAATAGCAGCAGGAAGAAATTCAACCAATAACTCTTCTTCAGCATAAGTGCGGAAAAAAATCCTTTCTATGGAATGACGTTGGTGCACCAATGGTAACCTGAAGAATTTTAGCCAGTAATCCCACTTCTACAGCATTAGCACAGTGCTGGTGGCCCACCAATGGTAGCCACAGAAATTACCCATTAACGCCACTTCTCCAGCATAACGGCGGGAAAACTCCGTTTTATAAGGGAGCGCTACACTGGTCTTCGACAGTGTTCAGCAAACCGTGGACACTGTGAGGTCCTGCAGATCCCAGCAGAGGGGTCGACACGTCACTCGTATAGAAGCAATATGATGCCTCCTAATAAACCACGTATTTTATCTTCAGTGAGAACGACCACGGAAGCTTGCAGAGTTTTGTTGTAGATTCTGATCACGTTGATCGGTCTGATATTGTAAATCTGACTATTACTCATCAATCAGAACCTCCGTCCCCCTTCGCGCTCACGTAAAACCCATTAAACCACCATGGGTCCTTTGACAGTGAGATCCAGTAGACATCCGTTGCCATTGATTGTTCACTTAAACCTTTCGTTAGTGGACGCAGATCAACTGCTCCCTCTTTGAGAATCATTATTGACTTCTGATTGTAAAATAAAGAGGCGGCGGGAGTGCGGTGATTGGATGGGTTGGCATCTGGCGTTCACTTCAAGAACAAAAATTGATTTAAGTTATCTACAATGTATGGTAGTTCGAGGAAGAAAGCGGGTCTTTGCACTGCGTAACAACTTTAAAGATCTCTTAGAGAAATTGTGTAATGAAATCCAAATTACTGCAGTAAGAGTTTGATGTTTTAATTGTGATGTATCCATTTCGGCTTGATTGCCACCTTCAAATAATCTGCGAAAGTTACATAATATATTTTTCTATTTTATTTCATTATAAATTTGGTTATCGTACTTTAAGATATAAGAATCTTGTACTTAACTTCATATATAAACAGTGGTCGCTGTCTCTCTGTATTCTAGTA
The DNA here is from genome assembly GCF_021461385.2 of Schistocerca piceifrons. NCBI lineage: Eukaryota > Metazoa > Arthropoda > Insecta > Orthoptera > Acrididae > Schistocerca > Schistocerca piceifrons. The sequence goes on from NC_060138.1 coordinate 719,839,823, forward strand.
CAATGTGATGTAGATTTAGGACACTGACATTGAAAACTTTTCATGGTTTGTTGCTGTCGTTAATGCTTCTTTCTCGTAGTTACTGTAATTAGACGTTTTATTCATATGTGACAGACTGACAGTTGATAGGAGGTCAAAGATGCTGTATGGTGACAATTGCTATGGTGTTTTGATGTTATGATTTTTGGCTGCGCTTCTGGCAGACAGTTTTATTACTTCATGTCTTACCACACATCCTATTATACACTCATGCTCATAAATTAAGGATAATGCTGATACATGGTGAAACAAAGCTCTGGTGGGCGGTTTGCTGGTTTAAGTCACCTCGGGGTATGACCTTGCGCTACATTTGACCTGCAGTCGTCGCACGGTGGCACTGGCAGCAGTCCACATACGCAGAGTACGGTGCAGCGAGTAAGTGTGCAGACGTTTTCAGACGTGCTAACGGTGACTGTGTGTTGAAAATGGCACACATATTGATGAATTATGAGGAGTAGAATGCAAGGGCGATTGGAGGCTGGTCAAACTCAGCAGGTCATAGCACGGGCCCTCCGTGTGCCACAAACTGTGATCTCAAAATTATGGCAACGATTCCAGCAGACAGGAAATGTGTCCAGGCGCTACAGTACGGGACGTCCACAGTCTACAACTCCACAGGAAGACCGATATCTCACCATCAGTGCCCGCAGATGGCCACGGAGTACTGCAGGTAGCCTTGCACGGGACCTTATCGCAGTCACTGGAACAGTTGTCTCCAGACACACAGTCTACAGACAACTTAACAGACATGGTTTATTCAGCCGGAGACCTCCAAAGTGCATTCCACTGATCCCTGGTCACAGGAGAGTCCGTAAAACCTGGTGTCAAGAACACAGTACATGGTCATTGGAACAGTGGTCCCAGGTTATGTTCACGGACGAGTCCAGTTATAGTCTGAACAGTGATTCTCGCGGGGTTTTCATCTGGCATGAACCAGGAACCAGATAACAACCCTTTAATGTCCTTGAAAGAGATCTGTATGTAGGTCGTCGTTTGATAGTGTGGGGTGGGATTATGATTGGTGCACGTACATCCCTGCATGTGTTTGACAGAGGAACTGTAACAGGTCAGGTGTATCAGCACATCATTTTGCACCATTGTGTCTGCCTTTTCAGGGGTGAAGTGGGTCCCACCTTCCTCCTCATGGATGATAACGCACGGCCCCACCGAGCTGCCGTCCTGGAGGAGTACCTTGAAACAGAAGATATCAGGCGAATGGGGTGGCCTGCCTGTTTTACGGACCTAAACCCCATCGAGCACGTGTGGGGTGCTCTCGGTCGACGTATCGCTGCACGTTTTTAAACCCCTAGGACATTTCAGGAGCTCCGACAGGCACTGGTGCAAGAATGGGAGACTATACCCCAGCAGCTGCTCGACCACCTGCTCCAGAGTATGGCAACCCATTTTGCGGCCTCAGTAAATGTTCATGGTGATAATATCCCATATTGATGTCGTGGTACGTCCGCAGGAAACAGTGGCGTTTTGCAGCACATGTGTTTCGGGATGGTTTTCTGAACTTATCACCAATACCGATCTGTGTCGTGTGTGTTCCCTATGTACGTATGCTACTAGCGCCAGTTTTGTGTAGTGCCACGTTGTGTGGCACCACATTCTGCAATTATCCTTAATTTATGAGCATGAGTGTACTTTTCCTTCTTATAAGTAGTGTTTCCCATATATTCATTGCCTCACAGGTTATTTGGAAAATCCTCTCGTTCCTTACCCGAGCATTCCAATAAATTTCCAGCATCCTTCTATAGCCCATGATCTCAAAGGCTTTTTTCCAGCTTTCTCACAGTCCATCATTCACATTCGTACAATGATATAATTCAGACGTGTATTCTCAGACGTTTCTTCCTCAATTATGGCATATGTTTTATACTACACTGTCGAGTCACGTTACTGTGACCACCTGTCTGAAGCATGAATAGCCACATTTAGCAGTCTCGGAACACTGCGAGACGTGGGGGGAGAGAGTCGATGAGGTTCTGGAAGTACCGAAGAGATATGGAGCCACGCTGACCCCATTGCCGTGGCCACCAGTTCCAGGTTTCTCGGGCGTGTATACAGCCCGATTGTGGTGGTCCTACAGATTATCGATTGGATTTAAATTTGGGTTTAAATCTGGGTGGTTTGGTGGCCAGAGGTCCTTTTTGAACCACACACGTACACTGCGGGCTGTGTGACACATTGCATTGTCCTGCTAGTGGATGCCATTGTGCCGAGGAAGGAACAGACTGCATATAGCGCTGGACATGTTTGACAGGGATAGATGAATACTTGTGGTGATCCAATTTGCCCTCCAGAACGACGAGATCACCCCGGGAATGCCCTCTGGTCAGGATTCTTCGACGATTGCTGCCATCTGTTTACCTGTCCGATGGAGCATAGTCCGTGATTCGCTTGAAAACGCCGTTTATCGACACCATGGCAGTGGACATGCAGTTACGGTACTTGCTTGCAAATTCCATTCTTCGTCGCCGATGAGCAGCAGTCAGCATGGCTGCACTAACCAGGTACCAGTTGTGGAGACCCAGACCCAGCAACGTTGTCTGAATCGTCGTTTGTAGCCCCTCTGTCCATCTGGGCGGTTAGCAGCTCAGCAGTTGCACATCTGTTCGCTGGTACGCATCTCCACAGGCGTCGTTCACCCCTGTGATCTAGGGCCTGCGGAGACCCCCTTATACAACACATTACTCTTGCCAAGCCTAGGCATACGAGTGGGCATATCTTTGCTTGCCAAGTTCTTTGGGAATACTGTTTATATACATATATATATACATATATATTAATAATATTGAGTTGACAACTCTTGCGGCTGACAAGAAGAATAAAATACGTGCTGAACTATTTGCTGCACAGGGTTACTGGATGGTGCATCTGTTTTTGTTGGATGTAATTTGAATTTTAGTGTAGAGAGTAACGATACGTTCCTTCATGGGAAAGACCGTTGACTGTTAGGAGACGTAGCGACGTTGCTAACGTTGCTGAACTTGAAAGTTTTGCTGAGCGTGATGAGGGGACCGCATATGGATCAAAAATATACTAAAACAAGCCACCACCATCTTCGAAACGCCTCGGCGACGGTTATCGATAGCACCATTTTGCCATTCACGGTAGACTTTAACGACAGCATCACTCCACCATTGGGCCGAATGACAATGTTCATGCCCGTTTGGACGTCACGTACGTCACTCTATTTCCGCATTAGGTAGGCAACTACACTTTTCTCCCTGTCCCCTTTATTTACCCTCCACTTCCAGTGCTGCCACCTGTCGTTGGTGATTGGTTATTGCATATTGACGTCGAAGATAGGTGATGGTCTCATTAATCAGAATGTACAGTGTAAAAGGCTTCTTTTAGTGAGAGATAGCCTTTTTGCGTGTGCTTGTCTGCTTCCTGTATTCTTGCTTACTCCCTGAAGCATTTGTTTAATTGATAGTATCACTAGGTTGTCACGCCCGTTTTCACTGAAGGTTAAATCTTCTGTGTTACTAGGCCGCGTCTCGATGCTCTACAGTGTCTTCTCACACAATCGACGTTTCGACCCCTCTACTGGATTCCTCTTCAGGGTCTTTCGAAGCTTACGGTTAGCTAAACTATTGTGTAAGAGGAAAGTGACTTGGTGTAATAAGGTGTACTTTTATCTTGTTTACTTCGCTCCCTGGTAAGAAGTGACAGTGGCATGTGCTACAAGCGCGCTCGCCGGTTTGAGTGACCGGCGCCGGCCTTGGACCGGGTTTGGACAGCACAGTTGCAGGCCGCCGGCTACTGGCTGCTGGCGGCCGCCCCACAAAGCGGGCCGCCAACGGCGCGTGTCACGCGAGCGCCGCGGCCGCAGCTGCAGGCCTTGAGGCTGCCGGGCCGCCCCGAGCCCTCGACACCAACGGCACTCGCCGGCGCTGACGCTGTGACCGCCGCCACAGGTCGCAGCACGGCAGACGACTACGAGACGGCCAAGCGCTCTCCTCTCCCGCTGCTCAGGCGGAACGGACGGTGCCACCTGACTGCTAAAACCTGACCACTCGTGCTTCACCAAGTACCGTTATCAAACGTACAGATTTGTGATGTGTCACAGGTAAGACAATGGTCATTTCTTTTGGCGATAGAGAAAGTTCTCATCTTCCCAACTGGTTTTTATGGTTAGACCGAGACTGATCTTTCCAGTAATACACTACCGGCCATTAAAATTGCTATTCCAAGAAGAAATGCAGATGATAAACGGGTATTCATTGGACAAATATATTATACTAGAACTGACAAGTGATTACATTTTCACGCAATTTGGGTTCATAGCTCCTGAGAAATCACTACCTAGAACAACCACCTCTGGTCGTAATAACGGCCTTGATACGCCTGGGCATTGAGTCAAACAGAGCTCGGATAGCGTGTACAGGTACAGCTGCCCATGCAGCTTCAACACGATACCACAGTTCATCAACAGTAGTGACCGGCGATTTGTTACGAGCCAGTTGCTCGGCCACCATTGACCACACGTATTCAGTTGGTCAGAGATCTGGAGAATGTGCAACATGCGGTCGTGCAGTATCCTGTTGAAATGTAGGGTTTCGCAGGGATCGAATGAAGCGTAGAGCCACGGGTAGTAACACATCTGAAATGTAACGTCCTATGTTCAAAGTGTCGGCAATGCGAACAAGAGGTGACCGAGACGTGTAACCAATGGCACCCCGTACCACCACGCCGGGTGATACGCCAGTATGGCGATGACGAATACACGCTTCCAATGTGCGTTCACCGCGATGTCGCCAAACACGGATGCGACCATCATGATGCTATAAACAGAACCTGGATTCATCCGAAAAAATGACGTTTTGCCATTCGTGCGCCCAGGTTCGTCGTTGAGTATACCATCGCAGGCGCTCCTGTCTGTGATGCAGCGTCAAGGGTAACCGCAGCCATGGTCTCCGAGCTGATAGTCCATGCTGCTGCAAACGTCTTTGAACTGTCCGTGCAGATGGTTGTTGTCTTGCAAACGTTCCCATTTGTTGACTCAGGGATCGAGACGTGGCTGCACGATCCGTTACAGCCATACGGATAAGATGCCTGCCATCTCTACTGCTAGTGATACGAGGCCGTTGGGATCCAGCACGGCGTTCCGTATTACCCTCCTGAACCCACCGATTCCATATTCTGCTAACAGTCATTGGATCTCGACCAACGCGAGCAGCAATGTCGCGATACGATGAACTGCAATCTCGATAGGCTACAATCCGACCTTTATCAAAGTCGGAAACGGTACGCATTTCTCCTCCTTACACAAGGCATCACAACAACGTTTCACCAGGCAACGCCGGTCAACTGCTGTTTGTGTATGAGAAATCGGTTGGAAACTTTCCTCATGTCAGCGCGTTGTAGGTGTCGCCACCGGCGCCAAACTTCTGTGAATGCTCTGAAAAGCTAATCATTTGCATATCACAACATCTTCTTCCTGTCGGTTAAATTTCGCGTCTATATCACGTCGTCTTCGTGGTGTAGCAATTTTAATGGCCAGCAGTGTACATGCAGGTTGGATACGAGGATCTGGGTGGGGAAAGCCACTGGGCTGGTCTCGTCAACTAACATTAACCTTTGACCCCCAGTAGTTTCTGCCTGAAACCACAATTTTATTATTGTTATTTGAAATACCAGTTGAAACCTGGTAGTCAAGGAAGGCAGGATTCGATTACGATTGTGGACGGTGCCGTAATCAGTTACTGTTGGTTCCCTTTTGCAATTACACATATTTATTTTAAAACGGTAATTCCAGACTCAGCAATAAATCAAGATATCACACGTTATTACTGAAGGAATAAACAACCGTCTCATTAATATTTTTTTCAGTGTGTTACAATTTACCAAATGAGCATAAAATACAGACACAACAAATAATCTTTTAAAAACGAGCCATTGTGATCCCAATTAGAATTTTAAGATAAGTAACCACTGTCATGGCTGAAGGCCTTTAACGCCAAGAACGGCAATTATTAAAAATTTAACAAACGTACTGTAAAACTGCAATGCAATAGCAAAGGTTAATTTAAAAAGACAGACAACTGGTCACCAAACATATGAGTCAAAGTGATGGTAAACTTGGTAGCACAACCATTTAAACCTTCTGTAACGCCAAGAATGGCAATTATATGAAAAACTTAAAAACAGCAAATACAATAATAAAACACAAGGGCCAGTCACAGACGGTGCACCAGGAATCGACCTCTTAGTAGGTCCAGCAAAAAAACACTTTCGCGAGCGATGAGATAGGCAGCCAAGAGTTGCATTCACTTCACAAGATGGTAACTCAGGCTAGTGGCAGTCTAACGAATGACAAATAATAATCTTGCTGAGGCTACCTGACGTCCAATAAACCAAATGCAAAGACGTAAGAATACGCCAAAGCCGGAACCGGCGGTCTGGATTCCACCTGCTGAATACTGTGCTTAGTGCGCCTGGAACGAGAAAGGAATCACTACAACCAGAGTACAAGAATCGCCAATCAACCTACAACCAAGAAAGCTGTCAAAACAACACGCCTTACCGGACAGCAGCGGCAAGGCGAGGAAACGTACACTGCCGTTAAATACACTAACCCCCAGGGCAGGTACCTGGGGCGATAGCGGCCACGAGGAAGGAAAACTACCGCTGATTGAACTTAACAATTGTAACAAACTGAACGCAATAAATAGTAATTAGACGCCCAGGAAAGCTAATCAGATCCGCCTTCCCCAAGCACTCCACTCGCTGCTCTTCACCTTGGCAACACTACGATCAGCAACACGAACCCAAGTCACTGGAGAATTGCAAGATCTCGCAAAGGTGGAGGTTTCTCTACTTGAGTCAAAATGCACTCAACTTAAAGCGGCTTACGAGGAGGTCGTGCACCCTAGTGACCACAGGCCTTTGATCCGGCTGTCCATGCGCACTGCCAGTGGTCCCGGCGTGTTTTCGCACTGCGTGGACCTGGCTCCTCCGGAGTTCCAAACTGAACTACTCACTGACACAAACCGGAGGAACAAAGACGTTCCTCCAAAGATAGGGCCACAGTTACTACATATCGATAACCGCCACTGCTGCCACTAACGGACAGGCAACGCTTGCGAAACCAAGTGGCGCCCGTCAACACGAGAAAGACACACAACCACAACCATGTCAGCTAATCGGTACGGTCTGGACTCCAAAAGAGAACGGAAACCTACAAACAGCAACAACTCGAGCCGCAGCGCGGCTCACCAGTGCCTTTCGCATGAAACTACATACGCTATTATAAGACAGAGACTTCTAGTGGTCAGGGTTGCCACAAGTTCTGGAAATCAGGGAAATTTCGGGGAAATTTGAAAAAAAAAAGAACACTGGGAAAGTCTTGTTTTCGCTCAGTAGTGCGAAATTGTTTGATACTAAGATGTCATGTTTCATCGCTGGCTAGGCACAGCTGAGTACGTGCGCCGCTTCCATATTCTCTCATTATTACTGCTTCTCCCGTTCCCACCCAGCTAGCAGCTAGCCTAGCAGCTGCCGATGAGAGGTAGGGAGGCATGAGGAGTGTTTTGTTTGGGTCTGATTCTCAGAGATTGTTGATGCAGTGGCCGGAGCCAACGGTCGTGTGTGCACGAGTTGTGAATGTGTGTTCACCCTCGTTTTCTGAGCCGCGCGGCTTCCCCCTCCGGAGGTTGGAGTCCTCTCTCGGGCATGGGTGTGTGTGTTGTCCTCAGCGTAATTTAGATTAAGTTAGGGTACGTAGTGTGTAAGCTTATGGACGGATTAATCAGCAGTTTGTCCCATAATATCTTACCACAAGTTTCAAAGTTTTTCTTACAGAGCCTATGGCCAAAAATTTCATTGTGAGAGTGAGATCGTGTTTTCCATGTGCTTGTCTGTGTCTCAGCCATCGTCTTTACTGTGAGTTGCTATCTATCATCATTAGTATTGATTGGCTCTGAGCACTATGGGACTTAACTTCGGTGGTCATCAGTCACCTAGAAAGAACTACTTAAACCTAACTAACCTAAGACATCACACACATCCATGCCCGAGGCAGTATTCGAACCTGCGACCGTAGCGGTCACGCGATTCCAGACTGAAGCGCCTAGAACCGCACGGCCACACCGGCCGGCTATTAGTATTGATTCTCAGAGTATTTGTGCAAATTATCTGTTGTATGGATGATCACCGCGGTCTCATTTCATCACGTGGTGTCTGAGACACTTGAATAGCTGACCACGCGATCAGACTACCAAGACGGACCAACACCACAGGCCGTTTCTGTGGGTACCTCTAACGGATCGGGGCTGCCGATCTGAAGCCCATAGCTTCCCACTAATGTACCTGCCCTGCCTGTCGGATATAGTCTCACCGATCTGCCCGCAGGCTGTGTCTGTCTGTGTGTGGCGCAATGTAGCGGATTTTCATGCTTTATCCATGGACCCAGGTCTGTTATGCTCCTTGTTAGGCCAGAGGTCACAGGCGTTGTATTTCAGGAATTGCGGCTGTCTCACCGCAAGTACAGTGTGCAGTGTGGTCTTTTATAGACATTTTATTTATTCTAGTACATTTTGGAACTTCGAAAGTAGTTTATATATGAACGAAAAGAAAAGGACAATGGTGGTAATCGCTGGCAGTTTGTTTGCTATGTACTCAGGTATTTCTTGAAAGAAAAATCACACAGTACCTACCGAATGATAGACATAACACAGTGGGTACTAACTGACGATAACGAACATAGTAGAACCAACATTTTACTAGCGATCTCCTATAGTGTTGGTTTACACAACTCTTGCCCACCTTATACATTTCTTTCAAGAGGCCTATTTTTTTCTGAGGTTATTTCTGAAAGCAGTGAAGGTATTTTAAAACTCTCTTGCAATGCGAACGAAATGAGTATTTTTGTCTCCAATTGTGTTTCGCTATACTGAAATAAAATAACATCAGAGGTCATAATGAAATATACATACACCATTTGGCTCGCTTTCTCCATCTAAAAACAGTTCATTACAAAAGACATTGATGTTAGTATTTAAGATTTTTGATAACACGTTTAGAAATCCTTGCATTCTTTTGTCAACTTATGTCTTTAATTGCCCGTGAGATCTCAAAATTTGTCGAGGAAAAATGCTAAAACTTGTCTGGAAATCAGAGAATTTCACTTGGGGAAACTTGTGGCAATCCTGGTTGTACAATGAGGTGCTTCTACGAATTTATTGCATTGTAGCACTCAAAATAACAGTCGGAACAGAAATTTTGCTACGTGACTGCAGAAGATTCTGATGTGCAGTTTTCTTTTTTGTGGCCATATAAAGTGGTCATTTATCTATGGGACCATTGACAATAAGAGTAAGTATATCTAAGTTATTGTTATGTATATTTGAGTTTGTACTACTGCTTTTATGAGTATCATCGACTTCTCGGACATTGTGTAGATGTGATTCAAAATTTACTAAATTTTAGGCCCATTTTTGCCTGTTATTGTGGACTATAATTTACTTCAGGCATTACGAAATCAAGGAAGTTTCGAGATGTGGGATATTATCTAGGAAATAATGGGAATTTCCTGTCAAATACCTCACATGAAATGATGGGTAGTTGAAAACTGTATGTCCGAGTGGCTCTAAAGTTAGACCATCTCCGTAAGACAACTGACTATTTACCTTCTACCAGATTAATCCTATATTCATCGCTTACTATTATAATAAAGATTAATTTTGCGAAAAACTTTACATTTATATTCCTGAGTGCAAACACCTCCTTAAAACACAAAGATTACATTTATCAAAAAATTTAAAAAAATATATTTCTTTCATATTGCTGGGACTCAAAGGTTGAGGCAATTTTATTTACTAACACCACTTCCACATACAACACACTCTGGTATTTTGAGCACACTACCAAACAATGTCAACTGTAATTTTATAATCAACATATTCATGACAGCAACGGCCACTGGGTTTTAACATTTTACCACAAATAAAAACCCAGCTATAGAGGCACAATTTAAACAGCGTCTGACAGCATTCACTGAGCTATAAAACTATGGGTTTTAAACAAGAAACAATGGCGCTTTAAATATGATTTACCTTCCCACGCCAACCTCTTCCTCCCCCCCCCCCTCCAAAAAAAGAAATCATTAGTTAATCAACTTGAACACGGTTGGCGGTCATATGTGTTTGCAGGGAGGGATAGTTCACTTAATTGAACAAATTGAATACTGCAGAAGGCTCCTAAAAATTTTACAGCAAACAAAAGAGATCGTCACGTATTACTGGATTATATAAATTGGCTTGAGCAACTGTTGTATGCCATCCTACGTAATATTCAATAATCATTATGCACGGCCAACGGCCTGACTTACTTCAAACATGGCTAGTTTTTCCTGAACTCTACAGCAACTGACGACTAAATCATAAAAAAATTCTAATAGACATCAGTTACAGAAACAGCGCAATCAAAACATGACCTGAACATAATTTTTTTAATTTAAAATCATGGCTTATCATAGAAAACTTTTAACAAGTGGCAAAATAATGTTGTTTCACGGCGAGCTGCTTGAAATAGCAGCGCCCGAAAAGTGGCGTCCGACGACATATTCACAAACAGCAGCTGGTACAAAATCTGCTGGTCCACACCGGTCCCTTGCCAGCCTAACTTACTACACACCAATATCAGCTCAGAACCCTGCAACAAAAGAAACAAGCGTAAATACACACGCCGTCGCATGGAAGAGCAATCATGTAGGTGTAATAAGGTGAATCCTTGTGACACTTTACAGCATACGAATTTCAAGTAACTGACTCGTTACTAAACCCTACCAAAATGACTTCACTTACGAGAAACGCTGATGCCTTGGCCTGCTCAAACTAAACCCCGAACGTGACAGTACATATGCCTACAGTTCAATACTCACAGTAGATATTTTTAAATCCACACATTGATACATTAGCAGGGCAGGCATTAACATGTAATACCGCAAGGTAATAAGAAGACTGAATCACTTAGATAGGAAAGATCGCCATTTATCCAAACAGATTGAAAATATGAAGGCAGCCTCCACGGATTCTCAGCTTTATGCCGTTCTTGCTCCCCCACCACACTATCTTTCAGGCCATCAATAACACGGCTTGTCCTCCCGTGTAATTTGTGCCACTTTTCGCCCGTCCCAGACTCTCTTACCTTTTCTTTGATGGACAGTATCTTCCGAGGATTTTTACAGTTTTGCTATCAAGCTTAGAGATTTCACTCTCTCGCAAATCCTGTTCCGTGAATCCGGAGAAGGTAGCGGATGATGAAGTTGTGGAAGTAAGGCTGCAAGGGCTGGTCGTGACTTATGCTTGGCTAGCTTAGTCGGTGGTGCACTTTCCCGCGAAAGACAGAGTTCCCTGATTCGAATCCCGGCCGGGCACAGTGTTTCATTATCCCAGGGAATTTAGAATCTGAAGAGTTTACAGAAGTAGTTTGTAGGACTTAGTTATAGGAAATTACTTTAGGAACTGCAGCGAATTTAACATCGAGGCCTGCCCACTGCCAGGGGCGTGCTCTTCCGGATTAGCTCGAAGAGCTAGGCAGATTAAAGTAGATTTATGTCTTTCACTGGCACACATGTGACGCTGCAGAATATATATAAATTAGTTGTAGAAATTAGATATAAACAGTAGATGTTAGATATTAGATGCCAATTGTTTGTTAAATAACTGTAGCTCATTTATTAAAACTGAAACTAGCTGCAAACTTAATATTAATGTGTAACTGTTATGACCCACTAATGAATGAAGGAAGTGCGTTAACTTGTATAATTATAATGGTTTTTGCTAATAAAGATTTTTAAAAAAATGGAAAAAAAAGTAAGACAATACATAGCCGCCCGGTTAGCCGTGCGGTCTAATGCACTGCTTTTCGGGCGGGAAGGCGTGCCGGTCTCCTGCAAGAATCCGCCCGGCGGATCAGTGTCGAGGTCCGGTGTGCCGGCCAGCATGTGGATGGTTTTTAAGGCGGTTTTCCATCTGCCTCGGCGAATGCTGGCTATTTCCCGTTATTCCGTCTCAGTTCCACTATGTCGGCGATTACTGCGCAAACGCTTTCTCCACGTACGCGTGCACCAAGATTACTCTACCACGCAAACATTGGGGTTACACTCGTCTGGTGTTCCTCTGGGGACCGAACCGCACAATAACCCTGAGTTCGGTGTGGGGTGGCGGTGGGGTGAGTGGACTGCTGTAGTCTGTTGTGGGGTTGTGAACCACTGAGGGCTACGTTGGGGACGAAGCCTCTCCGTCGTTTCTAGGTCCCCAGTTCCATACAATACAATACAATACAAAGACAATGCATTGTTTTAGCGTCATGTAAATTTCAGAAAATTTTCGTACATTTTGCTACTCGTGGGAAAGAATGCTGTTACGTTGGAAGCAAACTTACGCATGACAGACAAAGCAAGGAGCGTATAAGAAGCACAAAACATGCAAAGAGGGCTTTATTCGGGCATGCGTTAAGACATAAAGAAACACTAGAGCGAACTGCAGGCGCTAAAAACTATAGAGGGTGAGTCCAAGAAATAACTGGGGACATTGTGTATAAAGGCTACCTTAAGGTGAAGAGGTTGGCCCAGGAGAGAAATTCGTCCTCGGCTACATCCAACCGTTCAGAGCTCTGATGAGCGTTTTTCGGTACTATATGCAGATGACGCATTCTTCTTTTACAACGAATAGTTTCAGGGCTGGATAAGGACTCTAATCTAAGATACATGTAAACGTTTTGCTGTGTTGTATTTCGCTTTGCTGCAGTTTCGTGATGTTCCTCATCTCAGAGAGAAAAGAAGAAAAGAAAAACACCCATCCACAGGTGGTACGTTGTTTCCCCACAGATACTATTAGTGTTTCAAGAAAACAAATATAAGTTTGTGTTATTCCCCCTACATTCGAAAATTAAAGAAATATTGAAACACAGGGGGACTTCTGAAGAAATGCTGAAACGCAGACGTTGATTTCATCAATAGTTTCTTTATTATATGATTTGAATACATCAGCTGTCATTCTGTATATAAAATGAATTTTACGTTTGTCAAATATCTATAAAATGATCTTGGAACGCTTTGGGTTTTCAGTTAACCCTTTTCTAAACTAGAACTTCGTTACAAAATATCGAATCCTAGTTAGTATGCTTATGCGGTCCCAAAGGGGACTGGAAATGGCAAAAGAGTTAGATAAACTACATCTGTAATGCATACAGAATTTTGTTGACAGAGAGATCATCAAATTTAAGGCAACTGGATTCATATCGTAGTGGACAGCTAACATTTATTCTTAATGGAAACTCTCAGAACTGTATGTTGGCTAATATCATTAAGAGGGGTATGTTTGCTACGTCCAGTAATAGCGTTGTCCATACCAGCTCCCTTAATAAGCCGCATACTTATGAACAGCAACATCGTATGCGTGAAATAGAAGGTGATTTCTCTGAATGGGGAAACAAACTCTGCAACATTGATAAGGCAATGTAGTGGAATTTTCTGTCAATCGACATAATGCAGCGGTAAAGCTTCCATGGTTTCGATCACGGAGAATGCCACAATGACTCATTTGGAAAGAGTGCAGGTTGTTTCTTATCCCATCCCCTTGTACTGGCGAAAAGTTAAGTCTTAACTCTCCTTCCTTCCCCCCTTTTTCGAAATTGGTTCAAATGGCTCTGAGCACTATGGGACTTAACTACTGAGGTCATCAGTCCCCTAGAACTTAGAACTACTTAAACCTAACTAACCTAAGGACATCACACACATCCATGCCCGAGGCAGGATTCGAACCTGCGACCGTAGCGGTCACGCGGTTCCAAACTGACGTGCTTAGAACCGCGCGACCACACCGGCCGGCCTTTTCGAAATTCAGGAAGTTTCTGGGGAGACCTAGCATCATAATAACCTCAATGACTTCAGATGATCAACGAAACCTACTATCAGTACTGCTTGTATGACCCCCCGACCTCAGGAGTCGTAATGCGCCAGGATGACTTAGAGAGAGGGGTCAATCACGCCAGGGCATGCAAAGATACATGGACAAGTTTGGCTTTCTTTTATTCCGCCGAAGACTACACAGTGCCTTTGCTGATGCAGGCGACGGAGACGCGACGTGTGTAGGTGTGTCACCGCAAACGCCAGCACTGGAATCCGCAGCTGTGGCATCCGGCCGCTCCATCCTTGCAGACGTAACAGCTCCTGTCCTCGTCCGGCAGCGTGGAGGGCAGCGAGTGCCACCCGAGCCGGAAGCCCCGCGCCTGCTCTCCGGAGCGCGGAAGGCTATTCCCTCAAGAGCTACTCGTGGTCATAATGTAGGGCGCTGAAGGGTACTATCCAGCAGCCGTCGTTGCAGTAGAGCCCATGGCAGCTCCAGTGGCCCATCCAGGGAAGCTCGGTCGGCGATTGTAAATAGCCTCGGACCCGGGAGGCCGCGAGATCGAGCCCCGGCTCCGCCCTTGCAGACGGCAGCTAGCAGTCCGTCGGACGACGTCACCCTGAGAGCAGAAACTGACCGCCCCCTGCTCCCCACGCCACGGCGGCGCCAGGTTTCGCACCCACCTCGCCACGACTAGGGCGTGTCCGTGCAGCAGAGCCTGGTTAATGATTCAGCGGTCCGGTTGGCCGCCGAAATTCATCACCAGATGGTCACTGTGGTTGGCCTGCAGTTTAAACATGCGTCATTCTCTCTGGTTCCAGACGGGGTAGAATCGCGGTACAGCTACTTGCCTTGAACCTCTGGGCTCCCTCATTTATACTCCTTTTCCTACGCGCCTGATGTAGTCTGCATCTACATCTACATCTACATTTATATTCCGCAAGCCACCAACGGTGTGTGGCGGAGGGCACTTCACGTGCCACTGTCATTACTTCCCTTTCTTGTGCCAGTCGCGTATGGTTCGCGGGAAGAACGACTGCCGGAAAGCCTCCGTGCGCGCTCGAATCTCTCTAATTTTACATTCGTGATCTCCTCGGGAGCTGTAAGTAGGGGGAAGCAACATATTCGATACCTCATCCAGAAACGCACCCTCTCGAAACCTGGACAGCAAGCTGCACCGCGATGCAGACCGTCTCTCTTGCAGAGTCTGCCACTTGAATTTGCTAAACATCTCCGTAACGCTATCACGCTTACCAAATAACCCTGTGACGAAACGCGCCGCTCTTCTTTGGATCTTCTCTATCTCCTCCGTCAACCCGATCTGGTACGGATCCCACACTGATGAGCAATACTCAAGTATAGGTCGAACGAGTGTTTTGTAAGCCACCTCCTTGTTGATGGACTGCATTTTCTAAGGACTCTCCCACTGAATCTCAACCTGGTACCCGCCTTACCAACAATTAATTTTATGTGATCATTCCATTTCAAATCGTTCCGCACGCATACTCCCAGATATTTTACACAAGTAACTGCTACCAGTGTTTGTTCCGCTATCATATAATCATACAATGAAGGATCCTTCTTTCTATGTATTCGCAATACATTACATTTGTCTATGTTAAGGGTCAGTTGCCACTCCCTGGAGCAAGTGCCTATCCGCTGCAGATCTTTCAGCATTTCGCTGCAATTTTCTAATGCTGCAACTTCTCTGTATACTACAGCATCATCCGCGAAAAGCCTCATGGAACTTCCGACACTATATGCTAGCTCATTTATATATATTGCGAAAAGCAGTGGTCCCATAACACTCCCCTGTGGCACGCCAGAGGTTACTTTAACGTCTATAGACGTCTCTCCATTGAGAACAACATGCTGTGTTGTGTTTGCTAAAAACTCTTCAATCCAGCCACACAGCTGGTCTGATATTCCGTAGGCTCTTACTTTGTTTATCAAGCGACAGTGCGGAACCGTATCGAACGCCTTCCGGAAGTCAAGAAAAATAGCATCTACCTGGGAGCCTGTATCTAATACTTTCTGGGTCTCATGAACAAATAAAGCGTGTTGGGTCTCACACGATAGCTGTTTCCGGAATTCATGTTGATTCCTACAGAGTAGATTCTGGGTTTCCAGAAACGACATGATACGCGAGCAAAAAACATGTTCTAAAATTCTACAACAGATCGACGCCAGAGATATAGGTCTATAGTTTTTCGCATCTGCTCGACGACTCTTCTTGAAGACTGGGACTACCTGTGCTCTTTTCCAATCATTTGGAACCTTCCGTTCCTCTAGAGACTTGCGGTACACGGCTGTTAGAAGCTGGCCACGGTTCCCACATGTGGTTGTTAGCTGTGGTTGTAGCTCCAACGTATGGGCTTCTCAAAGCACCTCAGTGTCACGTGCTGGGTCTGATAATTCCATACTCGTCTCCACACTTGTTTATACTGCCCAACGGGCCGTGCTTCCTCGCCTACGAGAGGTGTCGCAAACCTACCTCGCAGAATCATTTGCTTAATAACAAAATTGCGGTTGCCCGCTACCTCTTGTATTCATCTGTCCCTTAACTTCTACCTTCCAGCCACATCTGCGCAAAATTTTCAATAATTCCCCAAATCCATGTCCGTACTAACTCGCGGTGCAGCAGTGTACTCCAGAATAATAAATAATTGGTCTCGTTTCCTGTTTCATGAAACAGTATGCACTGGAAGAGGAAAGCTTTCCAAAAGAGCCGAGTGCACCAGAAGCAGTAAGTATTGAGAGTGCTCCAGTACTTTGATAAGCAAATCTACAGCAATAGACGGGACGCTGACTGGAGATTAATGAGCTGGTAAGAGTTCTCATAAGTGATTAAAATGGAATTCAAATTGTTTCTAGTGGGCTTTGCCGATTTTTAATTTACATAGAATTATTGCGGGGACTCACACAGCTCTTTTCTGTGTCATTCTTCATGGACGTGAGCTGTCACACGAAGGGATGCACATAGGACAGATTTTTAGAAGTTTTGATAGAAATTTCGTTTACAACCTTTGCAACATAATTTGACCTCCTCAGAGATCTACTGTTTTGAAAGAACTCACTGAACAGCTGGTCTCGTTTTGAATAATGAGTGGTAGGTCTGTTCACGCCAAACTAGTGACTATGACTGTGTAATGGCCGGCCGCGGTGGCCGTGCGGTTCTGGCGCTGCAGTCTGGAACCGCGCGACTGCTACGGTCGCAGGTTCGAATCCTGCCTCGGGCATGGGTGTGTATGATGTCCTTAGGTTAGTTAGGTTTAAGTAGTTCTACGTTCTAGGGGACTTATGACCTAAGATGTTGAGTCCCATAGTGCTCAGAGTCATTTTTGAACTGTGTAATGAGGAGCTATTCCGTTACGTAAGTTAAAATTTTGGACATATTGCTCAAAATGTATTTCTACATGAATGGAAAGAAATAAATTCATTACTGAAGCACGGTATAAAATTAGCAAGATTTGAAACAAATCAGTTTTTTTTGCAGCTGAAAGTGTTTCTGACTGCGGCGTTCCGTAGTATTAGTTTTTGGAAACTTACGTGTTACAGAACAACTGGCAATAAGCTATTAAAATTGTGTTGATAAAGGATACGATTTTTCTGTTTTGTCTTTTCATTTTCAGCGATTCCAAGAATACGTGACTTAAATCTTATATAAGCAAATCGAAGATCTTAAAACATGTTCAGTGTAAAGTTTTTTTGTGCACGTTGTAACGATCTTTGCTCTATTACGTGGATGGCACTTACATTTCTGTAACTGAATTTTAATGGCCGTGATGTTTTAAAATGACCGTATCACGTAAGACTCCGAGATAAGAGGTTCGCGGCGTAATTGTTTTCTTTCTAATTCTGCTGCTGTCAGTCTCTTGTCTCAGCAGAAAGAAGGAGGCTAATTCCATGATACTGGTACGAGAATTTGTCAGCATTCTCCATTCCTCGTATTCTTGACTTTGATTTCAGGCTTTAACATAGTCCTTATGCATACCTCTGTGGCTTTTGGCGACCTGTTTACAGATTCATACACCGTGAATTATCCATGAAAAGCAGATTAAATAAATATTTTATATGGTTGACATTGTCAAGCTAGGAAGCGATCTAGATTAATGCAGAAACAGAAGTACAACTTTAAACAGACTTCATTGTTGTGAGCAGTTTCAGCAAACTACGCTTCCATCATCATATCTGTAATGCATAGATGAACATCTCCAGGCAGAAGTGTGCTTGAAGATGTTCATCTATGGTTTACATATCTAATGATGGCATAGTCAACTGCAAATCAAAAGTCTGTAGAAGGGATGCACTTACCAGGTAATGTAGACTTGGGTTCAGAAACCCCATGCGCCATGCACCGATGAGTACATGCGACACAAGTAAAACCTCTTGCAAATCACTGGCTGTAAGAAAGTCATAAATTAGAGCAGTGCAGTGTTCTTATCATCCAGGACAGATTAAAGTTTCTCACTCTTTTCGAAACACCAAACCACTGTCGATACTGATCCAATGTTTCAACACGTATTTTTCGAAACATCTCTTTCGAAACGAAGCAATAGTTCAGCTGGGACATGAGAGGAAAAGGCAGTATTAAGGCTTTACCAACATTTTCCAAGAGGAAAACGTAGAAAACAAATTTATTTGGCCGTATGGGGATCTAAACATTCCCACCCCGAATACGAATCTAATTCCTAAACCATTGTAAACACTACGTCATCTCACTCGTGAAAATATGGTGACGATTAGAATCTTAATCTAGATTATTTGTTTTGGGCGTATAGATTTAGTCTGCGTGATTCACTTTATAATAGATTGATGGCCTGGTCCAGATCGTGAGATAGAAGTGTGTGACGAGTGAGGCTTTCTGTGTAGCGTGTGATTCCCATCACGCGAACAGTTTCATGCCAAGTTTAAAACCACGTCTTTAAATGGTAGAACTAGGTTGTGTATGGCTTGTACGAGATTTATCCAGAAATTACAGTTAGGCTACTGAAATTCTATGTCACTGTAACAGAAATAGACATTGTTTGAGGCCTGTGAAAGGCAGACAGTTTGTACCGAAGTTGACGTTAAAGAAAGATTCGCATTACGAAATGTTAGTGTTCGTGCTATTGACGATCACAATCGCTACTTAATGACACTGCCACACGTGTGACACTCCCAAACGTGCTGGCCTGGTCTCGTCACGCTTCGGCGTGATGGGTGCCGATGGTTTCCTATATCTTACGTAAGGCGTTTTACGTAACGCCGTGCTACGGCTGTGCAGGAACAAATGGCATTCACTCGTATTTCTGTCGCTATTCATATTTAAAGTATCTTCTTTCACATTTCCAAATTCATCCGGAACATTGCACTATTTATCACTTTTATTCCTGCCATGTATCGTGTTATTTCACATTCCTACGAACAGATTTTTACTGAAACAAATTTCATGGTGTAACATATCTGTTATTCCTGTCTGTAGAAACTGGATTCATTACTCAATGAAAGCCATGAAATGGTCTCATGTTATAAATAATCTGTAACCCAGAGCAAAGGCGCCTTAGGCAATAGAAGGGCTCTCTGAATGTCATAATATTGCCCTCCGGGTTCACTAGTAAGACGATTCTATCCATTTGAAACAACTACAAGTGCAGAAACAGAGATTGATTTACTCGTATATGTAAAACATTCGTAGTCAAATGAGTGTAGGAGATTTTTGCCATCATATGTGTAGATACTTTCAGAAATAACATTTACGCTGTATATTCTTCTGGAAGGGTTTCTCAGGAACTGTTTTCAATTATTCGCTTTACTGCTTCTTCATTTCTAAATTTATCTGTCCGCTTGATTTTTAAAATCATTCTATAGTAAGAGAGAGTGCTCTAACTTCCATACTTCTCAGACTTTCAGCTATAGCTAGCCCTATAACAGAAGTTTAATATGTGTTCTTATTCCATTTTTAATTGCTAGCATTCACGTTTTGTATACGAGAGCCATTGTCTGAAACGTCAGAAACTGTTCCAAAGTAAAAATGGTCATTTAGTACTACGTAAGAACAACTACTCTACCGAAATATAGAAGTGATTTATACCTGGAAATTTTGTCAATACTGTATTTACTAGTCTATCTGTTATAAGTGATTTATACCTGGAAATTTTGTCAATACTGTATTTACCAGTCTATCTGTTACGTTATTATTCTGCTAGATACCAAGTGAAATCAAATTAAGTTGCCAAAAACTAATTAGAAGTTAAATACATCTTGAAGTAGAAACCATTGGAAACTCACACAAAATCCCATTTGAAGACAGGTTAAATTGTTAACACATTGAATAAACTCAGTTCATTGTGGTAGAAGTCTTTCTGCACGACCGACCAACTAAAGCTTAACTGTCCACATATTGCATACCGTAACTAGTTTCTGCAAAATACACAGTTTTACTCGCCTTAATATTTTGTAACTGAAAATTTAACAGCTTTTCCCAAATAGCTCTAATATAATACACACTACCTCAAAGTGGAGAACTCGAGATATTTACAAACGTTGCAGAACACTGCTTCATGTTGCACAACAACAAAAACGATAGTAAACGCAGGAAACAGCTTACGATGGACTCTAGCAAGCATTATTCCAGTCGTTCACTAGACTGACGCTCCGGGCAGGAAATATTATGTGCTCCTAGATGCTGGCAGGTACCACGATGAAATTTAAAAATATTGAGTCACTCACGTTGATTTGTAATTTGAGCAAGTAGTTTATTTCTATTTTTCCCACGACTGGTCTTCAGTATATTGACTAAACACTTAAAATGCAGTCTGAGGTGCTTTTACGTAAGGGCGGCCGGTAATGACTGATGCTACCACACTTCACGATAAAAATTATATGATGCGATCACGGCACTCGACAGTCTGTTCACAGTTCACAAAATGCACTGTCGTCTGCAGTCCTAAACTACTACATTGCGCTCAACTTGATCATTTTCTAACGCCACTATATAGATACTTGTCCTCAGTTCCGTCTCTAATGACCTCGTTGTCGACGGGACGTTAAACACTAATCTCCTCCTTCTCCTTGTCCTCAGTTGTGGCTACCAACCCAATACTACCCCCAGATGGGCTGCACGTCCGAGTCTTAGCGTCGGTCAAACTCAACTGTGGCCGCCCTATCCACCCCCGAAACGACTGCCTAACTCAAAACAGTGTTTGACAAAAGTTATGAATAGTCTAAAACCAAACACAAAAACACATATGTTATATTGAAAAATATGGAAATTTTGTGGATAATAACAATTTGAAGTTCAATTTTTTGTATCTGCCACCGTTTTTCCACAAATAATGTTCTTGTGGCTTGATATTGCTTTTCCCGGATTTTTTTTCACTAAACGTATATAAACAAATAATAACGCAAACTTAATTATTCATCTACGTCTTTAAACTTTAGAATGATGCCGCTAGTTTCGTTTCCTTAAATGTATTTATTACCAAGAACACAGTTTATCTCAGTCCAATCCAATATTCCGACCTCTCATTAAAAAATGGTACAGATTCTACTGAATCGGCTATGATTGCTCGATGCAGCTCTTCTAGCCGCATCCGTAGACACTTTGTTGATATTAATCGGCCAAAGCATTGCCGAAATATTAGAATTTTAACTTACATAAATTTAAAATTTTTAAGATAACAATAACTTTTAAACTGTTATATATTTTTGTGGCGCGTGTACATAATTTA
Organism: Schistocerca piceifrons; assembly: GCF_021461385.2. Taxonomy (NCBI): domain Eukaryota; kingdom Metazoa; phylum Arthropoda; class Insecta; order Orthoptera; family Acrididae; genus Schistocerca; species Schistocerca piceifrons. Next base: position 719,861,436 of record NC_060138.1, read on the forward strand.
GCCTTACATATTTTTCTGTACATTAGTGCGAACTCGCACCACAGTGTCACTCTCAATTTTGTTTTTCTCAATTTTTCTTTGGAACATAAATTCCTCCAAGCGCACAGACACGGTCATAGACGCTCCTGCCTAGCTCTCGCTCGGGTTTTTCCAAGGCCCGCGTAAACGCTAGTCGCTTGCGACGGCCCCATAGCAACCGCCAGCCACGTGCTCTGTGGCGGGAAACTGCAAAAAATGGTTCAAATGGCTCTGAGCACTATGCGACTTAACTTCTGCGGTCATCAGTCGCCTAGAACTTAGAACTAATTAAACCTAACTAACCTAAGGACATCACACACATCCATGCCCGAGGCAGGATTCGAACCTGCGACCGTAGCGGTGGCTAGTCTCCAGACTGCAGCGCCTAGAACCACACGGTCGGGAAACTGCAGCTCTAATCTCCCCTCACAGCTTGTACGCTACCATTGTGCAATAACTCTCGCACTTTCGGCTCTTGCAGTCTTGCGTGGGTGATATTTTCCGAAAGTCACCACACCAAAGTGAATAATCGTTTTGTTGTCACTTCCCCCAATGACTTTAGAAATTCTGATGGAATGTTACCTATCCATTCTGCCTTACTTGTTCTGAAGCCCCCCAAAGCTCTCTTCAATTCTGATTCTCATACTGGATCCCCTGTCCCTTCTATATCGCCTCTCGTTTCTTCTTCTGTCACAGCAGACGAATCTTCACCCTCATGTACTCTTTCCATCTATCTGATCTCTCCTCTGCAATAAACAGTGGAATTCCCATTGCACTCTTAATCTTAACACACTTGCTTTTAATTTCACCGAAGGCTGTTTTGACTTTCCTACATGCTGAATCAGTCTTTCCGACAATCGTATCTTTTTCAGTTTCTTCACATTTTTCAAACAGCTATTTTGTCTTTGACTTCCCTATATGCTGAATCAGTCTTTCCGACAATCATATCTTTTTCAATTTTTTCACATTTTTCATACAACTATTTTGTCTTAGCTTCGCTGCACTTCCTGTTTATTTCATTCCTCAGCGACTTGTATTTCCGTATTCCTGAATTTACCTGAATATTCGGTACTTTCTTTTTTCATCGATCAACTGAAGTATTTCTTCTGTCACCTCCAGTTTCTTCACAGTTACCTTCTTTGTACTTATGTTTTTATTCCCAGTTTCTGCTGTTGCCCCTTTCAGTGATGCCCATTCCTCTTCAACTGTACTACCTACAGGGCTATTCTTTATTGCTGTATCTTAGAGAAATTCAATCATTTCGCATCATTCCTTAGTACTTCTGTACCCCACTTCTTTGTCACGGACTGCGCTACCCCTCCCGCCGAAGGTTCGAGTCCTCCCTCGGGCATGGGTGTGTGTATTGTTCTTAGCGTAAGTTAGTTTAAGTAGCGTGTAAGTCTAGGGATCGATGACCTAAGCAGTTTGGTTCCTTAGGAATTCACACACATTTAAAAATTTTATCTTAAACTTCAGCTTACTTCTCATCACTGCTACATTGCGATCTAAAGCCGGCCGCGGTGGTCTCGCGGTTCTAGGCGCGCAGTCCGGAACCGTGCGACTGCTACGGTCGCAGGTTCGAATCCTGCCTCGGGCATGGATGTGTGTGATGTTCTTAGGTTAGTTAGGTTTAAGTAGTTCTAAGTTCTAGGGGACTGATGACCACAGCTGTTAAGTCCCATAGTGCTCTGAGCCATTTGAACCATTTTTTTGTGATCTGAATCTATATCTGCTCCTGGGTACGCCTTACAATCCAGTATCTGACCATTATGTACTCTAACTGATATCCTCCCGTATCACCCGGCCTTTTCCAAGTATATCTCCTCCTCTTGTGTTTCTTGAACAGGGTATGCGCTATTACTACCCAAAATTTATTACAGACCTCAATTAGTCTTTCTGCTCTCTCATCCCTTGTTCCAAGTACATATTTATTCTGCTGAACGTTTTCTTCTACTCTTTCCCCTTCAACTGCATCCCAGTTCTCCGTATAATATTCTAGTATACATTCTCTATCTCTTCATATTCAGCTTGCGACGTCAGCATGTTATCTGAATTGTCGTTGAGGCTGTTGGTTTGCTGTCGATTCTGGTAAGGACAACCCTATCACTGAACTGTTGACAGCAACACACCCTCTGCACTATCTCCCTATTCATAACGAATCCCCTCCCGTTACACCATTTTCCGCTGCTGTCGATGTTACCCTATACCCATCTGGCCATAAATCCTTGTCTTCTTTCCATTTAACTTCACTCAACCCTTCCCAGATTAAGCCTTTGCACTTTCCTTTTCAGTTTTTCTAACTTCACTATCACGTTCAAGCTTCTGACGTTCCACGCCCCGTCTTGTAGAACGTTATCCCCCTTGGCAGACCCATACCGTGGACAGTTATTGTTGAGATTTTTAAGAAAGTTACACAACCGACACTAGTTTATCCCGAGATTGTTCAGCGTGGTACCAGTTGCAGCTCAGAGCAATGGAATCTAGCAAATACACCCTACTTATTTCTTCTGCGGTCTGGAAATTTAGTTTGTGGTCGTAGGGTTCACTTGCTGTGGGGTTTACCGTTTCATGATGAAGTTATTTCATTTTCAAAGCCCGTGGCCAGATATCTCATCTTCCTAATGCCAGAGTCGTCATTTAACTTAAGGAAGGAAGGTTGTGAGCCCCGTCTATCTGTGAATCGTGAAAGATTAGTTCTGTGTGTTATCGTATTCCAGTTGTTCGTGTCTCGCGTTTTTTGAGATGGGTATTAGAAACAAATGAAAGTTTGCGGAAAGGACCGCGGAAAGCAGTCTAAAAATCACACCTGGGCTGGCTGATGAACCAGATCGGTTGTCGTTAATCCGACGATCAGATTCGATCCAGATGTCTCCTACCTCTCTCACTGTCGTACAGCAGCGCGCATAGCGTCAAGCTATACTAGCAGCAGGAACATTATCGTGCTCACCATGAAAATCCGCGGTTCGAAGCTGTTGCCGCAACTTGGGAAACATGCTGTTCTATAGAATGTTTTCACATTTTATCCAAACATTTCAGAGTGGCCGGTGCTAATGGCTAGAACCCAAATCAAGGAACCAAAATCTTCGAGTAAGAACTCCATATTCAGAGAATTTCAGTTTCGTCACGTCAAACTCAGGAAAATATCGTTCGGCTGGGACGCGTTAGGTCCACACACCTCCATCTCAGTGCTACATAATATAAGAGACTCATAATTCTATCAAAGCTTCTTCCACTACTCTTTGGAACAATGACTTTGTCTCTAGCACTAATGTTAACGATTTGGCTCAGGTCCTAGTAGCTTTTGTAGGATCGTTCTGTCACTATTCTTAATCCCTAAGCAGCAATGAAAATCACCGGCAGCGACATTTGACGACTGGCTAGTAATCATTGAAGCTCAGTGGTGTGTCAATTAATACTTAGGCTTACTACAACTATGGTTTGGGAGCTGAAACATTGTCACACACTGAGCGTTCTTCATGCAATAGGGAAACTTGATTATGCAGTTTATTTATTTATGCTAGTCATGTACAGGATATTGAGGAGAAATCAAAAATAAATGAAGCCAAAGGCGCCTATATCAAGTTCAAAAGTCTTTGACTCAATCGAATAGCTAAGCATTTTTCTCTAAGAGCTCTTAATGTTGACGTAAGGCTCAAACAATTTTTTTTACTATTAAAAACAGTGGTAAATCGCTACTAAATTTACCACCAGAAGGAGGTTCTTACTCATTGGTCTGAAGATGACCACAGTGGTGGTCGAAACTGGTCACCGTAATAAATAAGTTGCGATCAAGACTCTTTTTGATAGTAAATATTTGTAACACATTGATCACCGTTCACTCCCACAATGTATTCAAAAGTAATCAAACAATCATCTTCCAGTTCCACTTTTCTACCCAAGGATGCCATATATTTCGCTTCAAAGAAGTACGCTCACTATCCACTCAAGCTTGATATGGCAACAGCATTTCGCATTTGTTGCTTCGTTAACTGGCTGCACTTCTGCATAAGAAAACGAAACAGGACGGTCGTGGAACAGGTCCTTACGCAGGTAGTTATTACCCGTTTTGGAGGATCAATTCCAGTGACAGTTCGCAGGTGCTGGAATAAGCTCAGAAACTTGATGAGGAACCGGTTGTCAAGGCATGGCAGTACTGGCTATCACCCTGCGTTAAAGGAGATGTGATGTTGGCTACTGGGCGATGTACTTGTACAACAGATAACGTGGCCTTTCTGAGAAAAAGTACAGAATAAAAGGGAGAGTTATTAAATCACGTGTGCAACACATTTAAAACGGAATTCGTGTTAACGATAAGTGGAAAGATTAAAAGCTGGAAGGAGCATAATGAGTCGCTAAGAATCCAAACTGATGAGAGAGAGAGAGAGAGAGAGAGAGAGAGAGATTGCAGGTTTCTGTAAACATCGCAGCACAACATCTGCCTTGATAAAGGTAACAGATGATCTGAAGCTTGCCATGGTTGCACAAGAGGCAATTACTATGTGCTTTTAAGAATTTAGCAAAGCGTTTGACACTTTCGACTTCGACAGTTTGCTAGCCAAACTCAGCAGCCTAAATTTTTCGCCAAGTGCAGTGCAGTGGTTCCTCTCACATCTGACATCACGCCAGCAGTGCACCATGTCCGTCACCATGAAGTCACAATGGAGGCAGGTATTATTAGGCGTCCCCCAGGGTTTGGTATTAGGTCCTATACTCGTTTCATTAAACGTAAATAATATGTCATAAGTTTTAACGTACTGCAAATACCACATGTACATCGATGACCTCCAGTTGTACCTAAGTGAAAAACCAATAAAACTTAAGATAGTTATCGAGAATCTCAATTGACCTATGTGCACTATCAAAATGGGAGAGGATATTGACTTAAAGCTCAACTCAGCCAAAACCCAAGCGGTACTGGTTGGCCATTATACCACTATTAGCCCAGAATATAGTGGATCCTTACCATCACCCTGTATCAATTCATCTCCTTCAGTAAAAATTGTCGGAGGAATAGTAGATGAAAATCTAAATTTGACTGAGCATGGAACTTCAATGCGTAAGAAGGGACCAGCATCTCTCTGTGCTATACAAAAATATAAAAAGCAATTTCTTCTTCACCTATAAAAGGAACTTGTAAGGACACTGATACTTCCAGATATTGATTACAGCGATGTTATCCTGAAGGGCCTTTCTCACGGCGCCTGGAACTGGTTATGAATGCCTGTGCTCGTTATATCTGTGATGTTCGACTCTGATCATGCTTCACCATCATGCGCACGGCTATCCTGTTTACGTGCAGACAAGCACAGACATATCCAAACCCTCTGTCTTCTCTACTGTCTAATCAACGAACACTGCCTGCCGGCCGGTGTGGCCGTGCGGTTCTAAGCGCGTCAGTTTGGAACTGCGTGACCGCTACGGTCGCAGGTTCGAATCCTGCCTCGGGCATGGATGTGTGTGATGTCCTTAGGTTAGTTAGGTTTAAGTAGTTCTAAGTTCTAGGGGACTGATGACCTCAGTAGTTAAGTCCCATAGTGCTCAGAGCCATTTGAACCATTTTGAACACTGCCTCTCATGTCTCTCTTCGACCTTAACGCTCTTATTTGAACAGCATGGCAGAAACACCCGTTTCGATCAGAGCAAAATCCTTTCTGTCCCACTTTCTCGAAGTCCTTCTGAGCAGCAGGAACCCGACTCTGGAATTACCCCCCGAATTGTACTAGAAAACTGAATAACATCTGCAGCTTCAGAAGACAGTTAATGTCACATCTATTAAAGCTACAATAAAAATTACCGTTGTATCTGCACGCACTCGTTACCCGTGTACATGCTTCTTTCCAACCAGATCTTCCTCTTTTTCCAGTATTCTTAGTTGGGGCAGCCTCCGTAACGTTGCTGTCCCTACCGTGTACACCTATAATTTCTTTTTATGTCTGCCACTATCAGTATTGTTATTATTGTCATTATTGTTATTATTATTATTATTATTATTATTATTATTACTATTAGTGGCTACAGCTGCGTTACTATTTCCAATGTTAACTATATTAGTTCATAGTCAGATTTATTTACTGACATTGCAACTTTATAGACACTCAAATCATTTTAATACTGTCATACCAAAACTGTTATTTTTATGAAACTATGAAGTAAAAAAGTACTTTGTGTGTTTGAAACAGTGGTTCGATGTAAGGGAGAACCTGGTGATCGTAAGCAGATCAGTTTAAATAAATAAATAAACACATTACGTCATAGGTCAAAACAACAATAGTCCACCGCAATTGACAGCTTTGAGTGAACTCCTTCCTCACTCTGTCGATAAGATGTATCATTGTCAGTGACATCAAAGGTCATTCGTTTTCACATTTGATTGTATATCTAGCTGTCTCGGTAAAGTATACACCTAACAATTTGTCATTTGCGTGTTATTACACTAAGCTGCAGGCTTAAAAATGACGTTACTCGATTGTCATAGTTTGAAATTATTACATCAAAGTGACCAGTATTGACACTCTTTAATGTATTAGACAATATCTGCTTAGAATATAGAGTTGAAAAGAGCTTCTGCTTGATATTCCACAACTGCTATCATAGGCTCTGTATGCATGCTGCTAATTTCACTAACATCGTACAAGCTGTGGGGAGAGATTAGAGCGGCACTTTCCCACCGCAGAACACGTGGCTGGCGGTTGCTACGGGGCCGTGGCGTGCGGTTAGGGTTTACACGGCCTTGGAAAAACCCGAGCGGGAGCCAGGCAGGGGCGCGTATGGCCGTGTTTGCGCACATGGAGGAATTTATGTTCCAGAGAAAAACTGATAAAAACAAGAGTGACACGGAGGTGCGAGTTGGCACTCATGGACAGAAAAATATGTAAAGCTAAATTATCTAGACGCGCCACAAAAATATATAGTAGTTAAAAGTTATTGTTGTCTTAAAAATTACAAATTTATGGAAGTTCAAGCCCGCATCTCGTGGTCGTGCGGTAGCGTTCTCGCTTCCCACGCCCGGGTTCCCGGGTTCGATTCCCGGCGGGATCAGGGATTTTCTCTGCCTCGTGATGGCTAGGTGTTGTGTGATGTCCTTAGGTTAGTTAGGTTTAAGTAGTTCTAAGTTCTAGGGGACTGATGACCATAGATGTTAAGTCCCATAGTGCTCAGAGCCATTTGAACCATTTTATTGGAAGTTCAAAAGCTAATATTTCGGCAATGCTTTGGCCGATTAATATCAACAAAGTGTCTACGGATGCAGCTAGTAGAGCTGCATCGAGCAATCATAGCCGATTTAGCAGAATCTGTACCATTTTTTAATGAGAGGTCGGAATATTGGATTGGACTGAGAGAAACTGTGTTTTTGGTAATAAATAAATTTAAAGAGACGAAACTAGCGGCATCATTCTAAAGTTTAAAGAGGTATATGAATAATTAATTACGTATTTTCAATTGCTTATATACGTTTAGTATCAAAAAATCTGGGAAAAACACTATCACGACACAAGAACATTATTTGTGAAAGAGACGGTGGCAGATACAAAAAATTGAAGTTGAAATTGTTATTACCCACAAAATTTTCATATTTTTCAATATATCATATGTGTTTTTGTGTTTAGTTTCAGAATATTCATAATTTTTGTCAAACATTATTTTGAGTTAGGCAGTTGTTTCGAGGGTGCATAGGGCGGTCATCTTTGATGACAGGACAGTTGGTTCTGAGCGACGTTAAGAGCCAGACGTGCCGTGCATTTTGGGGTAGTAGTGGGTTGGTAACCACGTTTGAAAGCGATCAAGAGCAGCGCAATATAGTGTTTTAGGACAGCAGACGTGTATTTTGTGAATTGTGAACAGACTGTCGAGTGCCGTGACAGCGATATATGAATTTTATAGTGGAGTGTTGTATCATCAGTCATTAACGGCCGCCCTTACGTAAAAGCCCCTCAGACTGCATTTTAAGTGTTAAGTGAACATACTAAAAATATAAATAATCTACTTGTTCAAATTATAAATCAACGTGAGTGACTAAAAATTTTCAATTTCACCGCAATACCCACTTGCATTGTCTTTTTATATTTTGTTTCACCTTAAAAATTGAGATTACGACAGAAGTGAGCCGGTACCATGTGACGAAAATCGTAGCCAAACACTAAGGCCAGCCACATCTCAGGGCTGCTCATTTAAGATGAGTGTAACAAACAGATATACACTCCTGGAAATTGAAATAAGAACACCGTGAATTCATTGTCCCAGGAAGGGGAAACTTTATTGACACATTCCTGGGGTCAGATACATCACATGATCACACTGACAGAACCACAGGCACATAGACACAGGCAACAGAGCATGCACAATGTCGGCACTAGTACAGTGTATATCCACCTTTCGCAGCAATGCAGGCTGCTATTCTCCCATGGAGACGATCGTAGAGATGCTGGATGTAGTCCTGTGGAACGGCTTGCCATGCCATTTCCACCTGGCGCCTCAGTTGGACCAGCGTTCGTGCTGGACGTGCAGACCGCGTGAGACGACGCTTCATCCAGTCCCAAACATGCTCAATGGGGGACAGATCCGGAGATCTTGCTGGCCAGGGTAGTTGACTTACACCTTCTAGAGCACGTTGGGTGGCACGGGATACATGCGGACGTGCATTGTCCTGTTGGAACAGCAAGTTCCCTTGCCGGTCTAGGAATGGTAGAACGATGGGTTCGATGACGGTTTGGATGTACCGTGCACTATTCAGTGTCCCCTCGACGATCACCAGTGGTGTACGGTTAGTGTAGGAGATCGCTCCCCACACCATGATGCCGGGTGTTAGCCCTGTGTGCCTCGGTCGTATGCAGTCCTGATTGTGGCGCTCACCTGTACGGCGCCAAACACGCATACGACCATCATTGGCACCAAGGCAGAAGCGACTCTCATCGCTGAAGACGACAAGTCTCCATTCGTCCCTCCATTCACGCCTGTCGCGACACCACTGGAGGCGGGCTGCACGATGTTGGGGCGTGAGCGGAAGACGGCCTAACGGTGTGCGGGACCGTAGCCCAGCTTCATGGAGACGGTTGCGAATGGTCCTCGCCGATACCCCAGGAGCAACAGTGTCCCTAATTTGCTGGGAAGTGGCGGTGCGGTCCCCTACGGCACTGCGTAGGATCCTACGGTCTTGGCGTGCATCCGTGCGTCGCTGCGGTCCGGTCCCAGGTCGACGGGCACGTGCACCTTCCGCCGACCACTGGCGACAACATCGATGTACTGTGGAGACCTCACGCCCCACGTGTTGAGCAATTCGGCGGTACGTCCACCCGGCCTCCCGCATGCCCACTATACGCCCTCGCTCAAAGTCTGTCAACTGCACATACGGTTCACGTCCACGCTGTCGCGGCATGCTACCAGTGTTAAAGACTGCGCTGGAGCTCCGTATGCCACGGCAAACTGGCTGACACTGACGGCGGCGGTGCACAAATGCTGCGCAGGTGGCGCCATTCGACGGCCAACACCGCGGTTCCTGGTGTGTCCGCTGTGCCGTGCGTGTGATCATTGCTTGTACAGCCCTCTCGCAGTGTCCGGAGCAAGTATGGTGGGTCTGACACACCGGTGTCAATGTGTTCTTTTTTCCATTTCCAGGAGTGTATTTTCGTGCTATACCTCGAGCCCAACTATTAAAACTTCAATGTGTAGTGCCCAGTACCGTCGTAAACTAAAAATATAAATAATCTACTTGTTCAAATTATAAATCAACGTGAGTGACCAAAAATTTTCAATTTCACCGCAGTACCCACCTGCATTGTCTTTTTATATTTTGTTTCACCTTCAAAATTGAGATTACGACAGAAATGAGCCGGCACCATGTGACGAAAATCACTAAGGCCAGCCACATCTCTGGGCTGCTCATTTAAGATGAGTGTAACAAACAAATATATATTTTCGTGCTATACCTCGAGCCCAACTATTAAAACTTCAATGTGTAGTGCCCAGTACCGTCGTAATACACTACGTGACCAAAAGTGTCCGGACACCTGGCTGAAAATGACTTACAAGTTCGTGGCGCCATCAATCGGTAATGCTGGGATTCAGTATGATGTTAGCCCACCTTTAGCCTTGATGACAGCTTCCACTGTCGCAGGCATACGTTCAGTCAGGTGCTGGAATGTCTCTTGGGGAATGGCAGCCCATTCTTCACGGAGTGCTGCACTGGGGAGAGGTATCGATGTCGGTCGATGAGACCTGGCAAGACGTCGGCATCCCAAAACATCCCATAGGTGATCTATAGAATTCAAGTCAGGACTTTGTGCAGGACAGTCCATACCTAAGGACATCACACATATCCTTGCCCGAGGTAGGATTCGAACCTGCGACCGTAGCAGCAATGCGGTTCCGGTCTGAAGGGCCTAGAAACGCTCGGCCACAGCGGCCGGCGAAAGTGGGAAGCAAGAGGTTGCTTAAAACATCAATGTAGGCCTGTGCTGTGATAATGCCACGCAAACTAATGGGTGCAAGCACCCTCCATGAAAAACACGACCACACCATAACACCACCGCCTCCGAATTATACTACTTGCACTACACATGCTGGCAGATGACGTTTACCAGGCATTCGCCATACGCACACCCTGCCATCGGATTGCCACATCTATACCGTTATTCGTCACTCCAGACAACGTTTTTCCGCTGTTCAGTCGTCCAGTGTTTACGCTTCTTTCATCATGCGAGGCGTCGGTTGGCACTTACCAGCGTGATGTGTGTCTTATGAGCAGCTGTTTGATCATGAAATCCAAGTTTTCTCACCTCCCGCCTAACTGACATACTGACATAGTACTTTCAGTGGATGGTGATGCAGTTTGGAATTCCTGTGTGATGTTCTGGATAGATATCTGCCTATTACATATTACGACCCTCTTCAACTGTCGGTGGTCTTTGTCAGTCAACAGACGATGTCGGCGTTTTTGTGCTGTACGTGTCCCTTCAAGTTTCCACTTCACTACCACATCGCAAACCATGGACCTAGGGATGTTTAGGAGTGTGGAAACCTTGCGTGCAGACGTATGACACAAGTGACACACATCAACTGACTAAGTTCGGAGTCCGTGAGTTCCGCGGAGTACCCCATTCTGCTCTCTCACGATGTCTAATGACTGCAGAGGTCGCTGATATGGAGTACCTGGCAGTAGGTAGCAGCACAGTGCACCTAATATGAAAAAACGCATGTTTTTGGGAGTGTCCGGAAGCTTTTGATCGCTTAGTGTATATGTTTTACTATTTTTGTATATCAAGTGTAGCAAGAGGCGTGAAACGTTTTTGATGGCAAAAGTTGACCCCAACGAAGACAACAATAGCCTTTTTTTTCTTTGGTCATCAGTCTACTGACTGCTTTGATGCGGCCCGCCACGAATTCCTTTCCTGTGCTAACCTCTTCATCTCAGAGTAGCACTTGCAACCTACGTCCTCAATTATTTGCTTGACGTATTCCAATCTCTGTTTTCCTCTACAGTTTTTGCCCTCTACAGCTCCCTCTAGTACCATGGAAGTCATTCCCTCATGTCTTAGCAGATGTCCTATCATCCTGTCCCTTCTCCTTATCAGTGTTTTCCACATATTCCTTTCCTCTCCGATTCTGCGTAGAACCTCCTCATTCCTTACCTTATCAGTCCACCTAATTTTCAACATTCGTCTATAGCACCACATCTCAAATGCTTCGATTCTCTTCTGTTCCGGTTTTCCCACAGTCCATGTTTCACTACCATACAATGCTGTACTCCAGACGTACATCCTCAGAAATTTCTTCCTCAAATTAAGGCCGCTATTCGATATTAGTAGACTTCTCTTGGCCAGAAATGCCTTTTTTGCCACAGCGAGTCTGCTTTTGATGTCCTCTTTGCTCCGTCCGTCATTGGTTATTTTACTGCCTAGGTAGCAGAATTCCTTAACTTCATTGACTTCGTGACCATCAATCCTGATGTTAAGTTTCTCGCTGTTCTCATTTCTACTACTTCTCATTACCTTCGTCTTTCTCCGATTTACTCTCAAACCATACTGTGTACACATTAGACTGTTCATTCCGTTCAGCAGATAATTTAATTCTTCTTCACTTTCACTCAGGATAGCAATGTCATCAGCGAATCGTATCATTGATATCCTTTCACCTTGTATTTTAATTCCACTCCTGAACCTTCCTTTTATTTCCATCATTGCTTCCTCGATATACAGATTGAAGAGTAGGGGCGAAAGGCTACAGCCTTTTCTTACACCCTTCTTAATACGAGCACTTCGTTCTTGATCGTCCACTCTTATTATTCCCTCTTGGTTGTTGTACGGATTGTATATGACCCGTCTCTCCCTATAGCTTACCCCTACTTTTTTCAGAATCTCGAACAGCTTGCACCATTTTATATTGCCGAACGATTTTTCCAGGTCGACAAATCCTATGAAAGCGTCTTGATTTTTCTTTAGCCTTGCTTCCATCATTAGCCGTAACGTCAGAATTGCCTCTCTCGTCCCTTTACTTTTCCTAAAGCCAAACTGATCGTCACCTAGCGCATTCTCAATTTTCTTTTCCATTCTTCTGTATTTTATTGTTGTAAGCAGCTTCGATGCATGAGCTGTTAAACTGATTGTGCGATAATTGTCAGCTCTTGCCGTTTTCGGAATTGTGTGGATAATGCTTTTCCGAAAGTCAGATGGTATATTGCCAGACTCATATATTCTACACACCAACGTGAATAATCGTTTTGTTGCCACTTCCCCCAATGATTTTAGAAATTCTGATGGAATGTTGTCTATCCCTTCTGCCTTATTTGACCGTAAGTCCTCCAAAGCTCTTTTAAATTCCGATTCTAATACTGGATCCCCTATCTCTTCTAAATCGACTCCTGTTTCTTCTTCTATCACATCAGACAAATATTCACCCTCATAGAGGCTTTCAATGTATTCTTTCCACCTATCTGCTCTCTCCTCTGCATTTAACAGTGGAATTCCCGTTGCACTCTTAATGTTACCACCGTTGCTTTTAATGTCACCAAAGGTTGTTTTGACTTTCCTGTATGCTGAGTCTGTCCTTCCGACAATCGTATCTTTTTCGATGTCTTCACATTTTTCCTGCAGCCATTTCGTCTTAGCTTCCCTGCACTTCCTATTTATTTCATTCCTCAGCGACTTGTATTTCTGTATTCCTGATTTTCCCGGAACATGTTTGTACTTCCTCCTTTCATCAAAAAATGGCTCTGAGCACTATGGGACTCAACTGCTGAGGTCATTAGTCCCCTAGAACTTAGAACTAGTTAAACCTAACTAACCTAAGGACATCACAAACATCCATGCCCGAGGCAGGACTCGAACCTGCGACCGTAGCGGTCTTGCGGTTCCAGACTGCAGCGCCTTTAACCGCACGGCCACTTCGGCCGGCCTCCTTTCATCAATCAACTGAAGTATTTCTTCTGTTACCCATGGTTTCTTCGCAGCTACCTTCTTTGTACCTACGTTTTCCTTCCCAACTTCTGTGATGGCCCTTTTTAGAGATGTCCATTCCTCTTCAACTGTACTGCCTACTGCGCTATGCCTTATTGCTGTGTCTATAGCTTTAGAGATTTCAAACGTATCTCGTCATTCCTTAGTACTTCCGTATTCCACTTCTTTGCGTATTGATTCTTCCTGACTACTGTCTTGAACTTCAGCCTACGCTTCATCACTACTATATTGTGATCTGAGTCTATATCTGCTCCTGGGAACGCCTTACAATCCAGTATCTGATTTCGGAATCTCTGTCTGACCATGATGTAATCTAATTGAAATCTTCCCGTATCTCCCGGCCTTTTCCAAGTATACCTCCTCCTCTTGTGATTCTTGAACAGGGTATTCGCTATTACTAGCTGAAACTTGTTACAGAACTCAATTAGTCTTTCTCCTCTTTCATTCCTTGTCCCAAGCCCATATTCTCCTGTAACCTTTTCTTCTACTCCTTCCCCTACAACTGCATTCCAGTCGCCCATGACTATTAGATTTTCGTCCCCCTTTACATACTGTATTACCCTTTCAATATCCTCATACACTTTCTCTATCTGTTCATCTTCAGCTTGCGACGTCGGTATGTGTACCTGAACTATCGTTGTTGGTGTTGGTCTGCTGTCGATTCTGATTAGAACAACCCGGTCACTGAACTGTTCACAGTAACACACCCTCTGCACTACCTTCCTATTCATAACGAATCCTGCACCTGTGATACCATTTTCTGCTGCTGTTGATATTACCCGATACTCATCTGACCAGAAATCCTTGTCTTCCTTCCACTTCATTTCACTGACCCCTACGATATCTAGACTGAGCCTTTGCATTTCCCTTTTCAGACTTTCTAGTTTCCCTGCCACGTTCAAGCTTCTGACATTCCACGCCTCGACTCGTAGAACGTTATCCTTTCGTTGATTATTCAATCTTTTTATCTGGTAACCTCCCCCTTGGCAGTCCCCTCCCGGAGATCCGAATGGGGGACTATTCCGGAATCTTTTGCCAATGGAGAGATCATCATGACACTTCTTCAATTACAGGCCACATGTCCTGTGGATACACGTTACCTGTCTTTAATGCAGTGGTTTCCATTGCCTTCTGCATCCTCATGTCTTTGATCATTGCTGATTCTTCCGCCTTTAGGGGCAATTTCCCACCCCTAGGACAAGAGAGTGCCGTGAACCTCTATCCGCTCCTCCGCCCTCTTTGACAAGGCCGTTGGCAGAATAAGGCTGACTTCTTATGCCGGAAGTTTTCGGCCGCCAATGCTGATTATTTATCAAAATTTAGGCAGTGGCGGGGATCGATTCCGGGACCGAAGACGTTTTGATTATTAATCAAAGACGCTACCCCTAGACAACGCGCTACAAATGCCATTACTCCGATAATTTCGTTGTTTTCCTTTATACATACGTTAGATTTTCTTCCAGCCAGTATAACATTAAATATGTTTAGGCTCCTTAACGCCATAATGACAATAGTGACAGCATTTAAATTTTTGGTATTTTGATGTTTTCTGGTAATATCAGAACATAATGAAGTGGAAATCTGGTTATAGTTAATGTAGCTTTGGTTGACATTTTATGTTCGTTGTCGTGGGCATAGTTTCTGAGACTGGGAATTATAGTTATTTTATGTCGAGAACAAGGTCATGAAAACAAATTTATTACCATGATATAGATGAGGATGGGGAAAGATGCTACTGACTGACCCCAACTCGAAGAGATGTGCGGAATCTTGGATGGTCAGATAGAAGATGATAAAAAAAGAAAAAAAACAGCATTATAGGTGCTACAGTGAGTTGCAGTAGACTATTCAACTCTTGTGATCTGTTACCTGTGCACATAAACCTGTGCACTTTCGACGACCTTCCCTTTCTCTAACAGGTCGTGCCTTACCTGTTTTTATTTTTCACTAATTAAGCGAAGGTTAGCTGGTAGCCACACTTTCCTAGGGTCGAGTGTTTTAGCGGATAAAAGTCCGGATTTTAATTTGTGCAGCTATACAAAACAGACATTCTGTGTAAGTGATACTAAGAAATATAAAGACAGTACCTCCATTTTGTTAGCGTCATGTGTGTTCTGCAAGGTTACGTAAGAACCTCGCTACATTTGCCAAGAGATGCCAAATTATTATCGTGTTTGTGAAGAGTCTATACTTGAATATTAAATACTCCAGCCTCAAGTACTGAACCACTATGCGCGAACGTATCGTATGTTTTACTTTTTGTCACGCCCATTTTATTTCGTCAATTTACAGGTCTTACAGATAGTGACGTTTGTCATTGTCAGTGGGTGAGGTTAAAAAAAAACTACAGGGCGAATCTTGTTTCCACGTTTCCAAGATATACGAAACTCAATGCTGCCAGTGGAAACCACGGATGTACTAATTTCACTAAACTGAATGCAATGAAACTTTTGTGCGTCAACTCCCGCCTGCACGAACTCAGAATGGCATCCAGTTCATAATTAGCTGCTTCCAGTCGCGGTGGTAGGCAGGTTTCCAATGAAGGAAGCAATAATGTGATGAAGTTTGTAATCAAACGCAGAATGTGAAATCAGTGTCTCGTTAGTCATTGTTAATGTTCCAGCATAAACCCTCCCTAGGAAGACAACGAGATGGCAGCGCTATCTACACGAAGAGGACATAAGCGCCACTACGCTTGGTCGCGACGCAGTTGAAGACTAGCCGTTTTACGAACGCTACAGCAGCAACTTGGGAATTGCATTGTTTCGCTCGTTTTAGGGATTGTGTATGTTACCGGGAAAACCCGATTTTTGGATGAACTACTTTCGCCTAGGTCAGACCTGTTCATCCGGTTACCGATAGGATAAAACAGTTTAGCCTAGTTCGAATCGGTATATCCAAGCTAGAATTTACATGCTTTAGGATAAACTGGTACGACGTAGTCTGAACTATTTTTGCCTAGTCGGAATTCATGTCGCTGCCTGTACGAACGGGGAATCCCCGAATCATCTCTGGCTCGCCCCTCGCGCCTCTCAACCACTTTTTGCTCGCAGTGTTCTTTGTTTTGAACGGTATTTTGCATCGACGAGTGAGCGTGTTAAGCTACTGGTTGCGTTCAAAGATTTTATAATAATCCTAGTATAATTACTGTGAGGCGTTTTGTCATCGATGAGCCTTCGTGTAGTAGAGACGCCAATCAAAATCTGTGGAGAGAAAAGTTCCTGGTAGAAATTTTGCATAATGAAAACAAAAAGTCTTCTTATTATAATGTGTTAGCAGTAGACGAATATGCGGATTTGGTCAAACAAGTAGAAGACGCGGAAAAGTTGGAAAACAATAAATCGTTACAAAAAAGAAGACTGAAACGATTTGCTGTTTTGAAAATTGGTGATTTGAAAAAACTCATTGCTCGATGTTAAGGGAATTTAAATACTTTGTTCCAGTTGATGAACTTTATGATGTGATTGACGCAGCTCATGCAGTTGTGGGTCATAGTGGTCGCGATGGGATGTTAACTGATACATCAAGAAAAAATAATGCCAATATCACAAAGAAGTGATATGCCTCTATTTATCAATGTGTGATGTTTGTCAACAAAAGAAGACGAAAAAGAAAAGAGGGCTAGTTTCAAAGCCAATTCTCTATTCGGAAATGAATAGCAGATGCCAAGTCGATTTGATTGATTTTCAACTACAACCAGACAGGAATTTAAAATTCATTCTAATTACCAAGACCATCTCACAAAATTTGTTATCCTTCGTGCGTTAACATTAAAGAGAGCTGAAGAAGTGACTTATCATTTGAATGCCATATTACTTGTATTCCTCAAACTGATAATGGCAGAGAATTTGTCAATAATGTTATAAATGAACTCGCAAATCTTTGGTAAGAATTGAAAATTGTGCACGGGAAAACAAAGGCACAGCTAGAGTTAGGGTTCTGTAGAACGTGCCAACCAAGACACTGAAAAATATGAAAAGTTCTTGGTTAAAGAACAACAATTAGACGAAGTGGTGGGAAGGATTAAGGTATGTCCAATTCAAAAAATATCGAGGTTACCACTCTGGCATAAAACATTCACCTTACAGTGCATTATTGGGAATCGAAACTAGACTAGGACTTGCCACTTCCTCGTTGCCTCAAGAAATCATAAATGATATTCAGGTTGAAGATGACCTAAAGAAGGCAATCGAAGATGACAGCAATACTGAATTGTACGAAGACAGTGATGACGATAACATTTTGAAAATTGACACAAACGACATTCAAAATGCTAGAGAAATTGCGACAGAAAATTTAAAAAAACGAGCTAAGAGAATGAAAGTTTCCTCTGACAAATCCCACCCACCAGGTGACATTGGAGACAACGTAACCATACCTATTCCAGATGTAGATAAATGCAGAGGTGATCTTCGAATCTTAATTGGAGTAATACTTCAAAAGACTGATGAGGGCCTCTACAAAGTTGGCACCAAACATGGCATACTTCAAAAACATTATTGCAGGTGTAATTTTACTAAAATTTTCCATAATTTTTTGTAATAAAATATTTAAAAAATATTTATTTTTACTTCTTTTTTCATTTTTTAGGACTGATTTCGACGTCTACAATCAAAAGTTTTTAGATGTGGGAGATATTAAGCAGGATATTGAAATATCTTTAAGGACTGCAGCCACAAAACATTCTGTTGGGTCAGGGCAAGGCTTCGTAAAACGCAGTTGCATGAAAAACTGTACAACGAACAAATGCAATTGTAAGAAAAACAAAGTATTCTGGAATTCTAAGTGCCACCAAAGTAAAGCTTGCAAAAATAAGTAAATAAGCAAACTGCAGATAAGATGATTTCTGTGGATGGAGATATGTAATTTGATCTAGTGGTAGATGTGAAATTACTGATTTGTTAATAAATAACGTTAGTGAATCATATTACTATTTTATTTCTATTCCTTTATTCAACTCAGTTTGAAAAGCTTATAGAAGATACAAACTAGGTGAAATTAGTTCAGACTAAGACTTACCAATTTATCCTAAAGCATGTAAATTCTAACTAGGATGAACCAATTCAACATAGGATAAACTGTTTTATCCTATCGGTAACAGGGTGAACGAGGTTGAACTAGGCGAGACTAGTTCATCCTAAAATCGGGTTTGGCCGGTAACATATGTATTGATGAGACTTGTTATTTGGCGGCCGCCCATTGCTTGCTTCTGCATTTCACAAGTTAGGTATTGTCATTTATCTTACTGTGATAAAAATCTGTTAATACGATTTGCTTGTTGTCTAGCCATCTGTGTTTCCTAAGCACCCCATATTCGACGAGTAGAAAAAAAGACAGTGTAGCTAGCTTGCTAGAAGAATTCCTGGAACTCTTTACTGAAGGTTTAGGCAGGGATAACAATTTTGTTGCAAATATTACACTGAGATGCAATACCCAGCCGAAATTTTGCCGGGCCAGAAGTGTTTCCATTGCATTACGGGACAAAGTCGCTGCTGAACTTAAAGAATTGCAAGATAGCGGAGCTATTGCGCCCATGGGCAAGTACACTGGTTTTGCTCCCCAAACCTTCAGGTCACATTCACTTCTGTGTTGACTTCAAGTCTATGGTCAACCCACAAACAGAAATTGATAAATCGTATTGCAACGCCCAGAGGATCTCATTGACAAAATAGGCGCCTGTAGCTTCTTTTCAAAAATTGATTTGCGCGATGCGTATCTTCAAATACCGCTCGATGAAGAATCTTAAAAAGTGTGTGTAGTGAATACTCATTTGGCTGTATTTAAATATTTGCGTGTGCCTGAGCCATGGCTGACTCGTGTTATGCTTTGCATTAAACCTTGGTTGCTATTCTGTGTTAGTCTCCTGCAGTTATAGCGATTATGCTGTTATCCTCTCTTCTCTCCACGAGTGGCATCAACAGCGTGTTTCGTTATTCGCACCCTTGCACTATCTTTGGCCTAGCGCTTATAGTTTCCGGCTGTGCCGTGGGTGGGCAGTTGGTCGGTTTGCGCGTAGCACCGAGGTAGTCTTTGTGGCACGTGTCTGGCCAGGATCGCTGGCGGCGCCCACGCGCGGTCGGAGTGTGAGTGGCTGTTCCCATTGCTACGAGGTCCGTGGCTCACTGATCCCGTACACGAACGTTGAGTCTTTACTTAATCTACCTGCCAGCCACAACTGTTCACATTGTGTCGTTTGAATTTCGTTGTGGGCTGCTGGGACATTCCCGAGAGCAACAACATGTGTTTTCAAGTTGGCGAAATTCTAGCCGCCCTCCTGTGGAGTTTAACTTGACTTGATTATTTTTGAATTGAAGTGCACCAGCGGAATCTTCTGCTTTGTGGCCATTAACGTTCCGATTCCTGCCCTGGGCGTTGACGTCAATTCAGGCAGTGTATTTTCTTCGTCGTGTTGAGGCGTATAGTTTGACAGCTGGATGTGTAATTCGTTGTCGGCGCCGATACTTTTCGCGTTGTTCCATTGAACTCCCTGTTGTGTGCTGGTCGGGTGGAGCGGAAGTTATCCTGCCAGTTGGTCCGTTGACTGTCTGTCGGTTGGGTTGCCGTAGGATTGAGAACTGTTGGGCCGACTGCTTCTCTCACCTAAGCGAGCATTAGTGTTTGAATTCCAGGCCGATCCTTGGAAACTTCTAAGCGCTGTTTGATGTGCTGCCTTTTCTTATTTGTCCTTGTTGTTTGTTTGTTGTATGGCTTCTAGACAATTTTAAATTAAGTTTTTTTTGCCCTTAAGGCGTAAACTTTTTTGGGCCTTCAACCTTATTTAAAGAAATTTTAGGATAAGGCCTTCTACCTTTTAAAATTCAAATTCCTGTTTTGAGCCTTAAGTTATTGGCCGTCAGCCGATTTTATGTTAAGGTTGTTCTGCCCTTAGGGCGTGAGATTTTTTGGGCCTCCAGCCTAATTTAGATAAATGTTTTAAGGTAAGACCTTCTGCCTTTTAAATTCAAATTCCTGTTTTTGAGTCTTAAGTTATTGGCCCTCAGCCGATTTTAAATTAAAATTGTTTTTCCCTTGAGGCGTGAGATTGAATGGTGCATTTAGCCAGGAATTAAGTTCTAAAATTAATGTTTGACTTGCTCCGTTTTTATTGTCGTAGCAGGTCCTACACTTGAAGATCATATTGCACAGCTGTGTGCTTTGTTTCGTGTGTTATCTGATGCAGGAATAAAGTGTAAGTTGGCCGAAGTGGCCGTGTGGTTAAAGGCGCTGCCGTCTGGAACCGCAAGACCGCTACGGTCGCAGGTTCGAATCCTGCCTCGGGCATGGATGTTTGTGATGCCCTTAGGTTAGTTAGGTTTAACTAATTCTAAGTTCTAGGGGACTAATGACCTCAGCAGTTGAGTCCCATAGTGCTCAGAGCCATTTGAACCATTTTTTTAAAATAAAGTGTAGATAGGGCAAGTGTGATTTTTTTCAACCTGAGTGGCAGTATCTTGGTTGGTTCAAATGGCTCTGAGCACTATGGGACTTAACATCTGTGGTCATCAGTCCCCTAGAACTTAAAACTACTTAAACCTAACTAACCTAAGGACATCACATACATCCATGCCCGAGGCAGGATTCGAACCTGCGACTGTAGCAATCGCGCGGTTCCGGAGTGAAGCGCCTAGAACTGCTCGGCCACCGCGGCCGGCGGCAGTATCTTGGTCATGTCACAAGCAGTTAAGGTGTATATTCTCTTCCGTCGCATTTGTTAGCCGTACGAGATTTTCCAGATCAAGTATCACAGAATGGCAGTCAGTTTTAGGGAAAATGAACTATTATGTGCGGTTCATCCCGAATGCTGCGCAAATATCTTGTGTCGTAAGAATGTCCCGTTTGTTTGGATACCTGAGTGCCAAGCAGCTTTTCAAAAACTTAAAGACGCATTTCTCAGTGATCGCTGATAAGTTCACTTTGATCCTGACAAACCAGTTGTGTTCCAAGTTGACGTTTCCTCTTACGGAATCAGTACAGTACTTTGGCACAGAATTGGTGATAAACACAGGCATATTGCTTTCGTATCAAAAGTGCTGTCCAAAGCTCTGTGTAACTATTCACAAATAGAGAAAGAGGCATTGGCTATTGTTTATGGTGTCACCAAATTCCACCACTATTTGTATGGCAGAAAATTCAACTTAGTAATAGAACGCAAGCCACTGTTGTCCTTGTTTCATCCTACAAAGCCAGTTTCTGTACGAACTGCCTAAGAATTGCAACGACGGGCTTAGTTGTTGTCTCAATACCAGTACGAGATTGTGTATCGTCCGACGGGTCAACATGGTAATGTGGACAGACTTTCACGCCTTCCGAATAATCCTGATGCAGACTTTGACGCTTTTGCGGCATCTTGTTGTCACATCGATGCTCAGGATTCTGAATTGCTTCAATCCTTTCCTCTGAACTACAGGAAAATTGCACAGGCCACGGATGCTGATTCAGATTTGAACATTTTGCTAAAATACATTCGCACATCTTGGCCTCACTCATTGCATAGCATCAAGAACTCTGTAGTGCGCCGATATTTTGCACGTCGCATAGCCTCGCTACACAGCAAGGTATGATACTTGTTCAAAATTACATTGGACAGTCACGAGTGTTGATCCCTAAAGCTTTGCGGTTACTTCACCAAGGTCACTGGGGGATTGCTCGTACGAAACAGTTAGCGCGACGACACTGTACTTGGCAGGGTATGGATACCAAAATAGAACATATGACATCACAATATCACGTACGTGCGGAAAATCAGTCCGTTCCGCTACAAAAATTCCCTGCTTTGCCTCAGTCGCAACCACCACGCAACGTTTGCACATAGACTTTTCGGAACCTTTTTTGAACACTCGTTGTTTGACTGTGGTAGACTCCTACAGAAAGTTTCCTTTCGCTGTACCAGTGGACTTGATAACGTCACGTAGCACAATTCAGGTGTTGTCCTCTATTTTTTACCTCGAAGATTTGCCTGAAGTCTTAGTGTCGGACAACGGTCTTCAGTTCACGTCAACTGAATTTGAAACATTCTGTCAACGCATACGTCATCTAACTAGTGCACCGTCCCATCCACAGTCAAATGGTAGAGCGGAACGCTTTGTCAGAAACTTTAAGCAGCAGATGGCCAAATTCCCCACCGCACACACCAGGAATCAAGCACTGAAACTGTTTCTCGCTTCCTTTCGTTCGCACCCACGAGATGGACCATTGCCGGCGGAATTGCTTCACGGCCGCCGCAATCGGACACTGCTCCATCTGCTCCACCCTCGTCAGCATCCGGCGCCGAAGGAAGGCAGCAAGTATCACTTCTCGCCGCATGATATTGTCTTTTATAGCTTGGCGGATTGCAGCGCCAACTTCACAATCAAATTCGCCACTGTCACGTGCACGGTGTCCTTCTGTGTCTCTTCTCCCAGATTCACGGATCACAAGGACAGCACGGTTACAGCAGCCACCAGAGGGTGTTCAAATGGTTCAAATGGCTCTGAGCATTATGGGACTCAACTGCTGAGGTCATTAGTCCCCTAGAACTTAGAACTAGTTAAACCTAACTAACCCAAGGACATCACAAACATCCATGCCCGAGGCAGGATTCGAACCTGCGATCGTAGCGGTCTTGCGGTTCCAGACTGCAGCGCCTTTAACCGCACGGCTACTTCGGCCGGCACCAGAGGGTGTCATCACGATACTGCGGGACGACCCCTTGGAGCCTTCGCCTCCTCCGCCTCCTCTCGTCCTACCGATGGAGCTGGATCCGTCCACACTGCAGCACCCGACGTTTCTAAACCTGGTTATGGACCTCAGGAGGTGGACGCGTAACCTTCTTGTCTTTCCCGGACGACGTTTCCGCCAGAGCGAAGGCCGTGTAATATCCACGACACTATGTTCTAGCCACAAGATGTTAAAATGAACTAACTTCAACTAACTTCAACGAATATTATCGATACTACGTATAAAAAGACTGTATCGTCTAAAAATGACGATAATTATTTCATTATTTCTGTAATAATTTAATTTCTGTGTGAATTAAAACTATTATCAGAGAACTATATTCACAGACAACGACAATTATAATTTTTTTTGTTATCTGTGATAATTGTGGTTCAGTTGTTCTTCCTGTGCTAACCGAAGAACTGTTCGGACGTGAGACGTGTGAGGTCTGTAAAGAGAAAGCCTGCAACTATATTGTTAAGTATTATTTGAAAAAAAGGGTCGTTATTGTCTAGACGTGGATTTGTATTTATTTCAATTGTAATCCAATCTAATTAAGGTTTTTAAGTGTTAATTTTCAGCTCCGCAATTAGGAGCGCGGCCATTAGCGCTAGTAACTTACAGCGGAGTTTGCTATTAGCTGGTATAAAAAATATGAAGTACTTTTCATTGAAAATAATTTTAAATGCTAAAGAATAGAAAGCAAAAGACTTAAAGACTTTTATCTGCATATATTAACTTGATATGAAAGGAATCGAGAATAACAATAGGCAAATTGACTATCGTCTGTCTGCCGCCATCTTAACAAAAATATCTCCGCGGCAGTTTTTAATCGAGAATTTTAACAAACATAAATGTTGTTAGATGTAAATGAATGGAAATAAATGTGCACCGGTGGTCCCGAATCTACTTTAAGAGATAGAATTCAACTCAGGTTGAATATTTAAAAACAATGCTCACAGCACGTTACGTAGTATCAATTTCTTATTTGCTGATGTATGAAGCCTAATAATTTCGGACGATATACACGAAATATTTTAATAGGAGACATACGTCAGTATTGTGCGCGGGTATTATTTTGTGACTAAATGTTCCCTTTGCTAGAGGAAAGTGCTTAAGTGCTCACGACTCTCCAGACAATACTTCTACACAACGTCAAGTGGAGATTTCTTTAGTAGAGTGAAAAATATTAGCCTGGATAATCATTTTTGAGATCTAACGAATTGTTCAGATGGTTCAAATGGCTCTCAGCACTATGGGACTTAACTGCTGAGGTCATCAGTCCCCTAGAACTTAGAACTATTTAAACCAAACTAACCTAAGGACATCACACATATCCATGCCCGAGGCAGGATTCGAACCTGCGACCGTAGCGGTCGTGCGGTTCCAGACTGTAGCGACTAGAACCGCTCGGCCACTCCGGCCGGCTAACGAATTGTTACGCTGACAATAGGTAACTGGTTTCATACATATTTTTTTGATCTACCTGAAGTATCATTTATAAGCAATTAAAGTCACGAAATACTGTAAACCGGTTCCGACACAGCCGGATTTAGGGGTGCGACCGGAAGCCTGACGTCCCCTGCAGCCGTAGCTTGCGGTCCAGCGCAGCTTCTACACTCCTTCCTTCCCCGCCGTTGTCCAGCTCCCTGTACGACGACGGTCGGTCGCTTTGGTGGGGTGGGGTGGGGGGTGGGGAGGATTAATGTTCTGGCGTAAAAGTCAAGCGCTGGCACGACGTTCAAGAACGTTAGAGCAAAGAGGGCTGTGATAAAACGTCAGCCAATAGTACGCTGACCTACCCCTCACTAGGACACCACCGAGACGGTAGCGCCATCTACACGAAGAGGACATAAGCATCGCGCCGCCTGGCCGTAGCCCAGCTGAAGACTAGCAGTTCTACAAACGCTAGAGCAGCGACTTAGGAACTGCATTGTTTCGCTTGTGTTAGGAATTGTATATATTGACGAGACTTGTTATTTGTCTCTCTCCCATTGCTTCTGTATTTTACAAGTTTAGTACTGCCATTTATCTCATTGTAATAAAATCTATTAATACGATTTGCTAGAAATGTTGTCTAGCGATCCGAGAAAGTAGGTTTCCTAAGCATCCCATATTCGACGAGCAGGCAGGACACAGCAGTGAAGAATCTGCAGTTGAATCTGTCAACGATAACGTTGAGATGCTTAACTATCGTGGTGTCTTCACGCAGGAACTTCAAATGGTTCAAATGGCTCTGAGCACTATGGGACTTAAAAGATGTGGTCATCAGTCCCCTAGACTTAGAACTAACTAACCTAAGGACATCACACACATCCATGCCCGAGGCAGGATTCGAACCTGCGACCGTAGCAGTCGCACGGTTCCGGACTGCGCGCCTAGAACCGCGAGACCACCGCGGCCGGCCACGCAGGAACTGCATAGGTTCCAGAAGGGAAAAAGGTTTCAGTCTGAAGTCCTGTCAGCACCATACTCATTAGTAACGGAGGACAAACTCTAGTTGGGCAATGGATGTGAAAGGCGATTATACGTGACAGCATTTAAGGAACCGTTTTGCCAATTACCTCGCATGATTCAAGGAAACCACAGATACCAGAATGAGATTTTCACTCTGCAGTGGAGTGTGCACTGATATGAAACTTCCTGGCAGATTAAAACTGTGTGCCGGACCGAGACTCGAACTCGGGACCTTTGCCTTTCGTGAGCAAGTGCTCTACCATCTGAGCTACCCAAGCACGACTCACGCCCCGTCCTCACAGCTTTACTTCTCCCAGTACCTCGTCTCCTAATTTCCAAACTTTACAGAAGCTCTCCTGCAGGAGAGAATTGGTTACATCCAGTGACTTCGATATCATTTGTTGAATATATATTTCAGTCTCTGGCTTACCCTGCAGTTTTCTCCCTGCAGATCCTTGTACAACAGTGGCAGTTAATTCTTGATGTCTCAACCAAAATCCTATCATTCGGTCCCTTCGCCTTTTCAATGATTTCTCGGCTAATTTTCAGTATCCTTTAACTGCAGATCTCAAACGTTTCGATGCTCTTCTTTTTATGTTATTTTTTTGTATCATCCATGATTTCGTGACGTACTCAAAATGTACATTTACTGAAGTGTCTTCCTCAAATTAAGGCTTACGTTTTATACTTGTTGCTTTCTTTTAGCGAGGAATTCCCTCATTCTCTGTTCTAGTCTGCTTCTTATATACTCCTTAATTCGCCCATCATGCGTTATTTTGCTTCTAGTGCAACTGAATTCCATCTCTTTGTATATCAACTTCTCATCAATTTTGATATCAAGTTAATCGCTAATCTCTTATTTTGCTTCCCCTCATTTCTTTCGTCGTACTTCGCCTTGCTCTCAATCCATATTCTGTGTTGATATGACTGTAATTCTGCCCTTACTTTCAACGAAAATAGCAACATCTTCAGCGAATCGTATGATAGATATCATTACCCCTTGAATTTTTTCAACGCTGAACATGTCTTTTATGAAATCATTGTTCTTCGATGTAATGATCTAACAAAAGGGGAGAAAGATTGTATCCCTGTCTTACACGGTTTTCGAACGAGCAATTCCTTTTTCGTCATCCATTCTTATTGATCCCTCTCAGTTCTTGTACATATTGTATACGTATTAACCATATTTCCTTAAAGCTTGCTCCCTATTTCCTCAGAATTTCTAACATCTTGCACCGTTTTACATGATCGAAAGTGCTTTCCAGTTCGACAAATCAAATTAACGTGTCTTCACTCTTTTTGAATCTTGTTTGCATTGTCGAGAGGATAGTTAGAATTGCTTTCAGGGTACTTTAAATTTCTGAAAGCTAATGTGATAGTCATCTAAAGGCTCCGCAATTTTCTCTTCCATCCTTCTGTGTATTATTTTTGTCAGCAACTTTAATGTATGAGATGTTAAGCTGACGAGCGATAATTCTTGTGTTTACTTGCCATTGCTGCCTTGGGGATTGAGTGGATGATATTTTCCCGAAATTCTAAAAGTATTTGTCTAGTTTAATACATTCTACACACCAGCCTGAATAGGCGCTTGGTTGCAACTTTCCCAATGACAACAGAAATTCCGGAGGAATGTAATCTATCGCTTCTGGCTTATTTCATCGCAAGTGTTCCAAAGCACTTTTAAACTCCGATTCTAACACTGGATGCACTATGTCTATCAGATTGACCTCTGTATCTTGTATTACGTCAGCAGACGGTTCCTTCCTCTTGTAGATGTCTTAAAAATCTACTCTTTCCGCCAGTCTGCCTACTTCTATGAGACTGACATTGAAATACGTTTTGCATTCTCAATGATGACGTTTTTACTTTTTATTTTCGTCGAAGGTTGTTTTAACTATTTTGTGTACTAAATCTGTTCTAACGACCATTTCGTTTTCGATTTCTTCATATTTTTCCTGCTGACATTTCACTTTACCTTCGCTGCAAATCATATTTACTTAATTTCAGGGTAACTTATATTGCTGAAGCTGAATTCCTATCTTTTCCTGAACTTTTTTATACTTCCTTCTTTCGTTCACTGGGTGATTTATCTACTCTTTTACCCGAGGTTTCTTCACAGTTATCTTCCTTGTATTCGTGCAACTTGTATGACTGCCATTTTCAAAGATGTCAATTCCACGTGAACTGACCTGGCTACTGCTTACTGTGGTCTTAATTATCACAGACGAAAATCATCACTCGTCAATACTTCAAAAACGCATTTCTTTCCATGTTCTCTTTTTGGTAAGTTCAAACTTGCGCGTCATTGATATAAGTTCGCCGCGCGGAGTGGCCGCGCGTTTAGAGGCGCCATGCACGGATAGCGCGGCCCCTCCCGCCGGATGTTCCTAGCAAAATTTAGTTTAAGTGGCGTCTAAGTCTAGGGACCGATGATCTCAGCAGTTTGGTCCCTGAGAAATTCACACACATTTGAATATTTTTTGATATAAGTTCGTAGGCTTCCACGACCGGTGTCATTTCGGATAAAATAATTCTGAATATTGGGCCGCGTCATTATAATAAAACAGCTAAACTGCCAACGTTTTGACCGACTTGCTGCGGCCCTCTCCAGTGTGGAGTGAAGCACCGTGAAGAAGATTCTGGTATTGTTCTTGCTACGACATTTTGAACATAGCATATTACGATGTTATGAGTACCATTGTTTATGGGTTAGAAAATGGATGGCTAAGCGAAAAAAAGGCTAATATTTATGAGATTTTGTTCTGTATGGATTTAATGGAGGATTGAAGAAAGTGGAGGAGGCTGGAACATTTGCTCCACGATGGAGTGAAATCACGTCAGAAAATAGTTTTATTCCTTGTCTGATCGTTTTGACATGAGCTCTTCAGCAAGCCCAGCGGCTGTAGCTCTGTCACGTAACAGAAAAACGCTCGTCTACTGTATGACTGCAATGTAGAACCAACACAGATTTGGCTTTACAGTGCATTGACGTGCCCACAGACAAAGCGAGCAACTGAGGTACTCAGTGTTTCCTCATTATCCTACTGATGGCTAAGAGAGACTAAACCCCTATGAAAAGACGAAACTGGTTATAGTTTCTGCTTGGAGTTACCTTCCTGCACTGAGAGATGGTTTTGATAGATGACAAACCATAACTCCATATTTTTTAGAACATTCAATTGAAATACGGAGAAAATATAGTGACTCGCAACAGGAAGTAACTCGACTATCAAAGGGTTGCCTGACATATTCTACAACGTTGCGAATTCCCATTCATCTTCGCAGCAGGAAACAATACGTTTCAGCAGGCAATGTGAATATTGGGGAGGGGGGGGAGTTTAGGGGAGATAAAATATATATAAGACAACCGAAAAACCACGAATTAATGGCAAGAGGAATTAATTTGACAGCCCTCTTTGTCATAGTTGTCATTATTTTATTTTTTTAGTCTCCATGTTATTAAAAATTCGTATGAGAATTATCCAATGGTAAAGGTTAGAATACAATATTACGTTAAAAGTAAATAATAAAATGACGTAGGAGTCATTCTAATGTACGGCTCAACGGTAGCAAGTGCTGAATTAAAAAAGAACTGAAAACTGACGCTTGAGTGCCTTTTACACATTGTCGACCCACAGCGACATTTGCGAATACGAATGCGACGGTACCGCTGCGCAGACGGACGTGGTTTGTATGGAGACCATACCTATGATGTAGATTTATTATCTTAAGCTACTACGATTTAAATGTTCAAATGGGTATGAAATCTTATGGGACTTAACTGCTAAGGTTTTCAGTCCCTAAGCTGACACACTACTTAACCTAACTTATCCTAAGGACAAACACACACACCCATGCCCGAGGGAGGACTCGAACCTCCGCCGGGACCAGCCGCACAGTCCATGACTGCTGCGCCCCAGACCGCTCGGCTAATCCCGCGCGGCACCAGTATTTAACAGAGCGCGAACGTCAGCAACAGTCTTCTTTCCCGCACCTATCACAGCCCCACCTTATTGTATTTAATATTGAAGACAACTGTTTTCACTGCTTTGTTCTGTTGATAATAATAACCGTCTACTTATTGCTTAAAATTTGTTCGTTTACTCATCTTTAGCATATCCAATCATCAAAACATCATATATAAGGACTTTATACATCGTTTTTAACGTGATAATAGCAGTAGCCGAAAAGAAGTAATAAATAATGAAATACGTTATGCGATCTAGGGAGATTTTTTTCACGAAACTGCGTAGTGTCACGTGATTTCTGTCCTAATTATCATTGTTGAGATGGAGATCACGTGACATGATACTTTGTATTAAGTCCATTTAGATGAAGTCTCGTGATTGGCTACGAACGAAACGTGTCAACAAATATATTTTTGACTACAAATGGGGTGTTGTTGTTAGCGATCAAATAAAGCAGTGAGAAACCAAGTGCTCAGTGTACACATAACGGTCGCAGGGTTCTTGTATTACTTTATGTCAGAACTGATAATTATTCTTGTTAATCGCAGCTATATACTGTATGCTTACGCTTTTCTGTCACTATCTACTATCTCCCACAGCAGACTGTCACCCCATTGTGGAGGCGATAAACAAGACGAAGATTAGCCGGCCTGAGTGGCCGTGCGGTTCTAGGCGCTACAGTTTGGAACCGCGAGACCACTACGGTCGCAGGTTCGAATCCTGCCTCGGGCATGGACGTGTGTGATGTCCTTAGATTAGTTAGGTTTAATTAGTTCTAAGTTCTAGGCGACTGATGACCTTAGAAGTTAAGTCGCATAGTGCTCAGAGCCATTTGAGCCAAGACAAAGATTATCATTTTACCATGCGCCACCACTACTCCCCCCACCCCCAAGCCAGTTAATCTCACTGTGGATTTCTGACAAATTATGGTCCTGAACTTAAATTGATGTTTTATGAAAATATTTTCCGATATTTTCCGATTTTAGCTTTGGTGAAGAGGTTCTAAGGAAGTCTTGTAACTGCTGATAAACAAAACTGCTTGATCTCAACCTTTGAAATGTTAGGCATGTCCAAAATAGTAAAATAACCTACAGATTATTGTGAAGGCTTCATAACGCCTTCAAGATAGCTCTTGAGCTCATTCAGTTGCTGGTAGATAAAGCTGATCCCCTCTTTTTTAACTGAAAAATTGATAGCCACAAAATTACAAAATAATGTCCTCACAGCCTCTTAATCTCTTCTGGAGACTTACTTTGGAAGGTTGAGGTCATGGTCACGAGGCTCGACGAAGTCCCGGTGGGTAAGTGGTACCGCTGCTACAATGTGCGGAGACTATCCAAATGTTGCCCAATATTGTTGCCGAACTTCCACGATTTTTTAACAGTAGTATATACTGCTGTTCATTTTGAAACAGATAACTACAGTAAATTGTATTATTCAACACAGGCTTGGTAGAGGCAGTCTTTACCTCATAAGTAGGATTTGTCTTAAAATTAATGATTTATATACGTGCTTTACGTCATCAATAATAATTTTGCATGATGAATGATACATTTACATATTACTCACACTAGAGTTAAGTCTCTTACCACTGTTTAGAGAATACTGCACAAGGTGAAATTCAAAGGACATCTCTTGAAGTTAGTGTCAAATTGAATACAACGAATATACGAACGGAAATCTCAATTGTTGTGCTGTAAATGCGATGAAAATGACAACAGAGGTCATTGTTGTGGTAAGTAAGTAAAATCTGTAGATGTTTCCAAAACAAAAATTGAATCGTCTGCTATCAACTGAAGTAAGTCACTATTCAGGTTGAATGAGTTACGATTAGTTTAATAATTAATTCATGGCAATATTTCTTTCATTCTTCTGAACTTCATTGTCCAATAGTTATTTCAGTGAACAGATATTGCACTTACCTACATGTTTATTTTTACGTGGGGTAACGCCGATGTAGAACAATGACTGATGAAAGGAAGACGTTAATGTTCTATTACACAGATCAATGCCATTGTTATCAAACCACTTACATAGTCTCAAAGGAAAATAAATCAGCGACTTTGTGGACTATAGTTATGTCTGCCCTGCAGCTGATGACTACGTAAAAGATTACAATTCCGACCGATGCCGCTAAAATGAAAAATTAGCGTCTGCTGCAGTAAGACGGCAATGAACAAATCTTGTGTAAAAACGTCTCTACAACAACTGACACATTTCTGTAAACATTTAGCTGTTAGCACATCCTCTATGAACGTTTACAATAGTACAGTTCAGTTTTTCAGATTTATTTCTGTCTGCTCACTTGCAGAGCACAGGCTCTACTATATATGATGCATTTCTTAGCAGAAAATTGCCGAAAGCTGGAAAGCTGGACGCCATCGATGTTTTACAATCCTAGAAATATCGTTATACTATCTTTACGCTAGGGATGATTCATTCCAAAAATTTTGCAGCTGGACTTTCATCTCTGACGATTATAATCACTCAGTTATATCACCATTACACAATCACCTATATAAGCACCTAATAACACAACTGAGGAGATTGGACGAGGGGCGAGTATGATTACCCACTATATCCACCATTCGATTTTTCTACGTCGGAATTAGCCGCCTTGATAATTTCAGCCCGATATTTTTCTTGTAGGCTGAGAAATCGCTTTCAGAAGGCTATGCATTAGAGTCAGCTTTCCGTTTCTTTGCCGCAAATTTGTTACCAATTGTTACGGTGTGCTAGTGGTGAAAACATTGCTTCAAACAGTATTAGAAAATGAGTGAAATAAATGAACCAGAGTCATAGAATAATTTTATAGACAGTAAGAAGAGAAGAAATGGTTATAATAATTAGAGAAATAAGAAAGGAATTGTTACAATAGAAAATAATTAGCGTGTAATTCCTTGCGATCGAAAGGAATGTAGTGAAGCAGTGACGTATGATGTCCAGAAAACTGTGTTTCATTTGTTTTAAAGTTCAAGGGATTAAGTTCAACAGGATGCGTCTCTGTCAAGATGTTGTCACAGAAAGGATAGTAAACAGATAACCAAAGCACCCAAACGTAAGAATGGAGAAAATATCTGACCAGGATTGTAAATTGTCTGCAGTTAACTGTGCTCATCATAACAAAAAAACGTTTGAGAACTTTGTGGAAGTAGGTTACTCAAGAAGGTAGCTTTGAGAAAAGAAGGAGAATGCTTTAAAATAGGCCCCATAAAATAAAAAATGATATTTGTGAGTGTGTGTATGTGCATTTATTGACCATTTCTCATTCAAATTGACTTTATTCTGCACTTACATAGAGCAGCTTGTACTTTGATACTTCAAATTTTAATGTCAATATATTGTTTACACTCTTTAAAGAGCTCTACCAGTTAAAGTATGGCCGAAACGTCAGTAGCGTATTTTAAAAAATTCACGTATGTAATACTGAGACTGGAACAAAATAAGAAGCTTGAAAGTAAGGTATAGTTTCACGAAAGGACTGCTGAGGCTTATTACAAAGAAAAACAGATCATCGGCAAATGTAAGATAGATGATAGTTTCTGAATGGTAGGCTCCATGTGGTTCCCAAGTTTTGCAGCGACCGTAAACCATAAAATCACCAAATAAGCAGCAACGAGACGCAAAATCATGTTTTCTTCATTTACTTTTACAAAAGTGAATAAATAAAACATGATTTTGCGACTGGTTGCTGCTTATTTGGTAATTAGATGATAGTTTGCTATGCTTGGGGTTTGACTATGCCCGAAATCTGTCATTTCCAAAAGTTTTGGTTAAAACACAGTTCTGTAAAAGACTCTTTTGGTTATACATTTTCAATATACACCGTCATAATCACGGTTCAAATGCTTTTTACTGTAACATGAAATTGGAGGGTAAATGTGATCCTAGTTCTTTCTGCTCAGTACTCCGTAACTTCATATTCAAGAAGCTTCAAGAGTCACCAACTGTTAAGAAAATATCCTTTTTCTTTTGAAGCAGGACTCAAAAACAAAAATTTGTTTATGACTGCCCTCTGCACTTGGCTAGCAAAGAGAAAAAGTATAACAATAGAACACGTTTTCCCAGTATGTGGCAACTCTTATAGTCAGTGTGATAGGAACTTTGGTACTTATAGAAAGATGTTAAAGAGAGAAAATGTCTACTCAAAAGAAGAGCATGTGCAAGTTCTTCAGCGGTAGAGGGAGAAGCCTGAACCATTCCAAGTCAGCGATGGAAGAGAGATGATTAAAGCCTGGAAGGCAAATTTAATGGACTTTTTTCCAAGACCAAGCGAGAACTATCCCTTTCAGCTCCAGTCTTACGCAAGAATGAGTTCGGTAGAGATGGTACATTCAGCGCATCAGAAACATATTTCAAGATTATCATGTTTTTTTATTCATAAAGAAATCAAACATTCTGCTTAAATACATATATTTCTTTGGATCAATTGAGAAACAAGCTAGCAACAGCATAGTTGAAAAAAATTTTGGACCTGCTAGGCTTTCTTCCGATTAGAGTGAAAACCTGGTATTAAGAACTTTTTGAGTGTCAACACTAACGAAGCAGCTGATTCTTAGGACACTGAGGTACACGGCGTGAAGTGAAAAATAGGAAAGAGAAATAAATTGGTGTGATGTGGGAAAATCTGCACCATTTATTTGTTGTAGGATATGTTATGTATTTTATAATCCTGAAGTCATTTATAATTCAGATGAACACTAGTGAAAAATCAAAGCAACTTTTCAAGTAACATTGCATCATTTGTTAAGACTTTATTGGTTTGATGGAAAAAGATGCAAACTGTTCATCGTGTTTTGTCGCATATATTCATAAATGAAATGATTATCATCAGTTGTAAACAATGATTTGTCACTATAAAAGTATTTTATAATTTACCATAACAGGTTAAGAAACCATTGTTTGCAAAAAGATAATAAACATAAAAATATTAAACTCACTTTTTTCTGACTTACTCCCAAACTCCTTCAAAGTACTCAGTCATATAAATCACAGATATTTGACTTAGATTTACAAAGTTTCTGTTGTGTTATACACATTCAGATAACTGTAACTATCAGGCGAATCGATGTAAAACTCTCTAATATATTCTGTAGGTTTGTTAAATCAAGCCTGTCCTAAAATTGGTTTTCGGTTGCCCAGCAAGATTTAGATAGCAGCAATGGAATGTGATTTTGAGAGCTGTTGGAAAAGCTGAGACCTGGAAACGTTACAAAATCTGTTTAGCCATTTTGTGATGATCGATTTAGTTTTTAAATTTGTTTAGTATTTTCTTGTAATTTGATGGAATATTCTCAGCAACTATTATGTAGTAAGTGACAATGTGAAAATTTTATTTTTCAACTGCAAAAAGGTCACTTTACTCGTATATTACAATAAATTCTCTGTACCTCTGTGAGATCGCGCTCCTTTGCTGATGTGAATTCAACTGTTGCCTTGGGGCCGGACATAGTTGGAAATGTGGCATCTGTACAGTCTTTTGTTTTCCCCCCTTGTCTGATGCAACTAAAAAGGACACTGGGTGTTCACTTTATCTTATGAGTAAAAGAACAACACCAGCCAGAAACTCTGATAACAGCGAGTCACAACTTAAGGAATAAATCTACAACCATGTCTGACGACTTACTACTGTGACGACAAGACAATTAACTACATAGCATGTAACTCAAGTAGTACAGAATAAGTAAAAGCGCTGCAACAACTAGGCCGGCCGAGTGGCCGTGCGGTTCTAGGCGCTGCAGTCTGGAACCGCGTGACCGCTACGGTCGCAGGTTCGAATCCTGCCTCGGGCATGGATGTGTGTGATGTCCTTAGGTTAGTTAGGTTTAAGTAGTTCTAAGTTCTAGGGGACTGATGACCTTAGAAGTTAAGTCCCATAGTGCTCAGAGCCATTTTTTGCAACAACTAGAAAGTCACGAATGAGTGGTCCCGATTAGCGTAGAATGATTTTTTGTTGTTTGATATATTGCCTTCTTTGAATTAAATGAAAGTGGCAGAAAATGTGTTTGAAAAGGTTAAAATACTGTGTTTTGCTTTTGGGTCAAAATTTCAGAGTTATTGTCTAATAGTTATTTATTTGAATTGTGATACGAAAAACAATTCGGAAGTCCCCTGGCAACCATGATTCAGAGTATTGGGTAAGTAGCCGTAGTTGACTCCTTCGGGAATAGCGAACTAATATGTACAATTTTATCTACAAGCCTATAGGAACGAGTTGTTGGAGAAGGAATTCTTCGCCATTAGTTGATTATTAGTAGTTGAAAAGTGATCCAACAACGAAAGGAACGAGCTGCGGGAGTTTCAGTGAATTAAATGCGCTAGAAACTGAGGCTACCAAGTCGAATGCATCGATCCGTATACAGCCGCTAATGATAAGATGCTGGTTTTGTGACCAGTCGTCTAGTGAGGCTTGTCCACGATATCAAATGATCTATTCCAGCATTCACGGAGAGAGAGTTACTTGCTTTGCAGACTATTGCTTTTAGGAACCTCCGGTGGAAGCGGCCGCGCAGTCCGTGACGTAGCGCCTCAAACCACGCGGTCACTCCACGCGGCTGTACAAGTTCAATAAGGCAGACATCTGAAGTCCATAGGAAATTGCCGAGCTAGTTCAGCATGCGGGAAGACAAGAAGACTAAGTTATGTTTCTGCCTATGGGATCAGATTTATGAGAAATCCACTGTGGAGGTAGCTGTGCGGAATAGTGGTGGTACATTAGATGTATGGCCATGTGATAATCTGTCATGCTTATTTTATCGCCTCCCGTCCACCAGCTTAGCCGGGTGGTAACGTGCAGCCGGTCCGGGTTCGATTCCCGGCCGGGTTGCAGATTTTCTCCTCTCGTGGACTGGGTGCTGTGTTGTCCTCATCATCATTTCATTCTCATCACCGGCGCGCAGGTCGCCCAGTGTAGCATCGACTGAAATAAGACTTGCACTTGGCGGCCGAACTTCCCCGGACGGGGCCTTCCGGCTATCGATACCATACGCTCATTTCTTTTTTTTTATCGCCTCCATACTGAGGTGAGTCTCTGCTACGAAGAACTTAAGTCTTCTGAAGACAGGTGTAAGTTAGAATGTGATGGGTTGTATTATGTACGGGATACAAAGACGTTAATGTGGTTCACACGCTATTCAACAATCGCTTCAACGGCAGAAATTAAGTTGCAGCTATATCTTGCCATCAACGAGCGCTGTTAAAGAATCTTAGCAGTTTGATTTAATGAATCAGTAGCAACTCGATAGTCTTCACACATTCCATCACTGCCGGCCGATCTAAACTGTCGCATTCG
The DNA here is from genome assembly GCF_021461385.2 of Schistocerca piceifrons. Classification (NCBI taxonomy): domain Eukaryota; kingdom Metazoa; phylum Arthropoda; class Insecta; order Orthoptera; family Acrididae; genus Schistocerca; species Schistocerca piceifrons. The sequence continues at coordinate 719,898,314 of NC_060138.1, forward strand.
TTGCCTGATACAGATTTGCTTACTCCTGTGGTATTTCAGCTATCTGACAATTTGTCGGCTGTTTCCGCTGAGTCTATGAAGCGAAAGCTTTACTTCTGGACTGCTGGCCCACTCAAGATTGGTACTGAATGTGAGAACGTATTATTTCCTGTTGCAAGAAAGATTGGGGCTTGGCAATAGAATATAATATTTGTGGCAACCATTTGATAGTCGAGATACTTCCTGGCGTGTGAAACAATTATCCTGCTAATATCACTCGATATTTTCTCGGTATTTCAAATAAATATTCTAAATGATATGCAATTATAGTGTGTCATCTAAGTATCGAATGCATGTTTTTAGTTCAGGAAAGTCTTTCCACACAGAAACTAAAACCAGTTTCGTCTTTCCATTGTGGTTTATCTGCCTTAGCTATCAGGAGGGTAATGAGGGAACACTTAATACCTCAGTTGTTCGCTATGTCTTTGGGAACGTCATAGCGCGGTATGGCCAAATCTGCATTGGTTCTATGGTCCAGTCTCACAGGAAACCAACGTTTTATTTGTTATGTGACATAGCTAGAGCCACTGGACTTGCTGAATATAGCGAATAATTACTGTTAAAACCATCCCACATGAAGCGACAAAACGACTTTCTGACGTGATTTCTTCGATGGCACTCATTCCATCACGGCACAAATGCTACAGCTTCCTCCACTTTCTTCAAGCCTCCATTAAATCCATACAGTGAAAAAGTTCATGAATGTTAAACTTTTTTCCGTTTAACACTCAGTTTTCTAACCCATAAACAACACTACTAATAACTTGGTAATATGCAATGTTCAAGATGTCACCTCAAGAACAATACCAGAATCTCAAATAAAAACGATGCTTGGTAAATACACTTACAGTAACCTGCGTACCAACTTGCCAGATAAAGTCGCCACGAATTTAAGCACCATCCACCTTTTTACGGGTAAATTTTGCCCGCATTGGTGGATGACATAATTAATGTTCCCCATTTCATAAAGTGCGTGAGCTCTGGTTACAATGTTGTTTTTACTGCATGGTGTTCACTCAGTTTATTGAAAATATTTCTCACTGAGAAGAAAACCACTGTTTAAATGAATCTCATGCTTGGCGATGCGAGTTCAGAAACGTCCTCTGTAGATCACAGACTCAAGGCGCAACGTGTCACGATCGCCTGGGCTGACGCCGAGGCCCGCGAGACAGACAGATCGTGGCGCGTCCGTCACAGGACGTGACACCGCAGGTCTTACGAGCGCCAGCAGCCGTCTCCGGCGATGAGCGAGTAACTATTTCAGACGGATTTAATAGGCTAATTCATGACTGCGTTTTTGAATGTATACATGCTCACGATAGCACACGACAAAATGAAGACCTTTAATGGGCACTTGTTTACTTGAATATTGACTCCCTGCTGGCTCTCCACGGAAACGAACGTTCGCGAAGTGTGGCGGACAAGCCGACTAGTGTGACGTCACAAGTAAGTTGCAGAGCCCTTACGTCTCATTGGTCCCGGCTGACGCCGGCTAGCGTCAGTAGGCCGTAGACCTGTAGAGCATAAATTGTTCTGATCAGAAAATGCCACCATCAGCTCTCTCGCGGAAATGTTTTTCCATGGTTCTGTTGTTACTGGCGGGTTAGGAAATGAAGTAAATTATCTCTTAGTTTCCAACAGACTGATACTGATATCGGACAAGTGTGGTTTGTTGAATTCCAGAAAAATTGGGTACAGTAATTTAGCTTTTCTCCTGCACTGCGCGACTTTTACCGCGATCAAGCTGACAGCAAAGCACCTCAATGAAAGGCAGTGCATTCCCACGGAAACTTCCGTGAACCACAGTGTTGGCAGTTTGTACAGATGGCCGTTACGCAATTTGAGTGATTACAAAACCAAGTCTAATGTAAGCACTGGGCAGCTGCTTAGTGGCGATTCGATCGAACAAGAGAACGAATATGCTGAGCAGGCTGTAATCCACCGTAGAGAGTCAAGGAGTCAGGGTGGCGCACCTACGTTATGACAAAATCGTGACGCTGCTAGCTGTCGAGTTGGATGGTCTGGCGGATGTATGCTCGGCTGGGTTCAACTCTCACACATGGAGATGGTTTATTGTAGGTACAAACAAATCCTTTTCCCCTTTTCTGTCACAGAGGGAAGAATGTTTGATTGCAGCATGGTTCCAGTGTTGTCCCTTCCCTACGGACTCGATATTAAGTTGAGCAACGACGAACCCGGAAGTGGCAGCCTTTTGAAAGTCTGTCGTCAGAAACTTTTCTGTTGGTTATTAAAAAGGAGAGGATTGATACCTCTATAAATCCTCTCCTTTTTAATGACCAACAACTCTACAAAACTTCTCTTCCTATCAACATTAATGATAGGAGCGATCCTGTCCATTTCATCAAATTCCTGTTTTGGAATTTGAATAGGACTTGAGATCAACTTACTTTCATTTATTCCGCTCCTAACAAGAAATAAAAATATAATAATAAATGAGTCATCAATTAAATATTTTATTGTCCAAGCAATGGATGCTTGGCTGGGTTCAACTCTCACACATGGAGATGGTTTATTGTAGGCACAAACAAATCCTTTTCCCCTTTTCTGTCACAGAGGGAAGAATGTTTGGTTGCAGCGTGGTTCCAGCCAGTGTTGTCCCTTCCCTACGGACTTGATATTAAGTTGAGCAACGACGAACCCGGAAGTGGCAGCCTCTTGAAAGTCTGTCATCAGAAACTTTTCTGTGAGGAGTGATTTCAAACTAATTAACGAACGAAACGCCACGTTAGAGCACAGGGCATGAATTCTATGCCCTGTGATCTTTTATTTGAGCTTGAGGTGTTGAATATATTAGTTCCGGGCTGGGATTCAAACTTGGATCACCCCATTCGTGGAATTTGATCCCTTCATGACGATATAGTTCCATCAGTTTGCTTGTTCAAGATTTGGAGCTCTTCAATGCCTGCACTTAACGTGTGTCTGGGTTCGAAACCTGGCCCAGCACATAAGTTTTCATCTGGTCTTTTCAAGCTCTGACATGAGCACATCTAACCGGGGGTGGAAAATAATTTTGATTTGTAAAGTGTCATAATTCGTTGGCTGCAATAAAGAAACGTGACGTTTTTGACTAACAGTGACACACAGAATTTTTTTTCACATTATTTCATGTTCAAATATTATTGCGACAATTGTACCGTCTATTAGATAGGCCGAGTTATTTCGAAAAGATTGAAAGAACATATTATAGGAAAAAAGGCACCAATGTTCTTATTTCAACTTTCGCCGATCATTTATTAAACACAGGGCATAATCCTACAGATGTAAAAGACGTCCAGATCTTGCACTTATGTTAGACAAAAAAGGCTTTAGGCTTAACATCTTAGAAGAGCTAGAAAATTTTAAACACCTGTCTCTGAAGGACGGTTTCATTCTTAACGAACAGTTGCAGTTACTTTTTTCAAGTAATAGAGCCGTTATTTAAAATTGTCTGACTGGAGATACTCTCCTCAATGTACTCTCCTAAAAATCCAATCTTATGTTTTTTCTGTGTATTACCTGAATTGTATTTCCCTTTGCAAAAAAGACTGTTACGTTATGTTGTAACTTTCATACACCAGTTTCTGTTTGTTACCAGTAATGTTTAAAATTGTCCTTGCAATGCCTAATTTGCTATAAAGTTGTCTGTATTTCGATTACTTCCTGCTAGATGGCGCGAATCTGTTTTCGTGTCCACCTCGTGGCTGCCTCAGCTTGTTGGTCGTTTAGTCTGACGGTATCGGCTGTGTTATGCCGCTCTTCGTCCTAAGCGACCTCGCGTTTGTCGTTATATTCAATGGAGTATTTTATTTTGTTGACAGTCATGTTATACTTTTACATTTTAGTTTTTATTCCTACGACATTTGCGTATGACGAGAGCACATTTGCTCAGACGTTTTAAATCATAGTGTGATGACATGTAAGTACGTTATGTTTTTACGTAATTATTGCAGTCCATGTCATAATATTGTTAGATATTCCACGCAAATTTTTATTCTGATGAAGATTGCCCTAGTCCAATCGAAACCATGGTCAATTGACAAAATTTTGTGCAACCAAAGTCCCTGTGTAATTTTGTAAATTTGTGGTAAGATCTTAAGGGATCAAACTGCTTAGGTCATCGTTCCCTAAGCTCCCACACTACTTAATCTAACTTAAACTAACTTACGCTATGGACAACACACATACCCATGTCCGAGGGAGGACTCAAACCTCCGACAGGTGGGGGGGGGGGGGGGGGGGGGGGGAGGAGTAAGTCGCTGTGTATACGTCCTGTAATTAATATGCCAAGTCCTAGCTAACAGGAAGAGGATTCGGTAGTATAATGTTTCTTCTTGTGGTCATAAACGATATACGAGTAGTTCGATTCCCAGTCAACATTGTACTCTTCGTCAGGTCATTTCTAGTTCAAACATGCAAACATCTCACTGTCGGTGAAAGAACCATATATTTAATGTCCCTAGGAAACAGTTGTAATAGGTACTGGGTTTGAATCCTCGTAAGGCAGAAGCTACTTATTTGCCTCGTCACTTCATATTCAAACATCTCGCTGCTGCTGCTGTCTGATATTTGATTGTACTTAGTTAAAATCCGACTAGGTACTTGGTTCGAAGCCTTGTCGAACACCATACTATACGTAACGTCATTTCTCGCTTGTGAATCAAACCGTATTTGAGATCGTTCGTGGTTAGTTAACAGGGATCGGAGTCCCGGTTCAGAACAAATGTTTTCGTTATGCAGCATCTAGTTCACATTTGCTAACTGACACTGGCTAAAACTGGGATATATCGCGTCTCTTGATGCTTCGTCAGCAACAAAAATCAGTCTTGAAGAGTTTCGGTCAGGTACAATAGGAGTGCGCAGGTAGGTTTATATGTGTCGGGTTTGAATCCAGATCCACAGCTATCATCTCCTTTAAAGTTCAGACAGACGCACAAATAGGTGCTCATGGACAACTTAGATTTTTAATATCATTTATTGTTGGATAACAAGGGCCAAAGTTGACTTTCTAACAACACACAGATAATCTTCAATACTTTGAAATTACTAGGGATACTTTGTTGATGGTAACGATAGACCGCTTGATGCTGGTAATCATTGTTTTTCTAAATGATTAGTTTATTAAGCAATTTACACAAAATTCTCGCCAAGCGAATGACGGTTAGTAGTCGTTTGGAAAACGTTTTTGGAGAGCAAGAGTACTTTGGATTGTCATAAAGTTTTTATTCAGACATTCTTGAAAATTTCTTATTCGGAAATGAATTCAGTCTTGAATAAGGACTGAGGAATGATTTACGTTGTAGAATTACGGGCATTAGTTGTCTCATATACCAATGAGAGTGGTAACATTTTAGAAATGTGTCATATTCTAAAACATTGCTTTTGCAGTCGTTAAGGACTGCCTCATTTCTAATTATGTGTTTACTAGTATTTGTATTATCGTGCTGTTTCTTTGAATCAGAATTCTTGCCATACAGGGCATTGTTCTCTAGTGGTCAGTTGTGGTAACCATTTTGTATATTCAAACGACTCTACCGAAAAGTGATTAGAGGATCTGCAAGACATCTGCGTGATGTGGGCTGCATGCGCAACAGAAAAAATGAAATTCAGGTCATTCGGTTACTCTTGAGCATAATAATACACATACAAATGCATCAACATCTTTACGCTACCTATGTAACGCACTTACTATTATCCCAGAACAAGGAGCTATCAACGTCTGCAGAAAGCAATTTTGGTTTTTAGAAATAAGTCTTACGAACAGAATACTTTTAGAACATTTTCTTAGAAATTGTGTAAGTAGGCTGTTTAGGTTTTTATGTTGGTAACGGCACGTAGCGCTCTGTATGAAGATCACTGACTGTGCAGTGTGCAGTCTGTGGTTGGTTGGACTCATTGTTGGAACATTCGCTTGTTTAGTGTTGGGCAGTTGGATGTGAACAGCGCGTAGCATTGGGCAGTTGGAGGTGAGCCGCCATCAGTGGTGGATGTGGAGAGAGAGATACCAGAGAGGTTTCTATAAGCAGACGATCTGGACGTGTGTGCGCCAGAAAAAGGAAATTTGTAAAGATGGATGTCATGAACTGATAGATATATATATGATGACTTTTCAACACTATTCAGGTAAATACATTGTTTGTTCTCTATCAAAATCTTTAATTTGCTAAGTATGCCTATCCGTAGTTGGCGCCTTCAGTAGTTAGAATCATTTAGCTGGCAGTATTGGCGCTCGTTGTATTGCAGTAGTTCGAGTAACGAAGATTTTGGCGAGGTAAGTGATCATGAAAGGTATAACTTACTGTTAGTCAGGGCCATTCTTTTGTAGGGATTATTGAAAGTCAGATTGCATTGCGCTAAAAATATTGTGTGTCAGTTTAGTGATGATCAGAATAAGTAAAGAGAGAACTGTCTGAGTACATTCAGTTTTACTCATCTGTCTTTGTACGAAATAATGTAGAAATTTACTAGCACAGTCATTCATAATTTTTCTAAGGGGACGTTTCAATTGTAATCACTAGTTCAGGTCGAATTAGTCCATCCTCAGGTCTAAAACAGTATCGTCAACCAGTGCACATCACAGCCATTGGTAGGTACCGGTCTCTCCGGTAATTTAGTTGTGAAAGTGTCTTAATTCGACCGAAGCCAGTAATTAAAATTTTAAAAAAGAAACTCATCTATGTATTTTTAATAAACGTTATACGAAAAGGTCACCTTTGCTGTTGTGACCCAGTTCCTTTTTGTTAAAAATAAATTGTTGTAGACGTATGTTCAAATATTTACATGCGGATTTTGGAGAGATCTAAGACGCACACAACGACAGTTGAGTTTTATGGACTGCAGACTAACGTTCGTCCTATCCAGAGCCACAAATTTATTTTGTAAAATGATATTCCCAAACTAGCATCGCGATTTCTGACCGACTTGATGTCACAGTGTATTTTAATTACTAGTATTTCCATTATCTGCCTAAAAAACTATAGTGTCCTCGTCGCCACTGTGGGGTGGCGTACCATGGGAAGCAAGGGACAAGATGTTGTTTGGCGGCCAGTATCCTCTTTCTACAAACGCAACTGCACGCATGGACTAACAGGTTCTTTATTTACATGAACTGAAAGTTGCTTACCTTCAATAGAGTCCATGTGCTGTGGTACAAGCTGTTCCATAATAGCCCATGTTAGGCCGTGCTGCTGGCAAAGTACAAGTCCCGCTATTCGATGAATGACAGGCGCCAAACTGGAGCGCGAGTTGGTGCGTCAGTGACTGAGCTAGTGACTGAGCCCTCTGGTCGGCACGGCGGTCTAAATACTTGCGATCGAGAGGGCGTTGCGGATTGCTGCATGCAAATCTGTCTTCGGCCTCTCTCCTGATAGGAGCGCTTGATCCAGCGCCTATTATCGATTTTCTTGCTACATCTTTGTCGACTGGTGTTCTGGCGACAGCTTACGCCAGCACAAGAACACTGTTCAATAAAAGCCATCACAGAATCAGATGATCTTTTCGCAGTATTTAAGTCAACACAACTTATCAATTACGGATACTGATTGAACTTCACTATGTGGTGAATTGTAATCAGCTGAGTCCTCAAATCGAAGCACCGTATGAATATAGTTGAAAAAAATAAATAACTAAAAATTCCTACATCAGCGTCAGAGAAATGCTCGATACGTTTGCGCCATTGATTTCTTCACGCGTCAGTCACTAAAGCCCTCCAATAAGCAGACATTTTTACCTGGAAATCCTATGTATCTTACTTAACCTACAAGTACAGTACATCGATGGATAAGTGGAACATTCACAAAATTCGTGTGGTGTTCACCTTCGAATACCTATTAACATATTAGTAAAGTCGTCCGTGAATCTCACGCTGACCAAGCAGCAGCATAACGAAACTAACAAATTGAAAAACATGTAGCGAACATCTTGTTTGCTTACCACATTGTCTGACATTCGTTCTCAGAAAGCTCATCAAAGTTCTCTGCAACTAATTTAAGCTCAGTGAGCTACCGTGTACGAGACTTAACTTGGAATTCCTGGCAACTCCTTACATCATTGAGACATGAAGGCTAGATTAAAGGCCCCCTGAAAATTTTCGTAGTCCGGCCGGGATTCGATCCTGCATCCTCTCGTTCCAGGCAAGTGTCTTATCAGTAGAATACCAGGCCGGGCAGGCAATTTCGGCTGTACACTCGACATTATGCTTGGCTATTAGATCAATGCATATGAAATATTCAGGTACTGTAAACACATCTATTATTCACGACCACGTCAAAGCAGTTCGGGGTATACATACATCAATGCATGAAATTCTAGCAACTCCAAGCTAGAAGTTCATTGAGACCGAGAACATTGCTTAGAAAGAACAAGAAGGTGCACAAGACCTTACAACTGGTTGCTTTTGTGATAATAAACTTGCGAAAAACCATTACCTTAACGATGAAACAACTACGTACTGTACGAGTTTGAACTTCCAGGTCGATTCGTTAACGAAGCTAATGCATACAAAACAAGAACATGAATAGTGGAATTAGTTATCAATGAAAGTGCTATTTATGGGATTAATGTTTTTAATATTTTTTGTGTTGACTAAATTGATGACCATTACTGTTTTTGGTGTTAAAAAATTTTGAAGATTACATACAGCAACATTTTGATGGAAGACTATGCATGACGTATCAATCAATGCAGACCTGCTTTATGGTGTATCTGCTGTATCAAAGAAATAAGAACAACGAAATAAATATATTATACAAGTAAGTGTACACAGTGCGCGCCGCTGAAACTCAGAAACGAGTCCCAGTACGATCAAGGGAGTAATGTGATGTGGTAGCCCACTATTCCTCATCCATGTAGAAGGTTCCCCTTTCTACCTGAAGGAAGTGCTTTTGAAGATATAAGGGCTGGGACGTTTCGCCCTCTAGAAATTTATAGGACTTTCCAGAACATTCGGGAGTATTCTGGATCATTCCTCAAAATTCCAGAATATTCCGGAACGTCCCACAATGACCTGGGATATTCTGGAACGTTCGGCAATAATCAGGAAACATTCGAGAGGGTCCCAGAATGTTCGGTAACATCTCGGAAAATTCCAGATGATTATCCAACATTCCAAAACACTCTCTAAGGTTGTGGAATGATCGGAACACTGTGGACTATTCGAAACCTTTTTGGTACGTTCTGGAATTGGCCACTGGTAGGGCTACCTAGTGTTCAGAGAATATGAAGCAAGACCTGACGTGGGTTCGAACGTCAGTTTCTTCCACATCTACACCTACATTTATACTCCGCAAGCCACCCAACGGTGTGTGATGGAGGGCACTTTACGTGCCACTGTCATTACCTCCCTTTCCTGTTCCAGTCGCGTATGGTTCGCGGGAAGAACGGCTGCCGGAAAGCCTCCGTGCGCGCTCGAATCTCTCTAATTTTACATTCGTGATCTCCTCGGAGGTATAAGTAGGGGGAAGCAATATATTCGATACCTCATCCAGAAACGCACCCTCTCGAAACCTAGACAGCAAGCTGCACCGCGATGCAGACCGCCTCTCTTGCAGAGCCTGCCACTTGAGTTTGCTAAACATCTCTGTAACGCTATCACGATTACCAAATAACCCTGTGACGAAACGCGCCGCTCTTCTTTGGATCTTCTCTATCTCCTCTGTCAACTCGACCTAGTACGGAACCCACACTGATGAGCAACACTCAAGTATAGGTCGAACGAGTGTTTTGTAAGCCACCTCCTTTGTTGATGGACTACATTTTCTAAGGACTCTTCCAATGAATGTCAAAATGGCACCCGCCTTACCAATAATTAATTTTATACGATCATTCCACTTCAAATCGTTCCGTACACACATTCCCAGATATTTTACAGAAGTAACTGCTACCAGTGTTTGTTCCGCTATTATGTAATCACACAATAAAGGATCCTTCTTTCCATGTATTCCCAATACATAACATTTGTCTATGTTAAGGGTCAGTTGCCACTCCCTGCACCAAGTGCCTATCCGCTGCAGATCTTCCTGCATTTCGCTGCAATTTTCTAATGCTGCAACTTCTCTGTATACTACAGCATCATCCGCGAAAAGCCGCATGGAACTTCTGACACTATCTACTAGGTCATTTATATATATTGTGAAAAGCAATGGTCCCATAACACTCCCCTGTGGCACGCCAGAGGTTACTTTAACGTCTATAGACGTCTCTCCATTGAGAACAACATGCTGTGTTGTGTTTGCTAAAAACTCTTCAATCCAGCAACACAACTGGTCTGATATTCCATAGGTTCTTACTTTGTTTATCAGGCGACATTGCGGAATTGTATCGAACGCCTTCCGGAAGTCAAGGAAAATGGCATATACCTGGGAGCCTGAATCTAATATTTTCTGGGTCTCATGAACAAATAAAGCGAGTTGGGTCTCATATGGTCGCTGTTTACGGAATCCATGTTGATTTCTACAGAGTAGATTCTGGGTTTCCAGAAATGACATGATACACCAGCAAAAAACATGTTCTAAAATTCTACAACAGATCCATGTCAGAGATAGTTTTACGCATCTGCTCGACGACCCTTCTTGAAAACTGGAACTACCTGTGCTCTTTTCCAATCATTTGAAACCTTCCGTTCCTCTAGAGACTTGCGGTACACGGCTGTTAGAAGGGGGGCAAGTTCTTTCGCGTACTCTGTGTAGAATCGAATTGGTATCCCGTCAGGTCCAGTGGACTTTCCTCTGTTGATTGATTCCAAATGATTTTCTATTCCTTGGACATTTATTTCGATGTCAGCCATTTTTTTCGTTCGTGCGAGGATTTAGAGAAGGAACTGCAGTGCGATCTTCTTCTGTGAAATAGCTTAGGAAAAATAATATTTCAGTTTTACGCGTGTCATCCTCTGTTTCAATGCCATTACCATCCCAGTGTGTCTGGATATGCTGTTTCGATCCGCATACTGATTTAACGTAAGACCAGTACTTCCTAGGATTTTCTGTCGAGTCGGTACATAGAATTTTACTTTCGAATTCACTGAACGCTTCACGCATAGCACTCCTTACGCTAACTTTGACATCGTTCAGCTTCTGTTTGTCTGAGAGGTTTTGGCTGCGTTTAAATTTGCAATGAAGCTCTCTTTGCTTTCGCAGTAGTTTCTTAATTTTGTTGTTGAACCACGGTGGGTTTTTCCCTTCCCTCACAGTTTTACTCGGCACGTACCTGTCTAAAACGCATTTTACGATTGTCTTGAACTTTTTCTATAAACACTCAACATTGTAAGTGTCGGAATAGAAATTTTCGTTTTGATCTGTTAGGTAGTCTGAAATCTGCCTCCTATTACTCTTGCTAAACAGATAAACCTTCCTCCCTTTTTTTATATTCCTATTTACTTCCATATTCAGGAATGCTGCAACGGCCTTATGATCACTGATTCCATGCTCTGCGCTTACAGAGTCGAAAAGTTCTGGTCTGTTTGTTATGAATAGGTCCAAGATGTTATCTCCACGAGTCGGTTCTCTGTGTAATTGCTCGAAGTAATTTTCGGATAGTGCACTCAGTATAATGTCACTCGATGCTCTGTCCCTACCACTCGTCCTAAACATCTGAGTGTCCCAGTCTATATCTGGTAAATTGAAAGCTCCACCTAGGACTATAACATGCCGAAGAAATTGATGTGAAATGTATTCCAGATTTTCTCTCAGTTGTTCTGCCACTAATGCTGCTGATTCGGAAGGTCGGTAAAAGGAGCCAATTATTAACGTAGCTCGGTTGTTCAGTATAACCTCCACCCATAATAATTCACAGGAACTATCCACTTCTGTTTCACTACAGGATAAACTACTACTGTAGTTCAATTCATTCATCTTGGCGGTTCGCACATGCCCGTCCAGACGCGGGTGATTGCTGCGTTGCCAGTTGTACGCGCCAAGAGAAGAAGCGCCATAGTATAGTTCCCAAACTTACGTTTAGGGGGGGAGCGCGCAGTTTATGAAGTAAAGCCACCACGGCCGCATTAAACCTTTCGCTGCTACAGAGACGTGCTCCCCGCATTCCGCGATGTGCGCGATTTTGTCATCATTGCACTGCTCGCCTGTGCAGACAAGACACATGCTGTTTCGACTGCTTTTACACACTTTATCATTCGATTTCACAAGAACTATTTGGCCCAAAAATTTGATTTTTACACATCTCCTTGACTGATACCACCCCCCCTCCCCCATTAATGACTTAATTTTGTTCCGAAGTTCAACGCAGTTATTGTGCAGCATTATATGTAGTAAACCATTGCACGAAATTTTGAAGAGTTTGCAGAGGTAAAAGTCCATAGCGTATACTTTCCATATAGTCGATTTTAGTTGTCACTAGAAATTTCACAAAATTACATTCAAACGAATAAAATTCATGAAGTAAGACACTTCGATATTGTTTTTAAATAAAGAAAATATTTAGTACTGAACAAGGCTTTTTTTTTTTTTTAAGGTGGGGGAGGGCGCGGAAGGCAGAGCGATCAGGGGTCGTAACCCGAGGCCTGGTCGCAGTGTCCCCCTCGTCCGTCAAGGAGTCAGGGATGGGAAGGGGAAATCTTTTGTGGGAATTATTGTTTATTTATTTATTTTTATTTACTGTTTTAATACATTCTTAATGTGATTTTACTTTATACCACAACAAAAATAAATGTATCTAGCACCGCATCGTGCTCTGAGAAAAAGAAAACAATATCTCGGCACGTTCCTACACCGAGGTAATGTATATGGGGAAAACGAAAAAAAAAAAAGTGCTTCATACAGGATACAGAAGGGTGTGTCGCTACTCTCCTTACGCTTCATCATCCAGGTACGTCTTCACGTATATCATGGTGTTCCACCGAGAATCGAACTTAGTCATGTCAGCTCACTCAATGGGTATCTTCTCCTACCTGTTGATGATCCAGCTGCGTGGAGGGTCGCGTAGGGCACTCCCTAAGTAATTAGAAAAATACTGTCTGTATTTTGGGTTCCGTACGATCTTGCAATGACGTTCTTGTAGGTAGTTCCAAAAGTCTAATACATCTTTAGGTCCATCGTGAAATAAGTATTGTACTGCATGCGCACGGATCCACGTGACAGCGTTGGTCTTGGCGCGCGGGAAATACTGTTGATCCGGAAATAGTAGAAACCGAGGTGTAATGTGTTCCGGAGTCACTCGTAGAAAATACGACAAAATTTGTCGCACCAAGCGCCATACGTCTTCTGCCGCGCCACATGTGAGACGGTGTTCGTCCGTGTCTGGTATCCTGCAGTCTACGCAGAGAGGCGATTCCGCCATGTTTATCTTGTGGAGGCGCGATCGGGTGATCTGTTTACCATTGACTGTGATGTACCACGTGGATCGGACGGCTGTGTCCAATGGAATTGCGTGAATCGTCTTCCACACCACCTTCCAATTAACCTGAGGGCTTTTCGTCTCCACGATGTTTGGTGGGCGCCTCTGCTGTAGGACATGATATATATCCCGCGCCGACGCCTGTTTCGTCGGTGGTACTGTGATACGGAAATAGCTGTGTTCAATATAAAAGTTCCCGAAGTAGTAGAAGGGTGGGGGTATGTCTTGCGTCGTCAGTGGGGGCATAATGGACGGCGGAGCTAGGGACTCCAACAGCAAACCTGTCAAACTCTCCGGGTGGTGGCGCCACAGCTTGATGTGTGAGCTGACATACAGGGACACAGCTCTGTCGTGGACATGGACTAGGCCAAGACCTCCCCTTTCTGGGGGAAGGGTCAGTGACTCATAACTGACTTTGAAGAGCATGCCTGTACTGACGTAGGCTCCGAATGCCGCTAATAGACGTCGAGCCATCAGTAACGGTATTGGGAGAACACGCGCTATGTGTGGAAGGCGCGATGCGAGGTAAACATTAACGAAGTGTGTCCTTTGGAGAATGTCGAGGGTCCGCAGACGAAGGTTGAAGATCTGGACCCGAATTTGTTGTAATAAGCGGCGGTAGTTAAGAGCCGCGGTGCGCCGTATGTCGTCGTGAAACTCTATTCCGAGACATTTGATAGTGCCACGAAGCTGTAGGGGTTCGACACACGCTGGGGTCAACCCGTCTCCTATGGCCATGGCGACCGATTTGGCGACGTTGAGACAGCTGCCGGAAGCCACACCGTACGTGGTAATCCATTCTAGTGCTCTGTTGACATCATCGCGATTGCGGAACACGAGAACCAGGTCGTCTGCATATGCTGTACAGCGAAATGTGACGTCACGTAGGGTAAGACCGGTGAGGCGTTGACGGAGACCACAGAGGAGCGGTTCCAGTGCCAGAGCATATAGTATCGTCGACAAGGGACAGCCTTGACGGACGGAGCGGAAAATCGGGAGGGACTGCGAGAGACGCCCGTTAACGAGCACTTTGGAAGTCGCTCCTCGGAGTAGGCGCATCACGACGGCTGTGAATTGCTGTGGGTACTGCATGTGCTGGAGAACGGACGTTAGGTATGCGTGATCCACTCGATCAAACGCTTGGCTAAAATCTAGTGATGCCAGCGCTCCTGGGACGCGGCGTGCCCTGGCTAGGGCTATTAAGTCACGGTATCGACACAGTGCTGTGTGGATGTTGTTGATACCCCCTAGGGAAGTCTGATCTGGCGAGATGACGTAAGGTAGGGTCGGTCGTAGACGGTTTGCTAATAGTCTGGTGAATATCTTCATGTCGCAGTTGACGAGTGTTAGCGGGCGGTAATCTTGTATTCGAGCCCCACTTTTAGGCTTGTGAACCGGTATAATTATTCCTTCTACGAAGGTCGCAGGGAGCGGCACCGTGGGGGACATAAGCTCCCGACAGATGTCTGTTAACTTGGGAGCCAGTAAATACTGAAAAGTTCTATAAAACTCCACAGGGAGCCCGTCGGGGCCAGGAGACTTATTCGCCGCTCCTTTACCGATGGCGTCGATAACTTCGTCTTCCGTAATGTCGTTCAATAATTCAGTTTGTAAATCCTGTGGGACAATGCCGTAAATCAGTTGTGAGACTGCTGTCACCGTCATCGGGTCGGAACATTGAGCAGAATAAAGTCGTGCGTAATGGTCGAAGAAGGCTGCAGCAATATCGCGTTGTGTGGTGTGATGAAGGCCGTCCTCAGTGGTGATGGCATGTATCAGCGCCCGTCTTCGCAGTGTACGTTCTCGGATGACGTGGTACATGGTGGGTCGTTCCGTTGCGAGTCTGTCTTGTGTCCGCGCTCGGACGATCGTCCCTTCGAGGTGTCGGCGCATATGGGCTACGATCTGTGCTTTCGCACGCTGAACTGTCAGCTGTCGTTCCGGTGTGGGTGGCAAGGAGGCGCATTCGCGAAGGACGGTGAAATAAAAATCAAGGGTCTGCCGTCTCCAAGCAGCAGTCTCACGACCATACGTAATAAAGGTTCGCCGTAGGGCCGGCTTGGCGCAGGTTAACCACCAACTAATCGACGTAGGATACGTTGGGAGGCGGCGGACGCACAAACTCCACGTGTCTTCGATGGCGCGTCGACAATCCGGAGAAGCGAGATGAGCAAGGTTTAATTTCCAGGGATGTCGGCTGCGCCACACCCGTTGGCGACGAAGGGTGACGGCACATATATAGGCCTCGTGATCAGAGAAGGCTACTGGCCACACCTCCGCGTCTCTCACCGTTGCCGCGAGAGAACGGGAGACGTAAATCCTATCGATGCGACTAGACGAGTGACTCGTGAAATGGGTGTATCCCGGTCTATTTCCTCGGACATGTTCCCATGTATCTACTAGCTGGAGATCGCCGATGAGTGTCCCAAGTTCGGGGCACGGTGAATGGCGTGGCAGCTGATCTTTAGGTGCCTGGGTGCAATTGAAATCGCCCCCTAATATCAAGTCATCGTGCCTGCCCTGAAAAAGCGGTGCTATTCCTTCTGCGAAGAAGAGCGATCGGTCACGACGGCGATTCGTTCCGGAAAGGGCGTACACGTTGATAAACCGGACGCCCTGCACCGTTACGGCCATTCCTCTAGCGTCGGGGAGATATCGGACTTCGTCCGCCTCGAGGCCCTCTCTGAGGAGAATGGCGACTCCACTGTTAGTTGGCGAGGCGTGGGACACATGAGCCGTATAACCATACATACCCGGGAAATCTTCGACGAAGACTTCTTGGAGAAAGACAATGTCAACGTCTGCTGCATTGAGCATGTCTTGGAGCAGCGACAACTTCGTACGTGTCCGAATGGTGTTAATGTTGATGGTCGTTAAGCGATAGGTTTGTAGATCGTCTCCTGCGGTGGGGGCTGCCGTCAGTGTCGCCGAAAAAGGTGGGGCCTGTGATCTGCTGGCCGCGTCCGCGCCGTCATCTGTTGCTACTCGGGAGGGGCCGAGGTGTGGGAGGAGAGACTCCTCTCCTCATCCACCACAGCGGCCGTAGAATCGCCTTCAATGTCATCCGCCCAAGGTCCGCAAGTTAACGGTGGCTGCGGCAGAACACTTGTGGGCTGAGTGACTAAGGGTGAATCCGCAGTTGTTTCCGGTTGTGTACCAACGGCGGGCACTGTGCTGGCCATCCGTTTGTCCGAGGGAGCGGAAACGGATTTGTCAAAATCAGACAAAGTGACAGGTGAGGGCGATCTCGTGTCATCCATTCTTCTCGTCGTTTCGTCGGCCGTCCGGTCGTCAACTGTAGAAGACGTCCGCTGGAGGCAATCGTCTGAGGGTGTGCGACGTCGCTTTTTATGTTTTCTCGGTGACCTTTGTTTGCGGACGTGGGTTTCTGAGTCCGAAAGAGTTTGTGGTTCCGGTATAGCATCCCCCTCAGGGAGAAAGGCAGAGGTCGGTACAACCCTAGCGTCGAGTTCCATTCTCTCGTCCGAATCTTCTTGTGGAGTCGATGGGCGGCGTTCTTCAACCCCTGCAGACACCGTAATGGTGTTGGTCAATCCAGGACCGGCGACAGGTGCGCATTCTAACGCTTCCTGTCTTCCGGGGGGGTTGTCGTCTGTCATGACGGTCGATCGTGTCACCTCTGCGTAATTGAGGGGGAGGGCCGTGAGCGTAGGAGGTGGTGTCGTGTCATGCAATGGAAGTTGTGTAATCCGACGTTGAATACACGCCGAGCGGACATGACCCTCCTGGCCGCAACCAGAACAAGTACGAGGTTGGCCGTCGTACATTATTATTGCTCGACAGCCACCTATGACTAAGTAGGACGGCACATGTTTCTTTAATTCAATTTTCACTTGTCGGACGCCGTTGAGGACTTGGTACGTCTCGAAGGTGTTCCATTTTTCGGCCACGTGGCTAATTACCGTCCCATAAGGGCGGAAAGCTGAGGTAACGACGTCCGGTGGTACTTCGAAAGGGAGTTCGAAGACTCTTAGTGTGCGTAATCCTAGTCCAGCATGGTCAACAGTAACCTCTCCGATGTGACCATCGGAGTGTTTGAACTTGAGAGTGTTCGCGCATCTGTTCACAACTGCGTGACATAACTCGTCATCGACCATCTTGACGTAAACGACGCTGCTTGTGATGGATAGGTGGATACCGATGATGTGCTGTGTTGGTATTTGAACTTCGTCACGGATAAATCGTTCGACTTCAAAGGCTCGTGGTCGTGCGTAGTCGGGCTGGAAGCTGATCTTGATGGTAGCTTTTCTGTACGAATGAGCCATGGCGACTCAGTGTTAACGGACGCGAGTATTAGCTGCGGCGAGGAAGTAAACAAACTACGCGCGCTCGCGACTCTGCCGACGGGACCGCGACACTGCGGACGGGACGTAAACAAGACGTCCTCGCCGCTCACCGGCCGAAAGCAGACTTAGGCTTGAACTCAGAACCTTTGGCTTGGCAGCCCTACACTTTAACCATTACGCTAACGCAGCTCGTCATTCAATGTATCTCCCAACATATCACGCAAAATACCGACAAACACTGTTGGTATGACTATGAATTATTCACGTTTCGTCGAAGTACAATAGGAAATAAACAATCACCGTTGTTCTTTATTGCGAAAAAGCGGTTTGTGAGAATGATACAAACACCTTTTCTTGCTATCGCCTGAATTAGGAGGCTTATTGCTTGTTTGGTTTAATTAATTAATAGAATATGAAGCAATTGGTATAAAGAATGCTTTTTCCAAACTTTCTATTACAGATAGTCTGCTATCAAGACACTGCTTTTGCTCAGTTACTTTATGACTGAAGGTTTCTAAAACTGAAGGCACTCGTCCGTGCTCTGCACTGCAATCCAGCTTTGGCAACGTCGTTCTCTGTTCATTGGCTGACTGTGTTTTGTGACGTCAGATGCGCAGAACGAACCTAAACTCGACCGCCGTCATAAATGACGCGCACTTCAACAGCGAAAAACACGCCACCACCGGTTGCAGGGGGGACGACGGTTCAATCCCGTCTCCGGCCATCCTGATTTAGGTTTTCCGTGATTTCCCTAAATCGCTTCAGGCAAATGCCGGGATGGTTCCTTCGAAAGGGCACGGCCGATTTCCTTCCCCATCCTTCCCTCATCCGAGCTTGCGCTCCGCCTCTAATGACCTCGTTGTCGACGGGACGTTAAACACTAACATCCTCCTCCTCTCTTTACCACCGGTTGCAAGCAATCTAGCCTTTCTAAACACCGTCTGTGCCTTTGTAAAAATTATGGCAGAATTTATCTCTGACTTCAGTGACGAAGGGAGGAACCGCAGAAGTAGTGTAGTGAGTGAATAAAAACAGATAAATGTGAGTAGTCAAAGTCATGCTGTGACCGAAGATAAATCGAAAATAAAATGTGAAATGTGTTTAAAGTGTACTTAGTGTATTTGTTATTAAAATGTTGATTTCATGTATATTTTAGGCAATGCCCAAACTAAAAGAGGAGGAGACATTACGATTTCTGAAGCAAAACTGCGGAAACAAAAAGAACAGCGAAAACACGAAACAGACGAAGAGTGCGAAACATGTCTATGTTCCCAACGACGACAAAGAGCACAGTGAGAAGCAGAGAAACCGAAGAACAATGAAACGAACGGATTGATGAATCAAGAACTGCGACACAACCTTATAATAAAAGACTTGGAACTCAAGCCAGCCATGAAAATATCACCCTACAAGAAGCGCGGACAAGTAGATGTAAATAGTATAACCTAACAAATGAAGCATTCCACTACGACCCGACCAGAGAATACAACAAACACAAACACGCCGTAATCGGAAAAATTGATAACATCTGCCAATTTTGCAATGTGAAAAACTTTTGTAGAGAACACCAGGATCCTGTTGCGTGAGTGGAAAAATTCGATTAGCATCACTGGAAGCTCCTCCGCAGGAATTTTAACAATACATGACAGGGGAAACTCCAGAATCAAAACACTTTCCTCAAAATATAAGAGCGTACAACGCCTACTTCCAAACGAGATCTTTCGGTATCACTTCGATCAACACTTAATCGAGATGAAATCAATTATGTTTTTGTTTTTTCATCGAAGGACAAATACATCGCAACATGGAACCATTACTACCACTACCCAACGAAGATCATAAATTTCTGCAAGTATACTTCATCGGAAATGAAGAAACAGAAATCAAGGTACGATGCACAAATATCAGTGGTTTGAGACGGAAATAGCTTTAGATATACAGAGGATCTTACACAAAGTCTGATGATTCACATATTCAAAACAACAGTGGACCCGAATGATTTCTGATGACGACAAAATTATAACTGGAGCCGATAAAAGACCACCCATGGAATTCGTACCTCAATTTAACGCACCTCAAATAGACAAAGCCACCATCGTAATTGTGGACAGTGAAAACTCATGCATTGACGTAATAGTACAACGAAGAAGAGAAGGACTACAACGCATTGTAGACACACACTCTTCATAGATTCCCTACAAATCTCTCTCTCTCTCTTTTTTTTTTTGACTACTCGTCTTCTTACTGGTTTGATGCCGCCTGCCAGGAGTTCCTCTCCTACTCCAATCTCTTCATCTTATAGTAGCACGTGCGACCTACGTCCTCAATTAGTTGCTGGATGTATTCCAATCTCTGTCTTTCTCTACAGTTTGTGCCCCCTGCAGCTCTGATGTTTAACGGATGTGCTATCATCATCACCCTTTTCCATGTCAGTGTTTTCCACATACCCCTTTCCTCTCCGATTCTGAGCGGAATCGCCTCATTTCCTACCTTGTGAATCAACCTAATTTTCAACTTTCGTCTGTAGCGCCGCATCCCAAATGCTTCGATTTTCTTCTGTACCGGTTTTCCCAAAGCCCATGTTTCACTATCATAGAATACTGTGCTCCGAACGAACATTCTCAGAAATTTCTTCCTCAAATTAAAGCATGTTTGGTACTAGTAGACTTCTCTTGATCAGAAATTCCCTATTTGCCAGTGCTAGTCTGCTTTTCATGCACTCCCTTCTCCGTTCGTCATTGGTTATTTTGCTGCCAAAGTAATAGAATGCCTTGCCTTGATCTTCTTCGTGGCCATCAGTCTTGGAGTTAAATTTCTCGCTGTTTTCATTTCTGCTACTTCTCATTACTTTCGTCTTTCTTCGATTTACTCTCAATCCATATTCTGTATTCATTAGACTGTTCATTCCATTCAGCAGATCATGTAACTCTTCTTCGCTTTCACGCAGGATAGCAATGTCATCAGCGAATGTTATCATTGATATCCTTTAACCTTGAATTTTAATCCCACTTCCATCATTGCTTTTTCGACGTACAGATTGAACAGTAGGGTCGAAACACTACATCCCTGTCTTGCACCCTTTTTAATCCGAGCAGTTCGATCTTGGTTTCCCACTATTATTCCTTCTTGATTCTTGTACATATTGCGTATTACCCGTTTCTCCCTACAGCTTACCCGTATTGTTCTCAGAATTTCGAACATCTGCACCATTTTGCGTCGTCGGACTCTTTTTTTTTTTCAGTTCGAAAAAACCTGTTAACGTGTGTTATTTTTCTTTAGTCTTGCTTTTGCTGTTAACTGCAGCGTTAGAATTGCCTCTGTGGTGCCTTTACCTTTCCTAAAGCCAAACTGATCCTCACCTAATACATCCAATTTTTTTTCCATTCTTCTGTGTACAATTCTTGTCAGCAACTTGGGGCATGAGCTGTTAAGCCGATTGTGCGATAATTCTTGCACTTGTCAGCTCTTGCAGTTTTAGCAACTGGGTGGACGATATTTTTCCGAAAGTCATAGTATGGCGCCAGCCTCATACATTCTACACACCAACGTGCATAGTGGTTTTCTTGCCACTTTCCCAAAAGATTTTAGAAATTATGATGGAATATTATCTATGCCTTCTGCCTTATTTGACCTAAAGTGCTCCAACGGTCTCTAGCGCTCTTAAATTCTGATTCTAATACTGGATCCCCTATCTCCTCTATGTCGACTCCTGTTACTGTGTCTATCAAATCAGACAAATCTTCCCCTCATAGAGGCTTTCAATGTGCTCTTTTCATCTATCCACTCTCTCCTCTGCATTTAGCATTGTAATTCACGTTGCACTCTAAATGTTATCACCGTTGTTTTAATTTCATCGAAGGTCGGTTTGACTTTCCTATATGCTAAATCGTTCCTTTTGACAATAATTTTTTTTTATTTCTTCACATTTTTCATGCAGCCGTTTCGTTTTAGCCTCCTTGCATTTCCTATTTATTTCATTCCTCAGCGACTTGTATTTCTGTATTCCTAATCTTCCCTGAACATTTTTGTACTTCCTTCATTCATCAATCAGCTGAAGTATTTCTCCTGTTACCCATGGCTTTTATGCATTTACCTTCTTTGTAACTATGTGGTTATTTTCAAATTCTGTGATTGGCCTTTTTAGAGATGTCCATTCCTCTTCAACTGTACTGCCATCGGCTGTGTTTACAGCCTTAGGGAGCTTGAATCCTATCTTTTCATTTCTTAATAACTCCACATCCCACTTCTTTGCATATTGATCCTTCCTGACTAATCTGTTGATCTTCAGCCAACTCTCCATCACTACTACATTGTGATCTGAGGTTATATCTGCTCCTGGCTGTGCTTTATCATGCACTATCTGATTACGGAATATCTGTCTGCCCAGGATGTAATCTAACTGAAATTTTCCCGTACCACCCGACCTGTTCCAAGTGTACCTCTTCCTCTTGGGGGTCTTGAACAGATTATTTGCTATTACTAGCCGAAATTTATTACCGAACTCAGTTAATCTTTCTCCTCTCTCATTCCTCGACCCAAGTCATTATTCTCCTGTAACCTTTTCTTCTACTCCTTCCCCTACAACGGCGTTCTAGTCCCCATTACTATTAGATTTTCATCTGCCTTTACGTACTGTATTACCCTTTCAATATTCTTATACAGTTTCTCCATCTCTTCATCTTCAGCTTGCGACATCAGCATTTATACCTGTACTATCGTTGTCGGTGTCGGTTTTCTGTCAGTCTCATAATAAAAACCCTATCACTGAACTGTTGAAAGTGACGCACTCTGGCCTATTTTCCTATTCATAACGCATCCTGCTCCCATTATACCATTTTTTGCTGCTGTTGATATTACCCTATATTCATCTGACCAGAAATCTTTGTCTTTTTTCCGTTTCACTTCACTGACCGCTACTACATCTAGACTTCGAGACGCATTTCTAAGTGACGGTAACATTGACGACACTGGAACGATGGTTATCTTACCCCCATCATACGTAGGAAATCCGAGAGACACGCCCGAATACACTCAAGATGCCATGACCTACATAAGAAAATATGGATTGCGTGGTCTCTTCACAACATTCACATGCAACTCGTCGTGGTCAGAAATTAAAGAACAAATAAGGTACGGACAAGCCCCCATGCATCGACACGACATAATAGCCCGAGTTTTCCGACAAAAGCAAATGACATTCATTAATCATAAAATACCGCATATTTGGAGCAGTTAGATGTTGGATGTACACAATCGAATGGCAAAAAACGGGAACTGCCCCTCTCATGCAATCTAATATGGCTACACGACAGAATTAATCCCACCAATATCGAAAAAATCATCCAAGCTGAATTTTCCAATCCACGAGAAGGTCCGGAACTGAACGAAATAGTAGTGAAAAGCATGATTTACAGACCATGCGGGCCATTGAACAGTAATTCGCCATATATGAGTGACGGAAAATACACAAAAAAGTACCCAAAACCGTATTTGGACGACACACAAACCAGAATTGATGGTTACCCGGTTACACAGGACTATCATAAAAAATCGGTGGCTTCACAGCAAAAGTACGAATATGAGCCAGCGACTGGGAATAGAGAATCAATGGGTAGAACCATACAACACACTACTTTCCAAAATATTCCAAGCACACACAAACGTAGAATATTGCAATTCACCGAAATCCATCAAATATGTCTGTAATTATGAACAAAGGTAGTGACATGGGAGTATTTGGAATAGCCAAAGGCAACGAGCAACTAAACAGAAACTACGAGATCCTCATGTACCGAATGGAAAGATAGATGTACAGTAGCGAAGCAGCGCGGCGGATTTTCGGTTTTCCCCAGCTTGAATGCGAACCAGCTGTCCAACATCTAGCAATACATTTGGAGAACAGACAGTGGGTTTACTTCACAAAAGACACCGCCAGAAAAATTACAACCGAACTACCTCAGAACACAACATTAATAGCTTTTTACCAACGGTGCCAAACGGGTGGATTCGGGAAACGATTACTATGTGTTGGCGTCCCTACCTGTTATACGTGGGACACAACAAGAAAAATTTTCCAACGACGAAAATAAGGAGTTCCAGTAGACGATCGTTCAGGAATAATGAAAACCGGCGCACTAGGCCGAGTATACACCGTACATCCGAACAGCGCCGAATGTTTCTGTCTCCGGATTTTGCTACACGAAATACGGGAACGAACAAGTTTCAGATATCTCAGAACTGTTGACGGTTAACTAGGCCAGGCGTTGAGAGAGTCATACCAATTTTTATAACTAATGGAAAATTACGACCACTGGGATTCAACACTACAACAAGCCTCACTCACAGCCTCAGCTGAACAATTGAGTGACTTATTCGCCATAGTTCTAACAACATGTAGACCCTTGAATCCAAAACAGCTACGGGACGCCTTTAAAGAAACTATGAGTGATGACATACTGCACCAGATCCGACAAGCTCGTCCTGAACTGACCATCGAATTCAACGGCGGCATCTTGAATGAAACACTCATTTGCCTAGAAGATAAATGTTTAGCAATAAACAACCAGTCCTAAGTAGAATATGGGATGCAAGCACCACGAAAAGATGCTATTAGTGTGCTAAACTTCGAAATTACGAAGGAAAAAAGCTACATCAAAGAACAACTTCAATACATTGCTCACAACAAAGCACTCCTAAGTGACAATCAAAAAGAAATTACAACGTTATAACGGGCCGGATCGACAACAACATTGGCGGAATTATTTACTTGGACGCGCCAGGCGTCAAAGGGAAACGTTTCTAAGAAATCTATTGGTGGCGGAAATACGTGCTACGCAACACATCGCACTTCTACATCTACATCTACATCCATACTCCGCAAGCCACCTGATGGTGTGCGGCGGAGAGTACCCTGAGCACCTCTATCGGTTCTCCCTTCTATTCCAGTCTCGTATTGTTCGTGGAAAGAAGGATTGTCGGTATGCTTCTGCGTGGGCTCTAATCTCTCTGATTTTATCCTTATGGTCTCTTCGCGAGATATACGTAGGAGGGATCAATATACTGCTTGACTATTCGGGGAAGGTATGTTCTCGAAACTTTAACAAATGCCCGTACCGAGCTACTGAGCGTCTCTCCTGAAGAGTCTTCCACTGGAGATTATCTATCATCTCCGTAACGCATTCGCGATTACTAAATGATCCTGTAACGAAGCGCGCTGCTCTCCGTTGGATCTTCTCGATCTCTTCTATCAACCCTATCTGGTACGGATCCCACACTGCTGAGCAGTATTTAAGCAGTGGACGAACAAGAGTACTGTAACCTACTTCCTTTGTTTTCGGATTGCATTTCCTTAGGGTTCTTCCAATGAATCTCAGTCTGGCATCTGCTTTACCGACGATCAACTTTATATGATCATTCCATTTTAAATCACTCCTAATGCGTACTCCCAGATAATTTATGGAATTAACTGCTTCCAGTTGCTGACCTGCTATTTTGTAGCTAAATGATAAAGGATCTATATTTCTATGTACTCGCAGCACATTACACTTGTCTACATTGAGATTGAATTGCCATTCCCTGCACCATGCGTCAATTCGCTGCAGATCCTCCTGCATTTCAGTACAATTGTTACAACCTCTCGATACACCACAGCATCATCTGGAAAAATCCTCAGTGAACTTCCGATGTCATCCACAAGGTCATTTATGTATGTTGTGAATAGCAACGGTCCTATGACACTCCCCTGCGGCACACCTGAAATCACTCTTACTTCGGAAGACTTCTCTCCATTGAGAATGACATGCTGCGTTCTGTTATCTAGGAACTCTTCAATCCTATCACACAATTGGTCTGATAGTCCACATGCTCTTACTTTGTTCATTAAACGACTATGGGGAACTGTATCGAACGCCTTGCGGAAGTCAAGAAACACGGCATCTACCTGTGAACCCGTGTCTATGGCCCTCTGAGTCTCGTGGACGAATAGCGCGAGCTGGGTTTCACTCGACCGTATTTTTCGAAATCCATGCTGATTCCTACATAGTAGATTTCTAGTCTCCAGTAAAGTCTTTATACTCGAACATAATACGTTTTCCAAAATTCTACAACTGATCGACGTTAGAGATATAGGTCTATAGTTCTGCACATCTCTTCGACGTCCCTTACTGAAAACGGGGATGACCTGTGCCCTTTTCCAATCCTTTGTAACGCTACGCTCTTCTAGAGACCTGCGGTACACCGCTGCAAGAAGGGGGGGTAAGTTCCTTCGCGTACTCTGTGTAAAATCGAACTTGTATGCCATCAGGTACAGTGGCCTTTCCTCTTTTGAGCGATTTTAATTGTTTCTCTATCCCTCTGTCGTCTATTTCTATATCTACCATTTTGGCATCTGTGCGACAATCTAGAGAAGGAACTACAGTGCAGTCTACCTCTGTGAAACAGCTTTGGAAAAAGCGGGCATCGTCTGGCACTGCAGCCAAATGCGACGATTTGTCCATTCCGTCCTATAACTACCGGTGAATATAGCCGACGAACAATTCCCGGTATGTAAAATCTCAAGAGCATCTGGACGGGGTGAACTTCTAAAGCAAGCTAAAATTATCTTCTGAGATGAATGCGCAGTGGCACATTAAAAATCACTCGAAGGCACTGCCAGAATATTACAAGACTTGCGAGGAAACTCTGAAGTGCTGGGAGGAGCTCTATTCATGCTCTCAGGAGATTTTCGACGAACACTTCCATTTATCCCCAAGTCAACACCAGCAAGCGACATCAATGGGTGTTTTAAAAATCACATCTCTGGCCACACACACAAATACTGCGACTAACAAAAAATATGAGAGCTGAACTATCGAAAGACGAAACAACAGCGCGGTTTGCTCAACAGCTGTTACAAATAGTCATATATCCTGCTGGCCAGACGACCAGCTACGTTAAACTCAACAGTGATTTCTGCAACATAGACTGTGCTGGAAACGAACACATCGACCAAATTTATCCAAACATTGTTCGCAAATATACCAGTCCGGACTGTCTATTTGAGAGGGCAATTTTGGCAATTAAAATAATATTGTCGACGATATCAGTTTTAATGATGATGAGGAAGTCCCATACTCCTTGAGAGAGCTAGGGGAACGATGCGGGAGACCCGCACCGCCGTTCTAGGCAAGGTCCCAGTGGAGGTTTCCCATTGCCTTCCTCCTACCGGAATGGGTATGAATGATGATGATGAAGACGACACAACAGCACCCAGTCTTCTCGAGGCAGGGAAAATCCCTGACCCCGCCGGGAATCGAATCCGGGACCCCGTGCTCGGGAAGCGAGAACGCTACCACGAGACCAAACGAACATTCCCATGAAGAAATAAAAAATGCTTCAAATATCTCTGAGCACTATGGGACTTAACATCTGAGGTCATCAGTCCCCTAGAACTTAAGCTACTTAAACATAACTAACCTAAGGACATCACACACATCCATGCCCGAGGCAGGATTCGAACCTGCGATCGTAGCGGTCGTGCGGTTCCAGACTGAAGCGCCTTGAACCGCTCGGCCACAACGGTCGGCCCATGAAGAGAGAATATACAAATCAATCGACACTACGGTTAACACTGAAGAAAGTGTGAAATTCCCTACTGTACTTCTAAACTCTTGGAAAGTACCAGATATGCCATTACAGTGACTTCGACTTAAAATTGGGTCACCGATCATACTAGTCAGAAATCGCAAGTGACGAAAGCTATGTAATGGAACAAGGATGATAGTCAAATACCTATCGAATAACGTAATCGAAGCCGAACTTATTACTGTATAGTACAAGGATACACACTATTTAGCCCCACAATACCACTGATCTCTACTGTACTGCTATTCCAATCTAAAAGACTGCAATTTCCAATCAAATTAGTCTACAGTTTTACAATTAAAGAGCAAGGACAAACTTCAAAATATTGCAGCATCAGCCTCAAAGATTCCTGCTTCTGTCACGGTTAACTGTTCGTAGCTTGCTCTAGAGTACGAAATTCTAAAATTTTGTACACATATATCACAGATAGCAAGTATTTTAAATAGTTAATATATTTTTCCAACTAAAATGTTTAGCTCTTATGCTTCAACAAATATTGTAAATATTTAGGATATGTTTTAAAAAACCTTTTTTCACCTCTTATACTTTAAAGTTTATCCGTTTATTACAACCACCACCCCAGCTACTAAGTAAATAAGGTAAATGAAACGATCAGTAAATACGCTGCCGTATTGCCGACTGTAGGAATGACGTCATCTACGATACCGATCAGGGCGGCTTAGTGACTCAGACACCGTGCTCACGATTTGGAGGCTTTGCCTACGGATAATGCAGGATGATTCGTTTGGAAACGACTGGATTCATTTCCTCCCCCAACCCATCTGTGACAGTTTGTACTCAGCCACTAATGGTGTGTTAGAGGTGACGTTAAACCTCACTCTTTCTTCCCTTTCAGCCGTCTACGGTAAATTAGATATCCGCCAGCGCTTCCGATCTGCGCAGCAGACATGACGTGACGTGGGTATGACGTATGAGCTGGAGCGAGAATCGGGCCTCCGGTGGCAGCGTGGCGACCGTAATGACGCTGATGTCAGCGCGCCGGCCGCCAGCAGGTGCGCGGCGGTGACGCCTCCTCGACGCATGCGCGGGGGGCATTGTCTGGCTACACACGAGAGGGCGCCGGGCGTCGCTTTACGTAAGGTCGCGGCCCGCGGCCGGCGCACGTGACGGAGGCTCACATGGCGGACAGACTGCCGTTAGCCGGCCGGCGCTCTGCTGTCAGACGGGCCGGTGACGTGGCGTGGCTCTGCTCGTGGGCCCGTACTACTCCTACGCCGAACTGACGCGGGCACGTGAAAACATCCGTGACGCGTACGCGTACTCGGAAAAATAAAGGCCGCGGCTATGTAATACGATGGAAAGCCACTTGTACTATCCTAACCATCCCTAGCCGTCACAGGAATTAAGGCATAAAACTTCTCAGCGAGGTTTAATAGGGTTTACTGCAGAAGTTGGACCATTATGGAGTAAGGGGAGTAGCTTACAATTGGTTCGCCTCTTACTTTAAGAACAGAAAGCAGGAGGTAATTCTCCGCAATATTGAGAGTGGTAGTGATGTTCAGTCCCAATGGGGCACTGTTAAGTGGGGCGTTCCCCAAGGGTCGGTGCTGGGGCCACTGCTGTTTCTTATTTATATAAATGATATGCCTTCCAGTATTACAGGTGATTCAAAAATATTTCTGTTTGCTGATGACACCAGCTTGATAGTGAAGGATCTTGTGTGTAATATTGAAACGGTATCAAATAATGTAGTTAATGAAATAAGTTTGTGGCTTGTGGAAAATAATTTGATGCTAAATCACAGTAAGACTCAGTTTTTACGGTTTCTAACTCACAATTCAACAAGAACCGATATTTTGATCAGACAGAATGGGCATATTATAAGCGAGACGGAACAGTTGAAGTTTCTAGGCGTTCGGATAGATAGTAAGCTGTTGTGGAAAGCCCATGTCCAGGATCTTGTTCAGAAACTAAATGCTGCTTTATTTACCATTAGAACAGTATCTGAAATAAGTGACAGCTCAACACGAAAAGTAGTCTACTTCGCATATTTTCATACGCTTATGCCATATGGTATTATTTTTTGGGGTAATTCTTCTGATTCAAAAAGGGTATTTTTGGCTCAAAAACGGGCTGTTCGAGCTATATGTGATGTAAGTTCGAGAACCTCTTGTCGACCCCTATTCAATAGTCTGGGAATTCTGACATTGCTCGCACAGTATATATTTTCTTTAATGTCGTTTGTTGTTAGCAATATTAGCTTATTCCCAAGAGTTAGCAGCTTTCACTCAGTTAATACTACACACAAATCAAATCTGCATGTGGAATGCACTAACTTGACTCTTGTGCAGAATGGAGTGACTATTCTGCTGCATACATTTTCAATAAGCTACCACAAGAACTCAAAAATCTTGGCAGTAGCCCAAACGCTTTTAAGTCTAAACTGAAGAGTTTCCTCATGACTCACTCCTTCTATTCTGTCGAGGAGCTCCTGGAAGAGCTGAAAAATTAAGCAGATTCCAGTGTTACATTGTTGATTTTCTTTATTTAAACTTACGAATTGTCGCCTGAATACGTTTCTTGTATTTCATTTTATCTGTTTCTACTATCGTGTTATAATTTCATATATTGACTCGTTCCATGACCATGGAGACTTCTCCTTAATTTGGTCCCACTAACAATAAATAAATAAATAAAAATAATACGACAGCTGATAAAAAATACCCGGACACATGTATGTAATGTGAAATTGACCACTGTATATCATGAGAGGCGGCCCCTCCCCCCCCGTATAACCTACCTGTTTCTGTATGAGCAACATCTTCGCACCTGCTACGTCTAAATTCTTTGACCACAGCCCACATGTTTGTAAGTAAACACAGTGTATTTCACGAATGCACGTCGTAATAGTGAAATATGAAGCTAAACTTTATAAAACTGAAACATGGATGTGAAAATGATAATAAGTGTGTAAGTAAGTGGAAAAACTGTCACCACAGCTTAACTATAATAATGATGCTTTATCTTTAAGTAAGTACAGATATATTTTCGACAAATTCTGCCTTTCCACTTACAGTTGTCCCATTTGTATCTGTTTAGTCACCAGGAAATATTTTTTTTGTATTTATGCAGTGATCTCCAGCAATATAAACATGTACATGAATGTATAAACACCAGAGGATGACAAATAAATAACCTTTTATTGTGACTGTTAGTGGATATGTTTCTACAACCTATAACAGAACAGTCACGGAGTTCAACAGCATCCACTAAGGATTAAATTCACAAATCAATCTGCCATGTATAAACTTTCGTAAAGCCGCAAAAGTTGACTGCTGGTGATATGATCTTGAAGCGGAAACGCGATCTACCAACATCAGATGAATCTGATGTACTGGCAGATAGGGACCATTCAGCATTGATTAAGGGTACTTGTAAATACAATGACTGAAAATGATATCCCAACACCAAGGAGAAGTTGTGCGCGATAAACGAAAGTAACTAGGCGTGTTTCTACGTCTGAAAGAGCACCTCTATTCAAATCTCGCGCCAGTCAGATACGTGTATCACTGGCAACGCCATTATGATGATGCAAGTCAGGTTCGTTTTAAACACCCCATAACTGTCGCGAGTGTTAGTTACCTTTGAGATCGGACGTGTGAATAACTGTTAGTCAAGAATGCCTTTAAGACAATGAAGACGCCATTCTCAACAGCTCATTGTGTTTGAAGGAGGTCTTGTAACAGGCCTATGAGAAGCTGGACGTTGTTTTTGCGATATTGCAGAAAGAATGGCAGGAATATAGCCACTATACATGACTACTGGCAGCGATGGTCACGGGAAGGTACGGTCACAAGATGATCGGCTTCCAGACGGCCACGTGGTACTGCTGAGACTAAAGGTCGTCGTTTTCGGGGTGTGGCTGTCGCGCGTCGTACTGCATCTGCAGCCGCAATTCAAGTCGCAGTTGGCACCACGGTGACACAACGAAGTGTTACTTCAAGGAAAGGTCTGAGCCAGACGCTCTGACCCCAGAGCACCACCGTTTGTCACTTCAGTGGCATCATAGACAGGAGGGATGAGTTGTATCTGTTGTGTTTTCTGATGAAAGCAGCTTCTGCTCCGGTGCCAGTGTGGTCGTGTGGTTAGAAGGGGGCCAGGCGAGCGCCTGCAACCAGCCTGGAGTTATGACCTGCAGCACTATTTCGTATGACAAGGGAGCACTCTCGTGATCGTCCCACGCGCGCTGATTACAGATTTGTACGTCAATCTGCTGATTCGACCTCTTGTGGTGTCATACACGAACAGCATTTCAGACATGCTTTACAGAGTGTCGACATGTTGCGTTGGCCTCCTGTCTGCAGTCGAGTAGCCTGCCGGTGTGGCCGAGCGGTTCTAGGCGCTTCAGTCTGGAACCGCGCGACTGCTACGGTCGCAGGTTCGAATCCTGCCTCGGGCATGGATGTGTGTGCTGTCCTTAGGTTAGTTAGGTTTAAGTAGTTCTAAGTTCTAGGGGACTGATGACCTCAGAAGTTAAGTCCCATAGTGCTCAGAGCCATTCATTTACAGTCGAGGACGTATGGGACATCATCGGATGAGAACTTCAGCTTCATGCACAACCAGCATTAATTATCGCTTTATTGACCAACTAAATCCAACAGATATGCAACAAACTGACATCTGGCAGCTGAACGACATCGTCCGAGCACGTCTGCATGCTTGCACTTAGCATTCTGGCGGTGACACCGGTTGTTAATGTACCAGCATTTCAGTTTTGCAGTGGCTTTTCTCGCGCTTAAATTAGCCTTTGATCTTGCGAGGTTAACCACTTAATTATTTTAGCTAAAAAAACGTGTTCCTAAAATTTCATTACCCTGCATTAATTATTTCCTGGTGTTGGAATTTTTTCCCACCGGTGTAATTTCAAGAAATCAACGGAAGGAATCAGTCGTGAGCTCTAAAACGCTAAGCGCTGTCCACCTAGCACAATGCCTGTTCGTAGGGAGTTAAAAAGAATGAATTTCAGTGGTCGAGTAGCTCCCCATCAGCCAAATGTTTCCGTAGTTAATGTTGGGCGATGCTTGAGGTTGTATAATGAGCTGGATCACAGGACATTGGATGGCTGGACACGAATTATTTGGGGTGATGAATCAAACTATGTACTGTGGTGATTCGATGGAAGGATTTGGGTTTGGTGAGTATCTGTAGAACGTTATCTGCCACGATGAATAGCGCCAACAGTGAAGTACAGAAGAGGTGCTTTTACGCTATGGTGTGTTCTTAATGTTTAGGATGTGGTCCCCTTATTGTGCTTACGAAAACGCTAAATGTGGAAGGACATGAACAAATTTACGGGACTGTGTACCAAGTACGGTACAGAAACCATTCATAGACGATGATTGTTTTTATCAGAATCAAAATGCACCTTGTCATAAAGCAGCATCTGTCAGGGAACAGTTTATAGACAACAACATTTCTCGAGTCCGCCCCCGGTAGCTCAGTAACGCCGGGACGGTAGCTCAGCGTGTTCGGTCAGAGAGTCAGTTGGCCTCTGTAATAAAAAATCGAGTGGAAGTGTCAGCAAACGAACTTGAACGGATGTCATGTGACGTCCGCAACGACCAAACACAACGATCAACAACGGAAAAAAAAGAAAAAAAAAGAAAGTGGTCAGCGCGATAGAATATCAATCGTAAGGGCCCGGGTTCGATTGCCGGCTGGGTCGGAGATTTTCTTCGCTCAGGGACTGGATGTTGTGTTGTCCTAATCATCATCATTTCATCCTCATCGATGCGAAATTCGCCGAAGTGGCGTCAAATCGAAAGACTTGCACCCGGCGAACGGTCTACCCGACGGGAGGCCCTAGTCGCACGACATTTACATTTTAACATTTCTTGAAATGTGCTGGTCTGCTGATAGTACCGACCTTAACCCAACAGAACACCTTTTGTATGAGTTACAATGTCGAAATCGTTGCAGACCCGGCGTCAACCATCACTGCCTTCTCTGGTTACAAACTCCTGAGGAAGAATGGACTGGCATTATTCCACAAACATTCAGACAGCTTACTGAAAATGTTCACAGCAAAGTTCGAGCCGTCATAAACGCGAAGGGTGGGCAGCCCTCATATTAACGTCCACTAATAGGTGTCCGGAGACATTTGATCAGATGGATTTGGTACAGAGGTAGCGATTAATCATTTCCCCAGCGCAGACCATAATGTCTCGATAAAGTTAATATCCAGCGATATTATGAACCACAGAAAGTTTCATTTCATTTAATCATTTTCAGCCTTGCGAGTGGAGGCATCATCGTCTTGTATTCCGCTGTATGATACAATCTGATTCTAAAATGATTTTATAAACCTAACCAGTTACTTTCCAATCAAAAGTCCTCTTGGAACGACGACACCACAAGGCAAACCATTATAGAAACTCGTCTAACGTTCGTAGGTGAAATGTGCAGTCTGGAACACGCCGTGTCTCTGGTGTTGTACATACACTGTTGAGAGCAACAGTCTAATAGTAGTATGATCATACAGTGTGACGGACTGTTTTGAACTGCACAACATTGAGAGCGCGGTGACGGGAGAAGATCTTGGTGGGAATACTTCTTCTCCACACAAGGCGCTATTTCATTTACAATGGAGCAGAGCAACATCGTTTGTTAGTCTATGACAGATTCGTTAGAAGTGGTGAGCTTGTTACAGCTACTCAGAGAATGTCTCTTGTATAATTCAATCTCGGTAGACACGGAGTTGTTTTGTGTCGTAATACAATCCTCAAATGGGTAGAACACTTCGTATCCGCTGGGCACACATTGGATAAGAACCGTACAGCTCGGCGACGCGGTGTAACGACGCCAGAAGATAATTCTGCTGCTGCTGCAAGACGTCATGCTAGTGAGCTAGCAGTAAATCGTGAATCGGTTAGACGAATTTTGCATACATTGAAAATCCATCTGTACAAACTTCTTATTGTGCAACAACTGAAGCCAGTTGATTTTGCTGTGCGTGGGGATTCTGCTTCCAGAATGCAAGTGATTTTGAGTGATAATGTGATTTTATTGTTGAGCGATGAAGCTCATTTTCATTTAAACAGGACTGGGAGTAAACGAAACCTACGTTACTGGGCTCCTGAGCATCCATATCTTATTCACCAGTGTCCTTTACACTCTTAAAAAATGTAGTGTATGCTCCTGACTCTTCTGGCATTTTTTTTGTCGTATGACCGCGTTTTTTTCGAAAAAAATGGGGCCACTGTCACTGTTAATACGGTTAGGTACATTCATATGGTTGGAACTTTCTTTAACCAGAAATGAGAAGATCGCTTTCAAATATGTTTAGTTCCAGCAAACGCTTCAGTGACATTTCTTCAATGCTTGTTTCGTAGACAGATTATCTAAAATGAGCTCTGATTTAATGCCAATCAACAAGCACTACCGTAAAAATTAACCGAGTATTCTACTTTTGAAAACCGTCCGTCTCCTATGTGTCACCCTGTATTACGTATACAGTGATCACTGATCCTCGCTCATGATACAGGGGTTTCAGTGGAACTCGTGGTTTTATTTGATGGAAACATCTAGAACTGGAGTCGACGCAGCCTCGTTACGCTACGTGGGAAGCACGTTGAATTAAATAAGCGTGAGAACTGACACATAAACTGTCCGGGCAGCATTCTGTTCAAATAAATACACTAGGCGGTGACTGGTAGATTGTACAATTAATTTGTTGTTCACGGCATGTCTTTATTCCCTTCATACCAAGACGGCCGCATCAGAGCTGCTTTTGCAATGGTGCTTGGCTAGGGTGAGCGCTCACGCAGCTAGCGCTACTCCAAGCTCTGGTGGGGCGCCGCTAGACGGAAAGAAGTCAGCCAAAGGATCAGCTGTCAGCGAGGACAACGCTCCCGGAAAGGAATTCTGTGATGGCGGAGCAACGGTTGGTAAGCCTGCAGCGTGGCCGACGGTCAACGCAGGGTGGACGCAACCAACCGAATGAGGCATTTGTCTTTTCCCAGATGAGTGGTCGCCGATCCCGGAGGAGATGCAGAGGGGGGCTTGTGCATTACAAGAGAAGTGCTAGCGGTGTGCTTTAATGATCGACAGGAGTGTGTGTTTGAAAAAGAACTGATAATTTTAATGTGTGCTAGAATCTGTTCAAAGTGACATACACTATTCTAGTTTGTGGTGTTTGATTCATCAGCTCTCCAAGTTTTGCTCCCCTGCAGTTGGCAAGTCTGCTTGACCTTGAGACGGCACCAGTGCAGTTTTTTCCTCTTTTCCTTCAGTTCAGTCCACGCGTGCGTACAGTGCAGTACAGAGCAACGCAACAACAATGCGTACTCCGCAACAGAAAGCGCAGTGTGTTATCTGGCTTGTGAAAAGTGTCAGTTATAACAGTGGAACGTAATTTTAGACGTCAATATGATGGTGAACTACCTACAGCAAAAACTATCAGTCATTGGCTTAAGTCTTTCGAGGAAACCGGTGGTGATTTAAAAGCAAAATCACCAGGTAGACTGAGAACTTCTGAAGATGTTGTTGAACAGATCCGTGTTCCGTGTGTTCAGAGCCCGAAGAAGCCATTGACGAGACGTGGTCTACAATTAGGAGTGCCTAAACGTACTGTGTATGATGTTGTGCTTAAAAGACTTAAGTTTTGCACCTGCAAATAGCAACTGTTGCACGGAATGAAACCTACTGATAAAATCGAAAGGTATGAGTTTGCTGCTGACTTTCTACACGGAATTGATGATGATGTGAATTTTTAAATATGATTCTCTTTTCTGATGAGACTACATTTCATGTCAATGGAACAGTTAATCGTTATAAATGCAGAGTGTGGGGCAGAGCATCCACATGAAGTTATTCAGCATCAACATGACTCTCGCAAAGTTAATGTCTTTTGCAGTTTGATGGAAGATCGTGTGATTGGTCCTTCCATTTTTGTAGAAAAAAAAAAATAAGCGGGGACATTTACTGTGACATGTTGACAGAGTACCTCTTTCCCCAAATGGGTGATATTGAGGTGGAAAAGGGGCTTGTGTTTTTCCAACAAGATGGCGCCCCATCTCACTGTACAGTAACCATGTGCGTCCGGCTCTTGTTACTCGCTTTCCAGGAAGGTGGATTGGCAGGGCTGCCCCAATACCTTGGCCACCACGATGCCAAGACTTAACCCCAATAGACCTTTTAAGGCCACATAAAAAATGTTGTGTACAGTGAAAAGATCATAGACATCAAGTATTTACAGGAAATAATCGTTGTGGGCGTTGAAACAGTTACACCTGAAATGTTGGTGTATATGTAGCGAGAAGTGGAATATTGTCTCTAAGTGTGCAGGGCAACAAATCGATCCCACATTGAAGTCTGCTAACATTAAACAAAACTTGAAGGAATTCTCTTTCATGATATGTACTCACTGATGTAATTTTTCATTAATTTCCCCATTAAATTTATACCTAAGACTAGGTGTTCTTTTCCAAACACCTTGTATTTTGGTAAGCTGAGCGAAGCAATGTACTGCACAGAGACAAGTGCAGGCTGTGCATCCAGTGTGATGAATTATCAGCAGTATTCCACACGAGATGGCCATGTGTACAGAGGGGCGTGTTGAGGTTGCTCTGTGTTGGTATGTGTGTGTGCTGTTATTTTCTCTAAGCAAAAACCGCATTGGTCTTGTTAATGTTAGTGTGGCTGATGTATGTACGATGTGGAAAATTATTTCAGATCTAGTTGTCAAACTCGCTATTATGACGTTACTTCGGAGAGAGGCCTCTGTGAATGAAAGGTTTTGAGGAGCGTGACAATACATAACGCTCTCGATCAGAGTTACACCGTACCTCGTGTTTGGAAGGAGTTTCCAAAGAGAGAGTTAAAGCCTAATGGTCTGGAACTGTAGCAAGTCTCGCCCACGATCTTCATTGATTGTTGAGACGAAACATTCCTCAGTAATCTGTTGTATACAGAAAGACTTGACCATTTTGTAGTCACATTTACTCGTAGACAAAACGAAATCAAAATATAATGAGTAGCTAACGGAATAAATAAACTCATACTTCCTAAAAAACAATATAAATAAAACCAATCGAAGGAAGCAAAGCAATGTCGTTAAGTTTTCAACAAACAAAACCAAATCAGTAAGTACTTATGTCCTAGCCCAGCAAACTCGCCATTGCTGTCTACTCCGAACAGGACTCGCCCAGAGCAAAGGCACCACAGGCGCAAAGGTGCGAGCTGGCGCCAGTCCATAGGGTCTCGCCACTTGCGCGAGTTCCACCAGCGTTACGGGCGGCGCTGAGGATGAAGGTATCGACTTCGCTTCGGCCAACTGCCGGCCGAGTGCAATGACCGGACGACAACGGGCAGAAGCCTACTCGGAAGACAGAGAGGCAGATCTCGCCCACTTGCTTATAGATCATCGTCCAGGGCTTAGACAGGGAATGTTGTTTAGTGAACTCTTAGACGTGAAAAGACAGTTGTTGCATTTCCTATGTACTGTGAAATTTAACTACGTCTACCTGCACTTAGCTATTGAGGGCTTATTTTGTGTTATACACTGCAGAGCCAAAAAAACTGATACACCTACCTAATATCGTGTACGGTCCCAGCAAATACGCAGAACCAGATATGGTAAGGACTCGACTAATCTCAGAAATAGTGCTGGAGGGAATTGACGCCATGAGTCCAGCAGGGTATCAACAAATCCGTAAGAGTACGAGGGGGATGGAAATCTCTTCTGAACGGCACGTTGCAAGGCATCCCAGATATGCCCAGCGGAAGTGTTTAAACTCAGAAGAGCGTTCCTGGAACCACTCTGTAGCAATTCTGAGCTTGTGGGGTGTCGCAGTGTCCTGCTGGAATTGCCCAAGTCCGTCGTAATGCACAATGTACTTGAATGGATGCAGGTGGTCGGACACGATGCTTACGTTCGTGTCACCTGTCAGAGTCATATCTAGACGTATCAGGGGTCCCATATCGCTCCAGCTGCACACGCCCCACACCATTACAGAGCTTCCACCAGCTTGAACAGTCCCCTGCTGACATGCAGGGTCCTTGGATTCATAAGTTGTCTAAATATCCGTACACGTCCATCCGCTCAATACAATTTGAAACGTGACTCGACCGATCAGGCAACATGTTTCCAGTCGTCAACAGTCCAATGTCGGTGTTGACAGGCCTAGGAGAGCGTAAAGCTCTGTGTCGCGCAGTCATCAAGGGTACACAAATGGACCTTAGGCTAAGAGAGCCCATATCGATGAATTTCTTGAATGGTTCGCACACTGACACTTGTTGATGGCCCAGCATTTAAATCTGCAGCAATTTGCGGAAGAGTTGCACCTCTGTCACGTTGAACAATTCTATTTAGTCGTCATTGGCCACTTTCTTGCACGATCTTTTTTCCGGCGCAGCGATGTCGGAGATTTGATGTTTTACCGAATTCCCAATATTCAGGATACACTCGGGAAATAGTCATACGGGACAATGCCCACTTTATCGCTATCTCGGAGATGCTGTGTCTCATCGCTCGTGTGCCGACTATAACACTACGTTCAAACTCACTTAAATCTTGATAACCACTGCAACCGATCTAAAAACTGCACCAGACACTTGTCATATATAGGCGTTGCCGAATGAAGCGCCGTATTTTACCTGTTTACATACCTCTGTATTTGAGTACGCATGCCTATACCAGTTTCTTTGTGCTTCACGGTATTACAAGCAGTGTTGCAGACTCGTATTTCAAGTCACGAAGATAAGTAAACCTTTTTAACTCTTTTGTGTGACTTTGTTACTAATGCATTGTAGTGTTGCTGCACTAGATATTTCCCAAAAGGTCGGGTGGCCATCCACTGCAGCTGACAGTCACAAGTCATCCGCACCCAATGCATGACCAGAGCGCCCTTGGTGGACTGAAGCCACTCTCAGAACTGTTGTACAAAGTCTGGGTCAATTCCCATTGGCACAAAGACATTACTGTTTCTGGACCCAACCTGCTTGCTTGCTTGATTTCTACACCCATCTCCAGACTCTGAGATAACAAGAACATATGTAATTTCACATGGTTCGCCAGAACATCATGCTATTTTCGCGAGACACTCATACATATACCGTAAAGACTTTTGTACAACGGCTGGGTAAGTGACCCTTGACACAGAGGCACCACCGTTTCTGATCCTGACCTTTTTGCTTGCTTGTTTTCTACACAAATCTCCAGACTGTGGGATTACAAGATCACATGTAGGCCTATTTTCACATGGTTTGCCGGAATATTATATCACTTACGACATACTTCTCGACATCAAGCACATAGCAATATCGCTTGCATAGCAGTATGAATGTTCAACATAGTTCCGAAGATATAGACTGGAAATTATTTCTGTAGAAACCAGAAACTTTAGTGAGGAGGAGCATGCTGTAAATCACGGAGTAACTAGAAAATTATTCCATCTGTGAAGACCTTTGCGTGAGAACTCGAAAAAAATAGAAGAATTTTGTATTTCCACTCACGAATACTGATGTCGGTGATGTAACAGATTCCAAATCATCCCCATAATTTACTAAGTCAACTAAGGCGTTTCTCATGTCTAGAGAACCAGGAAACTTGTCTCCACCTGTCTTCCACCTGCTAGATCTGGACACCACAACCGATATTCTCTCAACTAAAGAAAGGCAGGAAATGTGAAGAAGCAGTCAATCAGACAATTTACATGTTAGGAATAATGGTCCAGCACAAACACATGTCCATATTGAATCTTCTTAAATTCCCATGCGATCACGAAAGCTTTCCAACACATACTATTAATTAGTTCGGCCGTCTAGAGGACGACACAGTTCAATCAGCTACATACCTGCATCCCAACCGGCTTCTCCATTCAGACAGCTCCTACCGTTAGCTGGAAACGTGAATCATTCCCACCACAGGCCACAGCCAGCGCGCCACGCACTCGTAGACAGAATTATCCAAGGAAACCAGTCACATTCATATTTGATCGCTATACTTACAATTAAATGTTACGATCGCAGTCTCAATTGGACGACAAAAAATGGTTCAAATGGCTCTGAGCACTATGGGACTTAACATCTGAGGTCATCAGTCCCCTATAACTACTTAAACCTAACTAACCTAAGGACATCAGACACATCCATGCCCGAGGCAGGATTCGAAGCGACCGTAGCGGTCGCGCGGTGCCAGACTGTAGCGCCTAGAACCGCTCGGCCACACCGGCCGGCAATTGGACGACATCCAATAATGTCGGAAATACATCCTGCTAACGGCTGTGACCCTGGAAATAGAAATATCTGTACCATACTAATGACATGACATACTTTTCTCTTCGCTATCACAGTATTCCATGTCAAATTCATACTCTCCTTACGACTTGACAGAGTAATTTCCTTTGCACATGTCGGACACACACACACACACACACACACACACACACACACACACACACACACACACACACACACATACTTTAAGAGCCTGATGCTCGTGGCGAACCTATCACACACCCCCTACTTTTAAGTACACACATCAAAAGAAAGTTTTGCATTACCTCGGTTCCGAGAGTTGTAGGACCTGTACAGAATATTGGAATAGAGATCAACATAAACGTCATTTCCGCCCTTTTTATTACTCATGAAAACCACACATTGCATGTCGTAACTCCATACAGCGAGACCTTCAGAGTTAGTGGTCCAGATTGCTACACACAGCGGTATCTCTAATAT
This sequence comes from Schistocerca piceifrons, assembly GCF_021461385.2. Taxonomy (NCBI): domain Eukaryota; kingdom Metazoa; phylum Arthropoda; class Insecta; order Orthoptera; family Acrididae; genus Schistocerca; species Schistocerca piceifrons. Next base: position 719,939,320 of record NC_060138.1, read on the forward strand.
CCAGTAGCACATCCTCTTGTACTGATGCATGCCTGTATTCATCGTGGCTTACTGTCCACAAGTTCATCAAGGCGCTGTTGGCCCAAATTGTCCCAGTCCTCAAGAGCGATTCAGTGTAGATCCCTCAGAGTGGTTGGTGGGTCACATCATCTATAAACAGCCCTTTTCAATCGATCCCAGGCGTGTTCGATAGGGTTCATGTCTGGAGAACATGCTGGCCACTCTAAGCGAGTTATGTCGTTATCCTGAAGAAAGTCATTCACAAGATGTGCATGATGGGGGCCTGAACTGTCGTCCATGAAGGCGCATGACCCGCTAATATGCTGCTGATATGGCTGCACTATCGGTTGGAGGATGGCATTCACGTATCGTACAGCCGTTATGACGCTTTTCATGATCACCAGCAGTGTACGTCGGCCCCACATAATGCCACCCAAAAACCGCAGGGAATCTTCACCTGGCTGCACTCGCTGGACAATGTGTCTAAGGCATTCAGCTTGACCTGGTTGCCTCCAAACACGTCTCCAACGATAATCTGGTTGAAGGCAAATGCAACACTCATCAGTGAAGATAATGTGATGCCAATCCTGAGCGGTCCATTTGGCATGTTGTTGGGCACATCTCTACCATGGTGCATGGTGTCGTGTTTGCAAAGATGGATCTCGCCATGGACATTGGGAGTGAAGTTGCGCATCATGCAGCCTATTGTGCACAGTTTGAGTCGTAACACGACGTCCTGTGCCTGCACGAAAAGCATTATTCAACATGGTGGCGTTGCTGTCAGGGTTCCTCGAAGCCGTAACCCATAGGTAACGGTCATCCACTGCTATAGTAGACATGGGGCGGCCTGAGCGAGGCATGTCATCGACAGTTCCTGTCTCTCTGTACCTCCTCCACGTCCGAAAAACATTGCTTTGATTCACTCTGAGACACCTGGACACTTTCCTCATTGAGAGCCCTTCCTGGCACAAAGTAACAATGCGGGCGCGATCGATCGCGGTATCGACTGTCTAACATTCCATACACAGCAATCTATTTCCGCACAAGTTTTTAAAGTAAATATATAAACTATATTATATACACTGCCATAATTAACTAAACAATATTTTATACATTGTCTAAATTCTTTAAACGATATTCCATACACTATAATCAAATTCCCTGCAAATGACCAATCAACTGAGTCTTTTTCCCGCCAATTTCCGGAAGGGAGGGTGGGAGGAGAGGGGTTTTGCCAGAGGAAGAGACGTTAATTAATTGGTCAATTTAATTATGTAGTCAATCAAATTGATAAGTATGAGAGGGGCTATCCAGTAACTCAGACCAAAAAGTGTACCTGTAACAGCGAGGGGGGAGGGGGAGTGTTTCCTGAGCGGGAGGGGAGTGGGAAGGGGTGGGGAAACAATAGGTTAAGTACCTGTCAATAAAAGGAAGGATCCTTTTAGCAGAACAATAGGTTAAGGACCTGTCAATCAAAGAACAGTAGTTTAACGTCATGTCAAAGGATAAAAATAGGTTTGCGCATGAGTGCATACCTGCCCCTGATGTAGGCAACGAGTACTAACAAAATGTGCTCGCTCTCTCTTTGTACCCTTATTAATAAGCCATCTAGTACCCCAACTACAGTCACTCAATGACGACACCGTCCTGTGCACCACAGAATCTTCAGCATACAGCTTCAGACTGCTACTCTCCCTGTTTATCATATCATTTCTATATTTTCCTGAGGCATTTCTCTTGATACCCTTCTCTCTAACAAACACTCGCCATCGGGCACAGCGTACTGGTTCTTAAGAAGTCTTCGAGCCATTCATATATCTGAGAAGCCATTCTGTATGCAGACGCCTTTGTTAACAGCTTGCAGTGAGAAATCGTGTCAAACGCTTTTTGGAAATCTAGGAATATGGTGTTTTTGGTATACTAAGAAACTAACAGCGGCATCTATTAGTTCTGTTGTGTACTACACTATGAAAATTACTATGCTGAGCAGATATTTTAGATCAAACTTTAAATTACGACATCTTTTTTCGCGTTCCAATTTTAATTAGATAAACCGTATATGCAGGCTCAATCTATGATCAAGTTAACTGGGAAAACCTCGTGAAAATTCGGCTGGCAGCTATGGAGACTAGCGTGTTCAAACAGAGAGACATGACGGTTTTATTGTGTTATTGTTGGTATAGATATTCTGCTGTGGGTGGGGTTGAATGTTTATGTGCCGTCGTACAAAAAATAATCTTGTTATCATTATGCAGTCAGCTTGATTGATTCGATACAGGAAACGGTAATTGTGAAACTTGACTAGGTGGTATAGTAGTGAGGCGATGCACCACTGTTTTTGTGAGTAGTTGGTGATGGGAGTTCTGGTAGATCTAGTCAGCTTGATTGATTCGATACAGGAAACGGTAATTGTGAAACTTGACTAGGTGGTATAGTAGTGAGGCGATGCACCACTGTTTTTGTGAGTAGTTGGTGATGGGAGTTCTGGTAGATCTAGATTTAGTTGAGTGCTATATAAATAAACCCTAATTAAATTAAAGAGTTGACTTCTGTTTATTTGTGCTTTGTTGATTTTTGTGGAAGCAATTTTTATTTGTCATTTTGGTGTCTGCAGCCAAGGACAATTTATTATGCACTATTGTAGCTGTTGGCCCAATGTTCCTTGCTGTTCGATTTAAATTGTCTTATATTATGCTGAAGAAATTTTACATTGTAATCCTCCTATTCCCAACCCTGTCTCCAAGAAATGAAAATGGGCTTCACATTAATTTCTTTTGTATTACTTACTGTCAGTTGTAAAGAAGGATATTTATTATGTAATGAACTTTTTGTAAAATTAAACCCAGGCTTGCACAACCCCCAACCTGAACCCCACTCCAGTCACATCCTACGGTACAAGCTCAACTCCTGTACGCTGGCTCTTTTTCTGCATTCGGTGAGCTTTGAAAAGTTTTAGCAACACCAGTTCTGTTGTGAAAATAGTATTTACTTTGTTCCTACAACTCCTTTTTCGTCAAAAGTGCGTTCTCTACATTTAACAAAATCTTAACCACCACCTCCACGGGAAGTAGGTATAAGTAAGCTTATTGATGTCACACTGTCTCTGCTACTGCCACTGTGTTTAACGAACGACGTTTATCAGAGAACTCTTTATGTTGTTATGGCTTCAACGTGACAACTCTAGATAACCAGCAAGCGAGGTTGTGCAGAGCTGAGGCACTGGGCTCGCATTTGGGAGAACGGCGGCACAAACCCACCTCCGGAAATCCAGGTTTAAATTTCCTTAGTTTCCCCATTGGGAAAATGGCGTAATGGTTCCCATCAGAAGGACGCGGCTGCTTTCCCTTCCTACACTTCCCCAGGCTGAGCTTGTGCTAACCTTCCTTACTTTTTCTTTGCTGTATATAGATAGAGAATTATTTTAAGCGATACAATGGCAGTTTGACCTCATTATAAGGTAGAAAGTTTTGCCTTACTTGCCGTGGCTGGATCAGGGAACAAGGGTGGACGAGAGATTAAGGTTTAACGCCCCATCGATGACGAGGTCATTACAGCACAAGGTCACTTTGGGGAAGGCTAGTGAGTACCTTCAACACGAGGACGACTTGAAACTCGAGTGGACAGTTCGCCCTGCGAAAGTTTAATACTACCACGCCCGCCTCCGAATTCTAGAGAGCTTTCATCTGGCAGTGAAATGTGTTCCCGTAGGGCACGCTGGGCAGCCTGCTTGGTCCTAAAGCTGTGCTCGCAAGGAGGGCACATTTTCACTAGCCATACTGGTACATCATCTCCTGAAGACGATGGAGGTGAAGAATGCGTGTGGATTAAGGGTTTAAAATGCTGTTCTTGTATTGTGCTTGCGTTTGCGGTGTCCGTAAGCCGTGGATATCAGCGGACTGATATCTGCTTCGTGCTACTCAAACACCATTGACACCCCCCTCCCCACCCCCTATGCAAACATCTCTGTGTTCCCAGAACGGATGCATCCAATAGTCGAGATACAGAAAGTGTAACAACAGTAACAGGGACTAATAAAATTCTCAAACTCTGTACAAAAAAATCTAAGACAAGAATTTCTTTTATTAGAAGTGTCACGTCCCAACGATCACACATTTGATTTGGAACATAAAACTCCATTCAGAGAGTTTATAGATTTAGAAAAAGCTTTTGACAAACTTAACGTAAGATAACGGCACTTCTTAAGTCATGATATTGACGTCTCTCTGTGGAGACTTGTTGTACATATAGAGTACCGGCAGTGTCACCTGATTATTCTTTTATGAACGAAACCGGTCTAGACATAATAAATATGCGTATGTGCAGCTGTGTGGTTACTTATTAATATTAACAAGAATCTGTTGTGGAGTTCGAGATGATTAAGACGAGTTACACAGATGTTGACGCGTTACCGGTTTCTGTTGGTTATTCCCGGCTATGGAGGCTACGGCGAGGGGCCTTATTCGTCTGTTATAGTCCGTATTTAGTACCTTTGGGTCTACCAGGTAACACACAATGCGACAGCATTTAAATTCAACATGTTCCACAAGTTCTGCTTTTGGGACTGCTGTGCCGGCCGCTGTGGTACAGCGGTTCTAGGCACTTCAGTCGGGAACCACGTGGCTGCTGCGATCGCAGGTTCGAATCCTGCCTTGGACTTTGGGGGGGGGGGGGGGGAGGGGGACGGATGTAGCACATGTAACGACCACACCATGCTATCGTAGCCCTTCTTTCGCGAAGCGGATTAATTACAACTTAAGTTTGGCGTTTACAACTTAGTATCATCATAACCATTCAGTTTATGATTAAACACTGTACTGGCTTCCCTTTGCCTCTAATACCACAGTGCACGAGGCCCATAAGCAAACTCCCGTTGCCCTCATGTTTACTGTCAAGTGTGATATAGTTATTCTTATACTTAGACTGCTATAAATGATAACAATCATTTAAATTAAAGTAATATTTAATGCAACACGTTTCTAAATTGAACTAAAAAGTATGAAATAATTTTTTATAGGCACATATAGATTCCTAACCTCTTATGCGACGGTTGGAATTTTAATAGTGGCAACTATTTATTTACAGCTCGTAGAAAATAGATACGTGTTTCAAAGTCTTACTGACCTTCAATTTGTCACCAGCATTGTGTATAACCCGTTGCCAGCGGTGTGGAAGTCGTAGGATACTTTTAGCAGTGTCAGTTGTGTTGACAGTTCGAGCGGCGCGGTCTACTGACAGACGAATTTGTAGCAGCTCTGAAGCGAATGCCGTGAAGTGTTTCCTTCAGTTTAGAAATCTAGTTGAACTTACGAGGGCTTAAGTCAGGGGAGTGCAGTAGGTCGTATAGCACTAAGCAGCCCCATCAGTCAAAAAAATCAGTAACAGCTTGCGCTGTACGTCCTTGAGTATTGCCCTTCAAAATGATGGTCAGGTCCTGCAGAAAGTGTCATCACTTCTGTCTCTATGCTGTTCATTTTTGGAACACAACCTAGGGCCAGCTTTAGAGACAGTTTGTCGAACTCTAGGACAACCCTGAACGAATTAGACTTCGTGACGATATATGAGAGGAGAGGTTCTGGCGAAAGTGTTACCTATGGCAAGAAAATGTAATCGTACCACTTTTACGGAATTCGAAGTAGATATTGTGAAAATATATTGGTCGGTCGTAGAACAAAACAGGATATGGTTAAGCATAATAGAAGCCCACCAGTGGCAGCAACAGGCGTCCAGTCCTATTCTCAGTATTTTAGCTAGATCTTGAATAGGGATCAGCACCTCGATCATCCATACAGTCCCAGAAAACTGATCCAACTTTTCATCAACACAATGCCAACTGACCACAAGAGATGGTTGCTTTGTGCTGAGAAGAGTGAAGTAGAGACGTTTAAGCTGGTCCTAATGGATCTAGATGATTATGTATGGGAAGATAAGTAATAGAAATGAATTCCGACAGGAATCACTACTGAAATTCGCTAAGGAATAAGTGTAAAAATGAGGACGTTCGAACAATAATGGCCGGTGGCCGCAAGAACTGAATGGTAATTAGCATTATCAGAGACAGAGGCACTAAGAGGAGAAGCCCTGTGGAAATGTTTTCCTACCTAATTGACTAAACAAAATATAGTGTAGCGGAATGCTGCATGATAGGGGCTGCATACGGAACAGTTCTGCACGTGGCTAGAAAAAACGACTCTTTTATTTAAATACTGAATTGCTGCACAAAAGGAACATGAATTAGTTTCACAAACTAATAGTTGTTGGAGAAGGTCACTTGCTAAATTTTACAGCGCTAAATAAAGGAGCTCGTTAAGAGTAGTAGCCACTGCACAAAGCCCCACCTCGACCCAGGGTATCGACCAGCGTAACACTGAATTTCTACCGACGCGACGAGCTAGATTAATCGCCTCTCGCGGCAAATATCGGCGGCAAGATCAAGAATGATGGTCACATGGCTACCACACGCGCGTTAACGGATGGTACTCACGCGGGCACAAAATGCACACCGGTCGGTGTATGGACATCGAGAACTTTCGGTTACTCACCGGGCACAGGAGCGGGTGTGGAGAACGTGCGGCGCTGCACGGTCCTTAACGGTGAGTGTCTCAGTATGAAGCGTGCTGCCAAGTGGAGTGCCCCTCGCGACACGGGCGCAGGTCCGAACCGATGCTGACACCTCGAGGAGAAGAGCCGGACTGTGACAAGCTAGGCTGGTGGAAGTCTCGCCAGACCCGGAGCTGCCTTCTTTGAACCGGTAGCCGGCAGCCGTAGTATCCAGATATCCGGTCGCGCTACAGAATCGACAGCGGCGGAAGTCGGCGCGCTAAGAAAAAACCCACTGCCTGAGTAATCGTAGCGATATAGGAACGTCTGGGACAGCTAGGATCGATGTGCGGCTGAGGGCCCCACAGTCCCATCCAGGAAGTGACGTGCAAAGACCGCCGGAGGAACGATGTAACAGAAAGGGAGGGGTAGAAATTACTGCTGAAATGAAAAACCATGCCGCAGATCATAATTAACGAGCTTAACTACTAAGGAGCAGAAAGCGGCAGCAGGCTAAGGCCATATCTACACTCTGAATATAATTAAGTTCTGTTGGTGATTAGCATTAAGCATGTTTTTGTGTACTGACCTGTCTTCCTGTGGTTACTGTGTCTATGTGCAGATCTTTGTAGTGTTATCTGTGGGAAGTTACGGGTATAGTTGTGCAGAGCGTCGAAGACAGACGGACCTGCTAAAACCCTCTTTTCCTAGAAATTAAGGGTACAAATGCTAAGTCTCCCTCGTCACCCTCTAGAAAGGCTTGAGATATTAAGTTGTGTTCGACGTCGGTGACAGACGTGCCCTGTAAGTCAAGGGGGCAGACCCAAATCTGTCACAAAACCGCTGGCGCGGCAGTATTCAGTCAGTGGGCATAACATGTATTTGACCAATGTTCTAGTGCTGTCTTAACCAGCGAGAAGTATCTGCGGAGTTCTCTAATTTTAAAATCGTTTCTTTTGTAAGATGTCTCGTATTGTTGTTTCCGATGTCTGGTCCATGCACTGTGCAAGTCTAACTTAAGTGATGAGATAATAAATTTTCTACGTTAGGTTTAGGTGAGTGTAACGGTATATTATGAGTCCTTTGGAGAACTTTGAGGGTGACATGAGGAGTTAATGTAGGTTGTCTGTGGTCCTGTGTGGAGAGTATGTAGTACACATGTGACTTAGGTTTTCGGCCTCGCTGCTTAGATTGTCCTGCGGTATTTCCGAGGTGTTTAGGATGTTTGGGACGCCAGTTTTGTAGAGTGAACGCTACGCGTCTGCTAGGTGATGTGTCCTACTCAATGTTGTTTTCTTTTGTGTGTGTTCTCTTGCCTAAGTGCCTGGAGGATAATGCTGATTATTTGTAGTCCGCTACCCGCTCTGAACTTAAAGAGTGTAACGCTAATCTTACATTAAACCAACACATGGACAGACGTGTATTGTGCACTGATGTAGTTGTTAAAGTTAAGACCTTTTGAGGGAAATAAAATGTTTAGTACGGAGGCGGAGACAGCTTCCATTCTGGACCTCAAACAAACTTTTCTTGTGGAGACCATGGATGTTTTATATTCATTCAAAATTAATGTGAAGACACCATAGCTGCACAATTATTATTTAAAGTCCAGATAGGTTTAGTTTGCGCTGTTTAAACAGCTTGCGCTGACACAAAATTCATTGAAGCTTTCGCCTCCTACAGGATACTCAGTCAATGAGAACGGAGAGATTTTACCAGTTGTGCGGGCATAACGATCACTTGCTTGCGAATCCGCTTCAAAAATAGATCGTTTTTTTATCTTAAATCCATGTTTAGACTTTCTTGGACAAAACTGTATATCGGGAAGTTCCTAGAAATGAACATAAAGATCTCTCGGTTTGCGTCCACACCCACGTTTCCGCTGCTTTCTCCCGTCAGTGTTTTCGTTACACTGTGGTGCGAGAAACGTGAACTATACAATTGCTCATCAGGTTAGCAGCCCCGTCAGAAGATATTCTTCGCGGTTCTCTTGTATATCTTTGGCTTATAGCGCTGTTTTCTTTATAAATTTTTCTGAGTTGCTGCTATTTTGTATTCTCGAAATCTGTTATACCTGTTATTTGTTTTAGTGTGGGTCCGTTAGCAGGTGTGAAATTCAAGAATTGCTAGGAATGTATTCTAGGTTTGATATGAGACAGTCACTGTTGAAACTGAATTCATGAGAGTGACTGAAGCTGAAAAGTGGGTTCTTCAGTCAACTACAGATAGTAAAGAGAAGCAAGCAAAAGAAAAGAGAGAATGAGGAACGTATAAACCAATAAGAAGATTATCCAACTCGGATGTATTAGGAGCAACTGAGGTGAGTCATAGATGGTTCAGATGGCTCTGAGCACTATGGGACTTAACTGCTGAGGTCATCAGTCCCCTAGAACTTAGTACTTAAACCTAACTAACCTAAGGACATCATACACATCCATGCCCGAGGCAGGATTCGAACCTGCGACCGTAACGGTCACGCGGCACCAGACTGCAGCGCCTAGAACCGCTCGGCCACTCCGGCCGGCAGGTGAGTCATATAGCAAATATAATTTTTAACTGAATTTTCAGACACAAATATTTACTCATGTTTACTTTATGCACAAATAATCTATTTGAGCTAGGGGTCTGAATTGTTTTATGATGCTTCAGGGTACTATTTAGAGGAAATTAGACTACAGGAAATAGCGTACTGTCAATAGGAAGCAAAATACATATTTATTAATTATAAAAAGTAAACTTAATTTTTATTATGAGATGTAAATATTTCTAGAATAAAAACTTATGGTTGAAAAACATGATGACAGTCTACATTTTAGGTAGAAATGTTATTAAATTGAACTTAAAGTGTCAAGCATGTAAGTGAGGTCGTTAGTCAGTGCATAGATTCCAAATATGGACCGGCATACAAGAACGTAATCTTCACGAACAAGTTGCAATAATATGAGTGTGAGAAGTAATGTATTTAAGTATATATCAAAATGTTAATGTAGAAACACTCCCTGCAGTTTTCGTCCCACTAAGAGTTCACGTTTCTTAGTTAGAGCTTTGTAAAATTTGTAAAAATTGTGAGCATTTTTCCAGGAGTTCGCGGGCAAGTTACCTTCGGTATCGGCGCTTTGCCCACCCGGCGCTACACGTCAGGCGTCGGCGGACGAGCGGTGTCCAAGTCAGGCGGCGGCGGCTGCAGGCGTCCCCCTGACTCAGCGCGTGGCGAACACATCGCCACTGCGTCGGCGCCACTGCACGGCATCAGCCTTTCGTAACGGAGCCAGTCTTTACACGGAGGCAACATCCCCTTTGTCGTTGTTTGTTGTTGTTGTGGTCTTCAGTCCAGAGACTGGTTTGATGCAGCTCTCCATGCTACTCTATTCTGTGCAAGTTTCTTCATCTCCCAGTAGCTACTGCAACCTACATCCGTCTCAATCTGTTTAGTGTATTCATCTCTTGGTCTCCCTCTACGATTTTTACCGTCCACGCCGCACTCCAATACTAAATTGGTGATCCCTTGATGCCTCAGAATATGCCCTACCAACCGATCCCTTCTTCTAGTCAAGTTGTGCCACAAATTTCTCTTCTCTCTATTCACTACCTCCTCTTTAGTTATGTGAACTACCCATCTAATCTTCAGCATTCTTGTGTAGCAACGCTTTTCGAAAGCTTATGTTCTCTTCTTGTCTAAACTATTTATCGTCCACGTTTCACTTCCATACATGGCTACATTCCATACAAATACTTTCAGAAACGAGTTCCTGACACTTAAATCTATACTCGATGCTAAGAAATTTCTCTTCTTCAGAAACGCTTTCCATGCCGTTGCCAGTCTACATTTTATATCCTCTCTACTTCGACCATCATCAGTTATTTTGATCCGCACATAGCAAAACTCATTTAGTACTTTAAGAGTCTCATTTCCTAATCTGATTCCCGCAGCATCACCCGTCTGTTGCAAACTGGTTACTTCATAGACGGCTGCGAGCCAGACGTCCTGTAGTGTGCGTTCCACTGATCCCAAAACCGCCACTTGTGACTTCAGTGGAGTCATGCGAGAGCTCAGTATAGGGCAGGGTGGAGGTATGTTATGTTTTCTGACGAAAGCTGGTTCTGCATCGGTACTAGTGATGGCCGTGTGTTGGTTATAAGAAAGCCAGTTGAGGGCCTGCAACCAATATGTCTGCGTGCTAGACACGCTATACGTACACCTAGAGTTAGCGTCTACAGTGTGATTTCGTATAACAGCTGGAACACTCTCGTGGTTATCCCACGCATTCTGCTTGCAAGATGTTGGTAATTATTTGAATCGTATCGTCACTAAAGAACACAAATACTTTTGATAATTCACTGTTTTACACTCTTAGCAATATTTTTACATTACTTGTCAGGCCGTCAGGAGTGGCCGAGCGGTTCTGGGCGCTACAGTCTGGAACCGCGCGACCACTATGGTCGCAGGTTCAAATCCTGCCTCGGGCATGGATGTGCGTGATGTCCTTAGGTTGGTTAGGTTTAAGTAGTTCTAAGTTCTAGGGGACTGATGACCTCAGAAATTAAGTCCCATAGTACTCAGAGCCATTTGAACAATTTGAAGTACTTGTCTATTCATAACTGACCAAAAATGCCATTAGGCACAAATAATATATCGAAGTTTATTACTTACGGTCGAGCAGCACAGCATAATACTAATGAGCCGAAGCACTTTGACTATTTGTTTAACATCTAGTTGACCCATGTTTGAAATCAGTTCAGCAGTGATTCTTTCTCATTTACATGGATTAGACAAGTCCTTGATGGGTTTCTGGAGCTATGTGACACCAAATGTCTATGTACAGGTCAAGCAATTGCCGCATGTTGCGGAGCGGTTTCTTTGTTGGTACGAAGATGCTGTCACCATAGTGTTCCAACGTGTTCCATCGGTTCACATCAGGCGAATCTGGCAGCCAAGATACCAATGTCACTATCACGCTGCCCGAGCCACTGTATCGCGATTCTCTGGCCTTGTGATACAGACAGCCCCTATGGAAGGTGCCATTTCCATACAACAACACATCAAGCAGCAGGGGACGCAGCTGGTCCCCAATAATTTTCACATAGTCCATAGCTGCCATGCGGCCATGAAGACCAGGTAAATGACGCCATAGGATAATACCGCCCTCCGCCGTCCTGCATCTGTGCCACGGTGCATGTTTCGAGTATTCGTTTGCCTAACTGAAAGGATATCCGGGCACAACGCGGTGTAATGGGAAACGTGATTCATCAGACAAAGCACAACTTTTCCGTTGATCCACAGTCCAATCTAGATGACCCCGAATCTACGACAATGCGGTCCGAAACACTTGTTCCTGCGCTAGCATTTTACTCTGTCGTTACATCTGTCATGGATGGCGCAGAGTGGGCAAGCGTCTGATCTCCACGTTCTGTGAAAGAGACGTAGAAGTACACAATATCGTGACCTACTCGTGGTGGTTTCATCGTCTTGTACCCACTTTCGATAGATGCAAGCGAATAGGTGCCGAGCCATGGCCGTCTGCGTGTCTCAAAGTCGATGATGTTTCGGGGTTTTCCTATTTTCAGCCCATATCGTAGATAGAACATTCACCATTCGTCTCTACTTATATGCTTTCTTGCTTGCGTCTCCTTCTCACTGCGCCACCGGGCAGCATTCAGTCGCGCGGCGGGCAGTGGTCATAATGTTGTGGCCAACCAATGTATATTATATGATGAACAATGAGAGGAGCTAAGTTTCTACTTGTATTTGACCACTTATACACGGTCCGTCACAGTCTACATTGAAGCCAACGTGCAATAACCACTCACAGGAGGCACATTGTAACACTGATAGTGGAGGTATATAAAGCGTGTCGGAGGGGATGTGGAAAATAGTTCTGTCGCCATAATGCTCAAATGGAGCGATTTATGTGACGTCCAAAATGGCATGATTGTTGGCTGCGGAGAGTAGAACACACGACTGTTGAGCAACTGACCGTACAGGTCAACCAAGGAGCTGTCAACATTGCCTTCTCAACGACCGTACACAGAACGTTGCTGCATATGGGCTTCCACAGCAGCAGCCTGTTTCATGTACCCATACTAACTCCTGTTCATCGGCGACGAAGGCTGGAATTCACACGTTACCGCAGCAAGACGACCACGGAGTGGACAGATGGAAGTTGTCGCGTACGGCATGAAATGTCTGCAAGCAAACAGTCTGCACAGTCGTCTGAAAGGTACAAGCCGGAGGGGGGAGCGTTATGGTCTGCGGAATGATTTCGTAGCATTCCCTGGGTGATATCGTCATTCTGGAAGGCACAACGGATCAACACCACGTTTGAATCAAAACTTGCGACCCATGTACAGCGCTAGATGCAGTTTGTTTTTTTCTCGGCACATTGGCATCTACTAGCAGCATAATGCAACGTGTCACATGGCTCGCAATGTACATCTATAGTTAGAAGAGCACCAGGATGTGTTTACGGTACTCCTTTAGTCATCAGACTCCTCCAGTTTAGGGCAGTCGAGAATCCATCTCGATCTGGGTGTACTGTACGCGCTATGGATCCTCACCCGAGAAATATAGCGCACCTGGCCACGGGACTGGAGACGACAGGGCTCAGCATCACCTTACAGAACCCCACTGACTCTCTTCCTGCACGTCTCGCAGCGGTCCACGCCGCAAAAAGGGCATGTTCAGTCTTTTGACAGGTGGCCACATTAATGGGACTAGACAGTGTAATTAGTCCGAAAATGTTTCTTGTCTCTCGGATGCCTTTCTCTGGCAATGACTTGACAGGCTAATTGCCAGTGCTTGCGACGTAGGGGACAACAAGTGCCGTAACTAGTTCTGTTAGGTAGATGAAGACTGGCTCAAGGACAGAGCCGTGTGGAATGAACGAATTACTGCTATTTTAAGCGATCTTTTAGGACTGTTTTCTTTTGTTTCTGCACCCAATTCGTGACATAATCTCAAGGTAGGTTGAAAGGTACATTTAACATTTATTTTAATATACACTCCTGGAAATGGAAAAAAGAACACATTGACACCGGTGTGTCAGACCCACCATACTTGCTCCGGACACTGCGAGAGGGCTGTACAAGCAATGATCACACGCACGGCACAGCGGACACACCAGGAACTGCGGTGTTGGCCGTCGAATGGCGCTAGCTGCGCAGCATTTGTGCACCGCCGCCGTCAGTGTCAGCCTGTTTGCCGTGGCATACGGAGCTCCATCGCAGTCTTTAACACTGGTAGCATGCCGCGACAGTGTGGACGTGAACCGTATGTGCAGTTGACGGACTTAAGGTGAGCGCCACAATCAGGACTGCATACGACCGTGGCACACAGGGCCAACACCCGGCATCATGGTGTGGGGAGCGATCTCCTACACTGGCCGTACACCACTGGTGATCGTCGAGGGGACACTGAATAGTGCACGGTACATCCAAACCGTCATCGAATCCATCGTTCTACCATTCCTAGACCGGCAAGGGAACTTGCTGTTCCAACAGGACAATGCACGTCCGCATGTATCCCGTGCCACCCAACGTGCTCTAGAAGGTGTAAGTCAACTACCCTGGCCAGCAAGATCTCCGGATCTGTCCCCCATTGAGCATGTTTGGGACTGGATGAAGCGTCGTCTCACGCGGTCTGCACGTCCAGCACGAACGCTGGTCCAACTGAGGCGCCAGGTAGAAATGGCATGGCAAGCCGTTCCACAGGACTACATCCAGCATCTCTACGATCGTCTCCATGGGAGAATAGCAGCCTGCATTGCTGCGAAAGGTGGATATACACTGTAGTAGTGCCGACATTGTGCATGCTCTGTTGCCCGTGTCTATGTGCCTGTGGTTCTGTCAGTGTGATCACGTGATGTATCTGACCTCAGGAATGTGTCAATAAAGTTTCCCCTTCCTGGGACAATGAATTCACGGTGTTCTTATTTCAATTTCCAGGAGTGTACATAATGCTGAAGCCGTTTACAATGAAACACAGTAGTTTGTGTAGTATAACACACTACACTACACATTAATGAACAGAGGAACTTCCCGTCAGGCCTTGAAGGTACAAGCAATGCCTACCAGCTCCGTGTCATTCTCTGTTGCGGCGTCAGGCGAATGCGTAAGGAGCGACAGCATTCCGCTGTCACGGCCGTTTCCTGACCTTACAGATCGTGGAGTCGTTCGGATAGATCCCCAATTGACATCAGGTCAGGAGACTGGGTGCGGCCCGTACCAGTCCTCTCTCCAAGCCGGCCGGTTCTAGGCGCTACAGTCTGGAACCGCGCGACCGCTACGGTCGTAAGTTCGAATCCTGCCTCGGGTATGGATATGTGTGATGTCCTTTGGTTAGTAAGGTTTAAGTAGTTCTAAGTTCTAGGGGACTGTTGACCTCAGATGTCAAGTCCCATAGTGCTCAGAGCCATTTGAGCCTCTCACCAAGGAAAAATTCTTGGCAGTAGCTGCAAGCGAATCTGGGTCCTTCGCATGGCACGCTGACGGCTCAGCTGCGGACGCAGACCAATGATACACATAGTCGTACCCAGTTACACAATATAAACCACAAGAGCGAGAATGATGCAATATTTATCATCCACTGAACAACTGACCTGTCGGATGGTGGTACTCCAGTTCCTCTTGCGTGCACGTTTCTGATAAAACTTGACAGTCTAAATTACTCCTCAGAATTACTCAAAACTGGAAATACCTGGATTCAGACGCCATCTGACTATCTTGGCTTATGATTCCTGTCGTTTCCCCAAATTTTTCCACTGCAGTTTCTGTATGTTGGTGACTGATGTTCTCTTCAAACCTTGTCCTTACCTAGGTTGTTGATTCTCTCTAATGGCCTCGACAGAATTTTAATCTCTAACCTTCCTTTGTAACGAAATCATAATTTGGCACACACTGACAGACTCATACACTGACGGAAAAAATCACAACGCCAAAATATAGTAAATGTAGGATAAAGAAATTTCGGGAATACATTTATCGAGGTAACATATTTAAGTGATTAACGTTACAGGACCACATGTTAATGTAAGCGCGAGATAATTCATTGCAAATGTTAAATTCTGATACGTTTATAACTGTTCCAGCCGCCAGAATGTTGAACGCAAGTATGCAAACGTGCATGCGTTGTGTTGTACAGTTGCTACATTTTGTCTATGGGATGGAGTTCCATGCCTGTTGCACTTGCTCGGTCAATATGGAGACGGTTAATACTGCTTTTCGATGACGTTGGTGTGTCGACCGAGTATGTGAGCGATAGGAGGCAGGTCTGGTGGTCGATCAGGCCAAGGCAACATGTCGTGTACTGGATTTCAACAGCAGTAGGTAGGCGAGTGATAAACTGTTGGAAAGCAACCCCTGGAATGCTGTTCACGAATGGCAGCACAACAGGTCGGATCACCATACTGACGACAGTCTAACATAACAGTCGCGACACTCCGTCTCGTCTCCGTTACCCACTGCGATAGCAGCTCGCCTATTGGATGAATGCCAGTACTATAGTCTATATTGATTTGTAACATAGATTTTATAATACATACCGTATGTAATGCCACAAAAAATCGACAATAGCTAGAAAATGACCCCACGTTTACCAGTCTTTAGTTTCCAAAATATACTGGGAGGTATAAAATCGTACATTACAAGACACTTTATTTACGATTCCCTTGTAAGGTACGTATATTTAGTGAAGGATGTCGTTTTCCTTAAATACTAAACTAGTAAACACCAGAACACGAGATCTTTTGTAGAAAGGCGTTCTATATCTACCCAACAACGCAAAGTTTTGTTCGCTACACTAACTGCCAAATCATTGAATGTGGAACGTAGGGAAGCTGTATGGAATGTAATACCTGCGTTGCTTAACGTACACTCCTGGAAATGGAAAAAAGAACACATTGACACCGGTGTGTCAGACCCACCATACTTGCTCCGGACACTGCGAGAGGGCTGTACAGGCAATGATCACACGCACGGCACAGCGGACACACCAGGAACCGCGGTGTTGGCCGTCGAATGGCGCCAGCTGCGCAGCATTTGTGCACCGCCGCCGTCAGTGTCAGCCAGTTTGCCGTGGCATACGGAGCTCCATCGCAGTCTTTAACACTGGTAGTCTGCCGCGACAGCGTTGACGTGAACCGTATGTGCAGTTGACGGACTTTGAGCGAGGGCGTATAGTGGGCATGCGGGAGGCCGGGTGGACGTACCGCCGAATTGCTCAACACGTGGGGCGTGAGGTCTCCACAGTACATCGATGTTGTCGCCAGTGGTCGGCGGAAGGTGCACGTGCCCGTCGACCTGGGACCGGACTGCAGCGACGCACGGATGCACGCCAAGACCGTAGGATCCTACGCAGTGCCGTAGGGGACCGCACCGCCACTTCCCAGCAAATTAGGGACACTGTTGCTCCTGGGGTATCGGCGAGGACCATTCGCAACCGTCTCCATGAAGCTGGGCTACAGTCCCGCACACCGTTAGGCCGTCTTCCGCTCACGCCCCAACATCGTGCAGCCCGCCTCCAGTGGTGTCGCGACAGGCGTGAATGGAGGGACGAATGGAGACGTGTCGTCTTCAGCGATGAGAGTCGCTTCTGACTTGGTGCCAATGATGGTCGTATGCGTGTTTGGCGCCGTGCAGGTGAGCGCCACAATCAGGACTGCATACGACCGAGGCACACAGGGCCAACACCCGGTATCATGGTGTGGGGAGCGATCTCTTACACTGGCGGTACACCACTGGTGATCGTCGAGGGGCCACTGAATAGTGCACGGTACATCCAAACCGCCATCGAACCCATCGTTCTACCATTCCTAGACCGGCAAGGGAACTTGCTGTTCCAACAGGACAATGCACGTCCGCATGTATCCCGTGCCACCCAACGTGCTCTAGAAGGTGTAAGTCAACTACCCTGGCCAGCAAGATCTCCGGATCTGTCCCCCATTGAGCATGTTTGGGACTGGATGAAGCGTCGTCTCACGCGGTCTGCACGTCCAGCACGAACGCTGGTCCAACTGAGGCGCCAGGTGGAAATGGCATGGCAAGCCGTTCCACAGGACTACATCCAGCATCTCTACGATCGTCTCCATGGGAGAATAGCAGCCTGCATTGCTGCGAAAGGTGGATATACACTGTACTAGTGCCGACATTGTGCATGCTCTGTTGCCTGTGTCTATGTGCCTGTGGTTCTGTCAGTGTGATCATGTGATGTATCTGACCCCAGGAATGTGTCAATAAAGTTTTCCCTTCCTGGGACAATGAATTCACGGTGTTCTTATTTCAATTTCCAGGAGTGTATTAAATATATCAAAACCTAACCTTTAGCTGGAAGGAAAACCACACAGGCGTGAATACAATGCGTCAAAAGTAGTAAAACTATTTCCCAACGCAGATGAAATCAATTACGCAGTTGTTGCTACATCTGAGTCACAAACGGCAAGAATCTTCAACAAATTCGTTTTTGAGGCAAAGGTCATTACATTTACAAAAAGATTCGCCTATTATAAAGTCGAGTGATGTTTAAGAATGGCCAAATCGTTACACTACACAAAAATTTTTTACTTGTTAAGGAAAGTGCCTATCGTAATAAGAACAGACAACAATAGAAATATATTTTCCTCAATCACGAAATATCTGTTTATATTCTACTTTTTTTCTCAGCGGAGTTCAAATGGTTCTGCGCACTATGCGACCTTACTTCTGAGGTCATCAGTCGCCTAGAACATAGAACTAATTAAACATAACTAACCTAAGGACATCACACACATCCATGCCCGAGGCAGGATTCGAACCTGCGACCGTAGCAGTTACGCGGTTCCAGACTGAAGCGCCTTTAACCGCACGGCCACACAAGCCGGCCTCAGCGGAGTAAGCTGCAGTTACAGACATATCGAAAATATATCTCCATGAATATGTTGTAGCTTATATCATCGAATCAGTGAGATTCGGCTGTTTTTACATCCATTTAATACAATGCAAGTCTGTTTAGAAGTTTACTAATGCATGGAAAGCAAAACTACGTAAACTATTTCGTTAACCAACTAGCAAACTAAGTAAAAACAGACAGCATCCTTACGACGCATGAGTGTCTGATTTCTCACCGCTTGGAGCGCTAGTGTCACTCTAGCAGTCAAACGGTAACAAATTTTGCATCAGAGAGTGTCTCGACCGTATGTATTAGACTGTGATAGTGACGTACAAATTTGCAGTCAGGTTGCGTGGGATAACCACGAGAGTGATCCTGCTGTTATACGAAATCGCACTCCAGGCCATAACCTCCAGATGTAAGTCGAGCGTGTCCAGCATGCAGACAGGTCGGTCGCAGGTCCTCCTTCGAAACAACACACGGCCATCACTGGCGCCGAAAAAGAGTCAGTTTTCATCAGAAAAGACAACATTTGTAGCAGTTTATGTGTCACTGCGGTGCCAATTATTGCTCAAATTGCTGCTACAGATGCAGTAAAATGTGCCAGAGTCACATGCCGAACACGATGGACCCCCTTTCAGTAGTGCCACATGGCCGATCTTGTTGCGACCGTTACGTTCTCGTCACCACCGCTGCTAGCAACCAAGTGTAGCTGCTACATTCCTGCAAAGTCTTTCTGTAATATCACAAAAGGACATCCAGCTTCTCGTACCCCTGTTACAAGACCTCGATCAAACTCAATGTGGTGTTGATAATGACGTGTTTGTCATCTTTTAGGCATTCGTGACCGACTCAATACGTCCAGTCTCAAAGGTAACTAAGGCTCACTATCGTTACAGTGTGTATTTAAAGTAATCCTGATTTGCATCCTCATATTGGCCGTAATAGCGCCACTCTTATGCAACTGGCGTGAAATCTGAATAGGCATCAACTTTCAGATTTAGAAATATGGCTACAAACTTTTGTTTATGCCACACAACTCCTTGGTATTGCGAATTTTTTTCTGTCAGTGTAGTTTACATTGCTGTCACGAATACATACCTTAATTAGAAAGAATTTGAAAGAAATGATTGAGGATAATCACAATCAACCTAAATCAATGAACGTCCCTCCAGCTAGCTTTACACAGGGTGGTCATAAATAGTCTTGAAAAGCTTGTAAGGTTGCTATAGGGTAGGTTGTGCTGAGAAATAATTGTTAAGAGAAAGAGTCCATACGTTGCTCTATTTCCGAGTTCATTAAAACTGAAGTTAATCAATCGCGCCGTTTCTCGCCCAAATTCAAGAAGCGTGCCAAATGCAATTAGTTTCAGTTGTTCTTATAGATGACAAAGGACGAGACTGCTCAGCTTTTGGATCGGGTTCGATCCTTACTACCGCTCCAATTTTCATATTGATATTTTGGTCGGTTTTAGAAACCCAAACTAAGAACACAGTTGGCGACGGCTTCTTCGGAGGGCTAGTTGAATTTGCTCGCGCTACGACCTGATTAACTTCTGTCACAATTAATTCGAAAACGGTGCAAAGTACAGAATTTTTTTCTGAACAGTTATTTCTCAGCACAACCTACCTTACAATACCCTCGCAAGCTTTTCAGACTGTTTCTGATCTTCCTGTGTATGTTATTGTTGTTGTTGTGATCCTCATTCTGAATACTGGTTTGATGCATCTCTCCACTCTAGTGTATCAAGTGACTGTCAAATGGCTCTCAGCACTATGGGACTTCTTATGTCATCAGTCCCCTAGAACTTAGAACTACTTAAACCTAACTAACCTAAGGACATCACACACGTCAATGGCCGCAGCAGGATTCGAACCTGTGACCGTAGCAGTCGCGCGGTTCCGGAATGAAGCGCCTAGAACCGCTCGGCCACCGTGGCCGGAAAGTGAATGTCTTTTCATTTCTTTATAACTACTGAAATATACATCCAGAGGAGTGTACGGATAAGCAAATAATTACTTTTTCTGATTGGAGAGGAAAGAAACTTATAACACAACTTGTCTAAACGGAAACCCAGTTGATGGGACACATCTTGAGGAACCACGGAACCGCCAGTTACGTAGCAGAGGGAAGTGTGGGGATAAAAACCGTAGGAACAGAGACTAAAACTTCAGTTGTATAAGCAGGTTCAAGTGTCTGTAGATTCCAGTAGCTCTGCAGAGATGGGGTGGGGTGCGCAGGAGAGCCTAGTTCGAGAGAGCTGCATTAGAGAAGTCTTCGGACTGAAGACCAAAATATAAGGATAGAATTAATCGTCTTCTCAGCAATGGCTTTGTGGCAGGTAATGTGCACTGAGGTGACAAAAAACTTGGGGTGCCTCCTAATATCGGGCTGGATCTCCTTTTGTCTGTGCAGCTACTCGACATCGCATGGGCACAACTAGTTGGAAAACCGCTATGGAAACATTGAGCCATGCTGCTCCTATAGCCGTCCATAAATGCGAAAGTGTTGCCAGTGTAGGATTTTGACCCTCGGTTACGTCCCACAAATGTTCGAAGGGATTCAAATCGGGCTACCCAGATGATCAAATCATTCACTCAAACTATCCAGAATAATCTTCAAAGCAGTCGCGAACAACTATGGCCCAGTGACATGGTGCATTGTCATCCATAAAAATTCCTTTTTGTTTCCGAACGTGAAGTCCATGATGGCTGCAGATAGTCTCCGAGTAGCCATTTCCAGACAATAATCGGTTCAGTTGGACCAGAAGACCCAATCCATTCCATGTAAACACAGCCCACATTATTATGGAGCCATCACCAGCTTACACAGAGCCTTGTTGACAACTTGGGTCCGTGGCTTCGTGGGGTCTGCACCACACTCGAAACCTACCCTGTGCTCTTACCAGCTGATTTCATGGCTCATCTGACCAGGCCACTGTTTTCCAGTCATCTAGGATCCAACAGAGATAGCCATGAGCCACTGCAGCAATGTCACGCTGTTAGCAAAGATACTGACATTGGTCGTCATCTGAAACAGCCTACATCAAATTTCGCCGCACAGTCCTAACGGATGCGTTCGTCGTACGTTCCACATTGATTTCTGCGGTTATTTCACGCACTGTTGCTTATCTGTTAGTACCGACACTGTATGCCGCTGCTATCGGTCGTTAAGTGAAGGTCGTTGGCCACTGCGTTGTCCGCATTGAGAGACAATCCCTAAAATGTTGTATTCTCAGCACACTCTTTGTATTGTGGATCTCGCTATATTGAATTCCCTAACGATTTCCGAAATGGAAAGTCCCATGTGTATACTTCCAATTACCATACCGCGTTAGTCTGTTAATTCCTATCGCGCCTTCGTAATCACTTTGGAAACATGCAAACAACCTTTTAGTTGGTGCAACCACAGCTGTAGTATTCATCTGTGGTATTAATAATAGCTTCAGCTGTATTTTGGCCCTCTATTACTGTACCGCTACCAGTAGCGACTATTAATACCCAAGACTTCAGAAACCTTTTCACATGAATCACATGAACATAAATGACAGCTCCGTCAATGCGCTGCCCTTATATATCTTGTCTACGCGATACTACCGCCATCTGTATATGTGCAGATCCCTAACTCATGACCTCACGCTTTGCCGCAAATAATGACAGTCGACTGAAATGAAATCTTTTTGATTTATCCACCTAAGCAATAAGCGAAACGACATATCAAAACTGAAATTGCTAATTATATTATCTGGCCATGTGCTTACTGAAAACTCATATTGGTGCCCTCAATCTAATACAACAAAATGGGAAAGTGACTTGGGAAAAGCCTCCTTTAGTAATTGTACTAATTTGTTATAACTTAGCAGGTTGTATTTTCATGCGGTGATGCTGAGTGGGATACAGTGTGATGTGTCGAACGCCACGGCTCTTTTCCCACCCCCAAAGATCATGTTCCGTGGCATGTGGCAGCGGTGCTGCCAGCCTTGCGCCACTGCGAGACATGTGACTACCGCGAACGCCGCCGTCGCACAGCTATGGCCGTGGACTGCCGGTGACTGCCTAAGTTCCTGAAGAGACAAGAGACCTCACTGAGTTGGTGCGGAGCAACACCGAACGGACAACCGTCAGCACGGGCGGGTGTCCTGTGGACAGCAACCAGGGAGAGCGGGTGCTTTGTACTGGGTGCCGCTTGTCTCCGGTCACGCGACCAGCACTGCAGAGAAGGCGAGGAATGTCCTCACTAGATTAAAAGGAGCACAGTCAGAGTGCTATTACCGTAAACACTGGTATTCTGACGATTTTCGGTAGTGTTATGTACAGCCTTGTGAATGTACATTATACGCTGCGCCTTGTAATTGACTGTGCTACGGAAGTTTGTGAGCGTTCTGTTACTGACTTGTTTGTGGGTTGCATGCGAAGCGTGCTATGATGAACGTTATGTCAGTAAGCGAGCGTGTTTGTGTAATAAACGCTGAGCGTGCGGATGTCCACAAATGAAATTTCTCTGTCAAATTTTGAAGCACTAGCATGCAGACAAAAAATGGTTCAAATGGCTCTGAGCACTATGGGACTTAACTTCTGTGGTCATCAGTCCCCTAGAACTTAGAACTACTTAAACCTAACTAACCTAAGGACATCACACACATCCATGCCCGAGGCAGGATTCGAACCTGCGACTGTAGCAGTCCCGCGGTTCCGGACTGCGCGCCTAGAACATGCAGACAAAGGAGAGTTGAAAGTGTTTCTATTACAATTGTGCCTTTTCTCTGTAAACAGTGATTTTGAATTGTGCTATGAAGTTGCCGCGAGGGATTAGCTGAGCGGTACGCCGGCACGGTAGCTCAGCGTGTTCGGTCAGAGGGCTAGGTGCCCTCTGTAATAAAAAAACTGAGTTAATGGATCAACAACGAACTGAAACGGGTGTCTTTCGACGTCCGCCCAGAGCAGATACAACGAGCAAAAACGATCAAAATGAGATTTAAAAAAAAAAAAAAAAGAAAAGCGGTCTGAGGCGCTGCAGTCATGGACTGTGCGGCTGATCCCGGCCGCGGTTCGAGTCCTCCCTCGGGCATAGGTGTGTGTGTGTGTGTGTGTGTTTGTCCTTAGGATAATTTAGGTTAAGTAGTGTGTAAGATTAGGGACTGATGACCTTAGCAGTTAAGTCCCATAAGATTTCACACATATTTGAACATTTTTTTGTTTTTTGGTATGAAGTTATTGCTATCGAACCATTGGTTCACTTAAGTGTAACAAATTTTTTATGTTGTATTACGGACTGATCTGTCATATGTGCTACAGAATTACTGACATTTAATAAAATGTTCCGGGATCGAATGGAATTCACATTTAAACCCAACGTTTCGTATCCGCCATCTGCGGAGGATATTTTCAGGGGGGGGGGGGGGGGGGGGATCGTAGCTTCTTCGAGTGTCCGATTCACAACCTACTTAGTTCGTGACCTAGTGGCTAGCTTTGCTGCCTCTGAATCACGGGGTCCCGGGTTCGATTCCCAGCAGGATTCGTAATTTGTCTCTGCGCGGGAACTGGGTGTTTGTGTTGTCCTCATCATGTCATCATCATCATCATTCTTGACCATGGCTAATTTAGATTGTGTAAAAATTGGACTGTGTAAAAACTTGGAATTTACACGGGCGCTGATGACCGCGTAGTTGAGCGCCCCACAAACCAAACGTCATCAAACAACCTACTTAGCTGATAACCGCAGCAAAATCAGTTTACGAGTGTTCCCACACATTGGTGTTACGTCAAATGCTTAGAATACCCGAGCGCAATTGGCGTCTGTCGATTGCCATTGTCCGCTGTTGCTGCCATCCTGTGGTGGAAGACTGGTACACATCTTTCGGCATTGAGATGAAAAAATGTCATTCAGTTTCACGTCTTTCTCCTCCCGATTGAAATACCTGGGGTGTTTTACGATGTCTGTGTCCTTGAATGACATCTGAATCCAGATGCTGAAGAAGACTTATACCAGTCTTACACTATGGGGTGACAGCAATAGCTTACGACAGCAATCGACAACGGACAATTGCGCTAAGGTTTTAAATTAATGTGACGTCACGTGGAAGCAAGCGTAAACGGAATTTTTTTGGAATCAGTAACGAGACAGGGTGTGAATTGGAATTTTACAGCAGGACTACTCATGGATGGGTAGTGGTGTAGTGTTGCTAGTAGTTAAATGTCTTGTTCACTGGGTGTAATTAGTAGTTACAGAGCAAGCAGTAGTTACTTAGTATATTATTTGGAAGTTGAGTGTTTTATAGTGTAAAGACTTGCTAGTGTCACCACTAAGCCAAGATTTCGTTTGGTTGCCCAGTGTACGGCCAGGCTATTTAATGTTCATTGGACATTGTTATTTTGAAGAGGCTATTTTTTATTACTATTTGAGCGCATCTAAGGTCTATTCGAGCTACAATGAACTAACTGTCCAGACAAAGTGATTTATGTTTTGTATATTGATATTCTGCACGTCAAATAAATTGTTACTAAAACAGACACACAGCGGTCGAGGGCTGGGTATGTACGGCCACGATTGAAGTGCGAGATACCGCGCAAGATGTAGTGGACAACAACTGGTTCCGTTCTAGCGGTTCTGGCGCTGCAGTCCGGAACCGCGGGACTGCTACGGTCACAGGTTCGAATCCTGCCTCGGGCATGGGTGTGTGTGATGTCCTTAGGTTAGTTAGGTTTAAGTAGTTCTAAGCTCTAGGGGACTTATGACATCAGATGTTGAGTCCCATAGTGCTCAGAGCCATTTGAACCATTTTTGAACTGGTTCCGTGCACACAGCTTCTTCCAAAATTTTTTATGACCACTTAAACGTGGAGTTTTGTAACTCGGCTCAGGCAAGTAAATACATTGGCAAGTATATAAACAAAGGCAGTGATCAGATATGCTTATTGTACAACAACAGGGCTGCGCCAATATTGACGAAGTGTGTATGTGTATAGGAGGCCGTAGTGTGAGGAGCAACGAAGCAGCATCGCGGATGATGGGACTGTTGCTTCACGAGAGGCCCCTGACAGTGAAACTCTTGCGGTGCACCTTCCCAACGGCCAACTTGCTCGATCTAGTAATGACACTGCCCATTATCACCCTCACCACATTTGATACAGGGGTAAGCCACAAAATCTTACACGTGAAACGAGTCACAGAAAGAATGGAAATGTTTTGTGAAGGGCACCAGAGTCGAAAGCCGCCGATGTATGAAGGCGTCAAGACGCCCAAACTGAGCCCCATTTATTACCAGAGCAAAGGCAATTTTTAATAAAATTTTGAGTCGCATGGAGAACGGAGAAGCGGGCCTTTGTATCTTGAATATACCTGGGGCCACTGTGAAGGCATTCCTGTTGAATTTACAATTTGCGCAGTTGTGCAAGAACAGGAATGTCGAGTTAGCTGTTGCTTCCTGCGGGATAGTAGCGACTTCGCTCGGCTGAGGAAGAGCTGCCCATTCGATGTTCAAGCTTCCGCTGAACCTTGCGAGTGAGGAGACGTTCACTTGCAATATAGGCAAGAGCACTGGTTACGCCGCTCTGTTATAGCAGTAGAAATTGTTCGTTTGGGACGAATGCTCGACATCACACAAGCGTGCGATGAGGAACTCGATTGAAGCTTGCAGGATATCCGCGGTAACCGAATTTTGAGGGGTGGAGTGGCTGCCTTGCTGGCAAGTGACTTCCGACAAACCGTGCAGGTTATCGAGCGAAGCACTATGGCAGACGAGATCATCATGTGCCTCAAGTCTTCGCCACTGTGGGCACACGTCGGAAGAATGCACCTCACAACTAATATGAGAGTCCAGCTCTACGACCGAGAGTGTGGGCTCTTTTCGCAACACCGCCTCGAGATCGGCGAGGGCCTCATGGCAATGTATGCGAGAAGCTTAACAGATTGTGAAAGCCACTCCTACAATATTGTAAGCTCGGAAGGAAACGAAATTATCGGTTTTTTTCGAGGTTATAGCAAAACTTGGGCAACGGGGAATGGTTGGTGAGAGATCAGTTCCGATGCTCAAGAGAAGATCCAAAGAAGAGCGGCGCGTTTCGTCACAGGGTTATTTGGTAACCGTGATAGCGTTACGGAGATGTTTAATAAACTCAAGTGGCAGACTCTGCAAGAGAGGCGCTCTGCATCGCGGTGTAGATTGCTCGCCAGGTTTCGAGAGGGTGCGTTTCTGGATGAGGTATCGAATATATTGCTTCCCCCTACTTATACCTCCCGAGGAGATCACGAATGTAAAATTAGAGAGATTAGAGCGCGCACGGAGGCTTTCAGACAGACGTTCTTCCCGCGAACCATACGCGACTGGAACAGGAAAGGGAGGTAATGACAGTGGCACGTAAAGTGCCCTCCGCCACACACCGTTGGGTGGCTTGCGGAGTATAATGTAGATGTAGATGTAGATGAATATTGAATTGGTGGGAAACAAGAATAAAAAAAATTATTGATCAGTGCTTAGTGAGGTGACCACCTACACGTCAGTTGATACTGTGACGACATGAAACGACGCTACCACATACCCTCATTTGAGCTATCGGGGGAGCCGTCCCACAAGTTGGAGCTGAAGGTGGGTGTGCCTGTCATATTGACGAGTGACCTGAATGCAAAAAGATTGTGCAATGGCACCAGGTCAGGCCTCACGGAGCTGAGAGGACATGTCTTGCAAGCCACCATCATCACCGGCGGAGCCAGAGGAGAGACGCTTTCGATACCACGAGCTCCTGTCATCCCGACAAACTTGCTTTTCCAGTTCCAACGCTAGCAGTTCCCTTTGAAAGTGCCCTTCTCCATCACTGTAAATAAAAGTCAAGGACTAACATAAAAAGTGACAGATATTCATCTGGGCACACGATGTTTTCCACACAGAGAGCTGTACGTTAGCTGTTCGCCTGTATCGAGAGCCAGAAATCTCTACATGTACGCAGATAACAACGTTATTTACTGAGACATATTGACGTAGATTTCTGGCTCTCCATACACACCAAGAAAATTACGATCTTTTCTGTGCAAGGCGTGTAACAAATAATCATGAAATTACTTACTCTCTTTCCCGACACATTTCGTAATTCGCTATTCAGTCGCGTAAATTTTTTTTCCTTAAGTTGTGAGCGACATATATTCTGTCAACGTCTCCCGACGTCTAAAAATTTGGTGGCTTTTTTTCTGCATTTATCGCGGTTTGGTGGGCCGTCCCTTAGTATCTCCGAGAGATAACTTCTATGGTAGTGCATACGCATGGATGGTGAGTTTTGCCACTAATATTTCTTTATAAGTAACTGTTTAACCGCGGATGACTAGAATAAAGAAGCTTCTCAACAGTTCATGGATTGCTGATATCCTCCACAAATATACGGTTTTCGTTTATAAGCAAGCAAAATTTTAAGAACATTATTTATTTCTTCTTACATTTTAAGGATACGCTTCAGGGTTCGTTGAAGACTTTATCATTAACGTTTTTCATAAGCTACATGATATTATTTCTGTAATGTGATGATTTAACAGTCGGTCTGCCTTGAAAATCATCCACATGCACAATATGTAATATTCGCTATTAGCTTCAGGCTACAAATTAGCCCTGTTTGGTTCAAATGGCTCTGAGCACTATGGGACTTAACACCTGAGATCATCAGTCCCCTAGAACTTAGAACTACTTAATCCTAACTAACCTAAGGACATCACACACATCCACGCCCGAGGCAGGATTCGAACCTGCGACCGTAGCGGTCGCGCGGTGCCAGACTGAAGCGCCTAGAGCCGTTCGGCCACACCGGCCGGCTAAACCTGTTTCATAGGTAATGAAATTTTCATGTCGACATTACTTCATAACAACAGCTACGTCACCAAATACACTAGAATTTCTCTGCCTACTTCTACAAAGTGTCTGTTACAGCCTCCCTGACAGACTCATTTGGTAGTCTATGCATCTCTGTTTTTGTACCTTATTACCACTACTAAAAAAACGATAGAATCATTTTTGATAACAAGGTTATTCCATAAGGTGTGAAGAAAATTTAAAAAAACGTTTCTACTGTCATTTATTCGAAAAATACTAGAGGAGCTACAGTTGCAGCACATAAAATGAACCGATATTTGATGAGATGATTCGTGAGCTCTACCAGTCCACATAGAGGCTACTCATTTGTGTCGACGGTAGTCGCTTACGACGAATATCTCTGACCAGTTGCTGAATAACCAAAGAACGCCTTCCCGCCAGAGGGCAGGCGGGCGCCGAGTAGCAAAATATGGACATGCACAGAATACTCGACCAGTGTTCTCTTATCAGGAAACTGTGTATAGTTAAGTGTACACGGCTGCCACGGACGTGTCGGCACCCCTGTGGGCTGAACAGCGAATGAAGTCAGCAGCCTGGCATGAAGTGTGTGTTGCCAGCACCGAGAAGCGGATTGTAATTCAGGTCGCCAGCCACTCAGCCACCTGGAGGAAGCCAACGTGGCTTGCGAATCCGTCTGAAGTCAGGACTGTGTTATGGTGAGCAGCCGTTTCCAGTAATGGTCAGTAATCCTGAAACAAGTGTTGTGGCCCCGGGCATCAAGGTTACGTTTGTAGTCTGCGAGCGATTTTCAATTGGCTGGCTTATGCTGTGGGGCATGTATTTGGTCTTTTGTTTCTGGAGTGGGCTACCTTTAGCAGTTCCGAGTACATTTCGCGGCTTCTGGGGGAAGTGTTTGATTAACCACCATACAGCCCGGACTTGGTTCCCTCTGATTTTCATCTCTGTTCGCGTCAACCGCTGGGTATGAAGACAATATTTTGACACAGATAACGAACTGCGGACAAGCGTAGAGAAGTGGCGGAAAGCACAGGTGGCTACCTTCTGTGACGAGGATATTGGAAAGTTGGTACACCGGTAGGACAGATGTCTAAGTCGGAATGGCGATTATGTAAAGAAGTACCTGGTTCGTGTAGAAAACTTTTACAAATAAAACATTTTTGATTTTCGAGCCTTACTTTCCGAATAGCCTTCGCATTACAGCTGACAGTCCAGAGTGGACATACATTTTAATAAACAATGTAATATCGAGAAAACTGTTTTATGTAGTCAACACTCCACTATACTGTAGAACTGATTTTGCACCTTTATTGTGGGAAACTAACTAACAAGGTAATCACTTACTCACGTTAACGAGTACGAAAATAATTTCCATCTATTTGAGTAAAGCAACATCTAAAGTTATCATGGAAGTAACCCACAAGCGTACTTTCTTTGCACTGAAGTTCTATTTGTTAAAACAC
Organism: Schistocerca piceifrons; assembly: GCF_021461385.2. Classification (NCBI taxonomy): domain Eukaryota; kingdom Metazoa; phylum Arthropoda; class Insecta; order Orthoptera; family Acrididae; genus Schistocerca; species Schistocerca piceifrons. The sequence goes on from NC_060138.1 coordinate 719,968,981, forward strand.
ACTTGGATGGCTATATAATTCTCAAAAACAAAAAAATAAAATGATGAAAATATAAACATTTATCTTAAATGTTGGCTTTATAGTAATGTCAGAATCAGTTTATAATCAAACTAATAATTAAATTTTTAAGAAATTCAAATTTCGTTTCATCATTGCTCAGTGGTTCACTAGAAACATTCTTTAGTTTTGCTCAATCAGTAAATTATTTCTGAAACATTTATTAATCTGTGACAGTTTTTACTATGATAGACTAGACAGTTTATTCATTATAATTATGACGCTAAGGTATATATTAGGAAACGGACCAGGATCCTACCAAAGGTAACATGACTTGGGTCGCTAACTGTTGGGCTACACAAAATGTTTTAAATATATCGACAAAAGAATACACAAAACTGGCGAATGGATTTTTGCAACACTAAAGAAAACAATACTTTGCCCAAATGCGAACCATTTCATCGGCGTTGGCTCGTGTGGGGGGAGCTGAGATGATCTCGGCTCTACAATAAAATAATGTAACATCGGATGTTGGTAGGTTGTAGTGCGTCTTATATGATCACGATTATTAATACGAGTATACAGTGAGGTGACAGAAATGGGATATCTCCTAATATCGTGTTGGATCTCCTTTTGCCCAGCGTAGTGCAGCAATTGCAGAATTACATGATACGCTGAATGGTATGAACGATCTAATGGGTACAGAATATGGACTGAGAGTAAATCGAAGAAAGACGAAAGTGATGAGAATTAGCAGAAATGAGCACAGCGAGAAACTTAACGTCAGGATTGATGGTCACGAAGTAGATGAAGTTAAGGAATTCTGCTACCTAGGCAATAAAATACCCAATGATGGACAGAGTAAGGAGGACATCAAACGCAGACTAGCACTGGCAAAAAGGGCATTCCAGACCAAATAAAGTCTACTAGCATCAAACATAGGCCTCAATTTGAGGAAGAAATTTCTGAAAATGTATGTCTGGAACACAGCATTGTATGATAGTGTAACATGGACTTGAACCGGAACAGGAGAGAATCGAAGCATTTGAGATGTGGTGCTAAAGGCTAATGTTGAAAATCAGGAAAACTGATGAAGTAAGGACTGAGGAGGTTCTGCGCAGAATCGGACAGGTAAGTTATATGTGAAAAATGCTTATAAGGAGAAGGGACAGGATGACAGGACATCTGTTAAGACGTCAGGGAATTACTTCCATGGTAACAGACGGAGTTGTAGAGGGCAAAAACTACAGAGGAAGACAGAGATTCGAATACATCCAGCAAATAATTGTGGACGTAGATTGCAAATGGTGTTCTGAGGTGAAAAGGTTGACACAGGGCAGGAATTTGTGGCAGGCCGCATCAAACTATTCTGAAGACTGATGATTAAAAAGAAAATGTTGTAACGTCCCACCGGTGAGTGAGTAGTTAAAAATGGTTTAAATACCTGTGAATATCTTGCCTTCGGAGTCCCTCGACGACTGCATACATGAGCTAAAATATGCTTGTTCAACAAATACAGGATACTATAATGGATTTCATTGCAATGATGTAGGCCATAACTGCAGTAAAGTAAGTACGTAGATTTATTCACTTCAAAACCTGTATCTTATGAGCTCACGATCAATCTTCGGTGTAGTAAGCCTCGTTGTTGCTACTACACCTAACCGATGGTAGCACATACTACACTGGCGATATTAAACAGTCCAGATGCAGTAATTTGATATAAATTCGTGTGTCAGATCCATGGCATTGTTCAACACTAATACTCAACAAAGTACGAATATAAAGTCACATATCATTCTGTATCATTCTGCCTTTTGCGATCCGTCGCTGGACTGTTCTAATATGCTGTTTTAGACAATGTCCAACACGCAAGTTGCTCTATTGTAAATCCAAACCTGAATCCTGCACCAAGAACGTATCTCAGCTGTACACAAATATCTGTCCTCTAGTGGGTCCAACACTCATCTGCCATAACAATACTCGGGGCCGAGTATTTATACTCTTCCTGCAATGTACTACTGGTTATACTCATAATAATGCAAAACATAATTTATAATACTGTAACACACCAGGGGGTACAAATGGCGGGGGACTCTTAAATTGGTTCTCGTAGTCGCGTTTCTTGACCGTGGACCCACACTACGTACCTGACACTCCCGTGGCGGTCGTACTGTTCTACTCCACAGTGTTGCTGGTTTGCCTGAAATTATGTATCTAAATATACAAGCGGGTTAGGGGAGCCACTCAACGTCAAACACAACACTGTCCTGCGTCTGGTATGAACAACTATGCCGGCCGAAGTGGCCGTGCGGTTAAAGGCGCTGCAGTCTGGAACCGCAAGACCGCTACGGTCGCAGGTTCGAATCCTGCCTCGGGCATGGATGTTTGTGATGTCCTTAGGTTAGTTAGGTTTAACTAGTTCTAAGTTCTAGGGGACTAATGACCACAGCAGTTGAGTCCCACAGTGCTCAGAGCCATTTGAACCATTTTTGAACAACTATATTCTGAAGCGATAAGAAGAATGGCAGGTTGCACTGTTTACACTCTAAGTCGTAAGTTTTAATGCCAACTTCTAGATGATTCTCTGTCCACAAAATCACTTGGGCGAGCGTACGCGTAACCGAACACGGCGCGGATGATTGTTGATGATGCGGAAGCAGAATAATCGAACGAAAGTTCTTACGCTCGCCACGCATACACAGATTTCTTTTGGTACCAGTCCTCCTTGACACCAGTGATGATGTAACATAGAGATAATTTTTCAGTTCTCAGTTCTCACCTGTACGAGCATGTGCTTAACCGTCGCGGCGCGGCTGATTGTTGATGATGCGGAACGCTATGACCTAACGTACGTTCTCACGCTCACTACAAGACACTGGCACTTGAATGCTCTCTTTTGTGGTAAACGTTATTGGTGCTCGACATTAGTTCATTCTGAGAGGCCGAACACGGCGCGGATGATTGATGTACGGTGCGACACGCTACGAGAGGATATACAAATACGTTATCGGCGGCACTGCTTATTTTTAATGACATCATTACGCACTTTCCTCTGAATCACTTCCATATGTCATCAACTTTACTGTAACAGCAGTTGTAGCAACATTTGAACTTCTATAATAACAATGCCTCACACGTGAAGAACTACCCACAGCAGTTCCGTGTCCCGCGCTCGACTCTGCAGACGAGCTGCCCGCAAAGATACTCCGCAACTAATCCAGCGATATGACAGTAGGCTTACAATATGAAATAGTTTAACAACATTATCAAACGTTCTATAATATTCCCTACTTTTCTAGAACAAGTTTAAGACTTTTCTAAACGCATAAAAATCACATTAATATTGAAATTACAGAAATAAGCCTTCTAACAATGCTAAATGATAAGTTACCTAAATTTTGTTAATTAGGCTCGAGATTTAATTTCTACCATTTACAAATGATGAGAGCGAAATACATCCTTTTATCTAAACATTTTCCATATATTAATTTCCTGAATCTGTTTTTGATTGTTTATGATACAAAGGGTATTGTAACTACTATTGTTTGGGTATTGCTATTATTGTTCTAAAATCCTTTTGTCTATTATCGAAAAGTAATTGAACTTAATTATAGCTTGAGATATGAGAGTATTGATCAAATAATACATAGGTCTAAGCCTGGAACGTTACAAGGTGCAGGAACTCGACGTGGCATGGACTTAACAAGTTACGGAAGTCTCCTGCAGTCATGCTGCCTCTACAGACGTCCATAACTGCGAAAGTGTTGCTGGTGAAGGATTTTCTGCACGAAGTGATCTCTCGATTTTGTCCCGTAAATGTTCGATGGGATTCATGTCGGACAATCTGGGAGGTCAAATCATTTTCTCAAATCGTCCAGAATGTTCTTGAAACCAATCGAACACGTTTGTGGGCCTGTGACGGGGTGCATTGTTATTCACATAAATTCCATCGTTTTTTAGGAACATGAAGTCCAAGAATGGCGGAAAATGGTCTCCAAGTAGCCGAATGTAACCATTTGAAGCCAATCATCGTTTCAGTTGGATAACAAGACCCAGCCCACGTAAACCAGCCCAAACCACTAAGGAGCCACCACCAGCTTGCACAGTGCCTTGTTGACAACCTGGGTCCACAGTTTGGTGGGGTCTGCGCCACACTCGAATCCTACCACCAGGTGCTGTGTTCTATTGGGTACGTTCGTTAGACGTCTCACATTGATTTCTGTGGGCATTTTACGCAGTGTTGCTTGTCTTTTAGCACTGACTACTCTATACAAGTGAAGGCCGTCGACCACTGCATTGTCCGTGGTGAGAGGTAATGCCTAAAATTTTGTATTCTCGGCACATTCTTGACACTACGGATCTTGGAACATTGAATGCCCTAACGATTTCTGAAATTTAATATCTCATGCATCTAGTCCAACTACCATTCCATGTACAAATTTCTGTCTTGCGGCTGTAGCTCCACCAATGCACTGCCCTTTTATATCTTGTGTAGGCGATTCTAACGTCGTCTGTGTATGTTCATATATCTGTCCTATTACCTTTGTCGCCTTGGAGTATTATTGGTCGAAAAAAATGTGTTCTCATCGAGTTGTAGTTTCAGCTCAATTTTTCGTTCTTCATAGTACCATTGCAGAATTCTGTAAGGTCGTGAATCTTTATAGTTTTTACATATCACTCCCTGTTGATTTTGGCCCAGTTACACATTCTGTTATCTTCTTAAATAACTCATTAGTTATTAATAAGGAGATTTAAATTCTCCTTCAGGTTATGTGAAGATAGATGCTGATTTCTGTAATGATCCTGCTACATTGTAAAAAAAAAAAAAAAAAACCAAAAAGGGTTCACAGGTATGTAACCTTATTTATGTGATTGCAAAATCGAGTCAAATTTACAAACAACTTGGTCAACTTGATACTATGAGTCCATTTATCGGCGTGATGTTGTACCTTCTCTGGCCCCTCTGGCATGGATGCTTGCAGTGATTCTGTCAGGAAGACTGCCATAAAACCATTGCATGATTTTCTGATTGTGAGACAAGTTGACCCTCAACTGATATTGGTCCTTGATATTCTGGATAGTGGCTCTGGGTCAGAGTTGATGTCTGGGCTGAGTCCACACGTTTGCCGGCCGGGGTGTCCGAGCGGTTCTAGGCACTTCAGTCTGGAACCACGCGACCCCTACGGTCGCAGGTTCGAATCCTGCCTCGGGGATGGATGTGTGTGATGTTCTTAGGTTAGTTAGGTTTAAGTAGTTCTAAGTTCTAGGGGACTGATGACCTCAGAAGTCTCATAGTGCTCAGAGCCATTCGAACCATTTTTTTCCACACGTTTTCTATCGAGGACAGATCTGGTATCCCGCTGGCCACAGATGTACCTCACAAAAACACGTTACTATCGCCTGAGGAGTAATACATGCGGACGCACCATGATGTACCGTAAATTCGTAAAAGTTCTACCTCGCCAGCTTCTGGAAGCCGAGTCGCCTCTGTCAATAATCAGTAGAATGCCAGTAAGGGGAAATGCTGAGCGAGTTGCGGTAGACACGAGTCAACGACCGAGCACATAAGTCTGCGAATAAAGCATAATGGCATCATGGGAGCAGAGAGATACTGTCTTACTAGTGACAAAGCAGAATTTCGTAACAAAGGCTAGGTGAAACGCTAGTTTAAGTATTCAGGTACCGAGCCTGCAGAACAGAGCCTCTGAAAGGTGAAGTTGCAAACGTCTGAAGTCACTAGGAGAACTGACAGCGAGGTAAAACCAGGACACATGCTCTCATAAACGTCGCCACCGCCGCAGAGGGTCCGAGAAGCGCTATCATAATATATGGCTCATTGATGAGTGTCCATTGCGCAGTGCGTAGTCTCGGTCCTTGTGTCGGTTGCAGCTATCCAGTGAGAGGGCAGGCTGTAGGGTCGACCCTCGGCACACCTGTCTTCTATCGTCTGTGGAACCACGAGTCCGGCTGGGAGAACGCTGCTGCTGCGAGCTTCACTGCCAGCTTCCGACGCAAGGACGATGGGGCGCTGAGGCCGCCATCACCCTGCAGGTCTGGTGGAGACGACCTGCGTGACACGGACGCTCTCCGTCGTCTGCCTTCGAGCCGGTGGACGTCGCTGCTGTTCATCCCGTTCCCGTGGCAGACACCGATGCAAATTGCTATTGTCTCCTAAACAGGGGCTCAGATCCGACTCCTGCGAGCCAGTGAGTATTTAAGATGGACCTGGAGCGTAACTTCGGAGTGCAAATCTTCGATTGCAAGGAGTGCACTTTGGAGATCGATACGCAGAGGTGGGAGCCGCCATATTCTGCGGTTGACGGCCGCCCTTGACGTTGCAGCCGCCACGCGAAGCTACTCTGTGCTGGCGATGCTGTGAGTCCAGCACACGGCCTCTTTCCTCCGTTGACACCGCGCGAGGTGGCGCAGTGGTTAGCACACTGGACTCGCATTCGGGAGGACGACGGTTCAGTCCCGCGTCCGGCCATCCTGACTTAGGTTTTCCGTGATTTCCCTAAATCACTCCAGGCAAATGCCGGGATGGTTCCTTTGAAAGGGCACGGCCGACTTCCTTCCCCGTCGTTCCCTAATCCGATGAGACCGATGACCTCGCTGTTTGGTCTCTTCCCCCAAACAATCCAATCCAATTCAATCCTCCGTTGACGAGGCACTCTTCCGCCGGGCCGATTGTGGCTCTGGAAGACAAACCCGTATTTCCGTCTAATAAATGTGTTTTGAATATGGTGTTTTCTTGGTGCCTTCCAGCATAATTACGATCTTACCACGGCATCCCGCCCAGATATCTCCAGGCGATTATAGGAGTCTGGGACTGGGTCCCTATAATACATAGCTTTTATCTACTCGTTGGCATCGAAAAAGTGTGGTCGATCGTCCCGGGATCCAATACCGTTTCGTACAGTTTCTGTGTAACTGGTCTCATGATCTCTGTTCCGTGCGGTGATTGTGTAATTCGTTCTTGTTGAATGTCAAATAAAAATGATCACCGTATTCTTCAGTTAATGACTGTAATTTATTCTGCTAGTAGATTTACACCTGTTCGAGGCGACAAAATCTTTTACAATGCCTGCCATAAATGCGTAGTGCCTGAAATATAAAAAATGGTTCAAATGGCTCTAGGCACTTGGGACTTAATATCTGAGTTCATCAGTCCCCCATACTTAGAACTGCTTAACCCCAACTAACCTAAGGCAATCACACACATCCATGCCCGAGGCAGGATTCGAACCTGTGACCGTTGCAGCACCGCAATTCCGGACTGAAGCGCCTACAACCGCTCGGTCGCGGCGGCCGGCTCTTGTAATATAAAAGTGCATCACAAATAATTCTCAGCATTACAGCAAACAACCAAATACACTTTCCTGTCTCAACGGATAAAATGGCTGATTTGCTCCTGATACCACAGTAGAGACTACATTTTGCACTAGTTACGCAGACAATAAACAGAAACTAATATTTTCGAAAAAGTGGATCAGGCGTTAATGATTATCATGAACAAATTGTGAATTCACGTATTGACGATTATTTATGGAAACACTATTTTTCAGTATCTGCGTTTAATAGTTGTTTTCATACTTGCTCGACAAATCTTTATTTTAAAGTTAGTTTTCCTCAAACGTTATTTCGTAAATTAACAGCGAAAAAGATCCAGAATTCTGGTATCACCAATAGCATAAAGCATGAGTATTTCTAAAATTTTGAGTTACGATTCAGTTCAATACTTCATGTAAGAGGCGGTCAAAAAGTGTCCGTTCTCAGTCCACACTTTCCCCTAGCGCACATGTCGGTGCTTATATACCTGCATCGGAGTCGCGCTGGATTACACGTACGTAAGCCGCAGCAACGCTCTCATACGGAAACTTTTTCATCGCCCCCTTATACTTCGATAACAACTCAACCCAGCAAGTTTGGAAAAAAATAAAATGGATCCTGCATGCTTTGTCTCCTAAGCTTTCTGATAATCTCTATATTTTAGAAAGGTAATTATTTTTCTGTAAGAAAAGCAAATTTGCAAGTTCTTTGTTTCATTCACTTGCGTTTCGTTGATATCCGGTAAGAACTAAGATATGTTTCCGCCCCCATTCGGAAGTTTTTGTCATTACCAAAATGTATATTCATATTTACATTGCTTCGAAATCTGCTAGTTTTGAACAATTGTATATTTCTAGCGTAGTCGAAATTGTTGTTTACTAAAAACATTTCTTTTTTGGTAACTGTAAAAATATATGTCGGATGTTATGGTACTGAACAAGTATCAGTTTCAAAGGAATTGTCCTCATTTTTGTTAACTAAATTATGAATTTGAAGACCTCTCTCAAAGATGGCCTATTGCACATGGTAATATTGAGTTTTACCTGGAATAAAGAGGTACGGCACATGAGATATGCTACCATAGCAAACGGTGACTTTTTGTCTTTTTATAAGCTGAGCTATTTGTCGTTGTAAAGTTGACTATTCTGGAGAAACGTACATCAATGAAAATGGTGCAGGTGCAGTACAGCAAAAGTTTGTTGTTTCGGGATATATCTTTCTGCCCTGGGACCATACTTTGCATTAATCGAAAACAAGAATAATTGATGTCATGATTACCTATGAATGGAAGTATGTAATATGTGATGCTTGTTTAAGCACGTGTTTCATTATAAAGGAAATGAGCCACAATGACTGCGTTGCTCTCGATGTTCTTGAAGGAATTAGGAAGTGTGACTCGAACTTAAAAATTAGAAGTTGCATGGCTGAATATCAGGCACATGATCCAAATTCAGTACACTGCATCTTAGTCATAATATTATTCTCTGTTGGGTACGTCATTTTCTCCAAAAAACAAAAGTGAAAGTCAACCTCAAGTTAGCACACCCAAATCTGTTATGAGGTTTCCTACATCTACGTCTGCGTGACTACTTTGCATTTCGCTCTTGAGTGCCTCGCAGGGGAATCATCGAGTCACTTTTATGCTATTTCTCTACCGTTCCGCTCTCTAACAGCGAGTGGGTAGAAGGAACACTTAAATCTTTCCGTGCGAGTTATATTACTTGTCTTATTTTATTAGTCTGGTCATTTATCCCTATGTGGATGTGTGCCAACAAAATATTGTCGCACTAGGAGGAGAACGTTAAAAATTGAAATCACATGAAAAGACCTAGCCACAACAAAAAAGTCTTTGTTTTAATGATTGCCACCCCAGCTCGAGTATCCGTGATCCTCTCTCGCCCATACGAGCTGTCTTTCTTGGAACTTTTTCGATGTCTTCCGTCAATCCTAAGTTATTTTTGTTCCTTGATGTACAATAGAGGGAATTTTAGGTGAACTTGCCTTCTGAGTGAACAGTTCAATTTCTTAATCATCTGTTTCTTATCGTGTGAGAAACTAGTCTTTTTCAGTATCGAGGTTAATTTAACAAATACACACTAAAAATGCAATGCGAAGGAATTATCCGAATGAGACGGAAATCGGTAGATATGGTGGACATGTACAAACACACAGGTGACAGCAATTTCGGGAAACCTAGGCCACTGCAATGCTAGAGATTTTCTATTCTTTGCTACGACGATGTATGACGATAGCAGTAATTAAATTATCGTTTGCTAGCGGTACCTAAGGATTTTATTTATGCTGCACATGAATGGCTTCAATTAATTTTGTCCCAATTAACTATAATTTGAAAATTAGATTTTTATGGTATCAAGACCAGTTGCAAGATCTACAATCAGATTTTCTACAATATTTTGATCAGACACATGAGGTATACCGTTATACTTTAAACCTTTTTTCAAGAGGGAACGTTCGTCTTTTGTTAAATTTATGCCAATTTTATTTAAAATTCTGTTATTAAATAAATTTGTAACCTTATTTAATGTTGTTGGTATAAAACGATTTTTTTGACAGCCAGAAGGCAGCAAAGCCTAATTAATTTCTTTTGTTTTGCTTATTGAGGATGATTTGCTTACTTTTTTTTGAGCTGTCATTGAAGTGAAGTGAAGTGAAGAATTCATCAATTTGAAAACTGAAATTTTCACGAAAAATCCTTTTGAGTTCAAATTACAGACAGTAAGTTTTTCTGGTTAAAGATCTTTCTCTGTGTAAAGGGTACTCATTTTTTCTTAAATTATTTTTTGTACTAAAAGTCTGAAGTATTTGGGTCTTCTTTACACTGCTTTAAATTCTAAAAAGCTTTTGTATAACTAGGAACAAGTCCCATTTTCTCACAACATTTATTAAAATTAACATACCGATGCTTAGAATTTTGTTTCTTATATTTTTATAATTGGAAACAACCTTGGATACACGGCCAGTTAACAGTATTATAGTTTTAAACATGCCTGTGTGACAGCGACTCTACAAGAATGTGAGGCGTATAAAACGAAATAACGACGAAATACGATAAAGCCAATGGTGGCACCGATAGTTCCGATGCCACAGCGTAGGTGGACGCTCGTAGGTTGTCACTACGAGAGCGGACCAACTTCGCCGACCACAGAGCCCTCTAGCCGACGTTGTGGAGCTCAACGAGTGCCGCTATGCTTTCTGCCCTGTTGATCAAGAGCAGACGACCAAGCAGCTTAGCTTCTACTTCATATGAGGATAGCCATTACTGACTTTGCCTTTGTTACTTCAATGATAAATTGTCCAACTACTAGTAACATCTCAACTACTAGTAACAGCTTTGATACATGGACAACGGCTTTGCAACTACGTGCTCATCTTTAAGCTTTGATACATGGACAACGGCTTCGTACCTACGTGTTCATCTTTACCAAAAGTGCGTGTCATTTACTAATATTCTCTATTAAATATACTTTTACTTCACATGCAGTACCGAAGTGCATTACCTCTCCTGCTCCTACTCGCCGCCTTCATTCGGCCTATTTTTCAGATCACAGGAGCAGACCCACGCGCCGCCTTCCAGGCCGGATACAAAAGCAATGTTTTACTTACTGGAAACATACAAGAGTACGTAACGAAAACACAGTTTTTTGAGGAAAACGATAACTGCGAGCTACATGAGGACCCTAATGAAGATTTGCAAAGAAAAATTATATCCGCTATTATTGATGCAAAATTACTACTTAAACCCTTTCATAAAAGACAATTAATTAACAAGAACCCACATCCTCAAAAGTTATACTCACAGTTAAAGTCCAAAACTTAAATCATCCATTTCGCCCATTATCGAACACTATGAACAGTGCTTACCACGACCTATAGAAGTTACTTCACGATAAGTTAAAAAAAATTGTCTTTCAAAGTAATTATTCAGTTTCTAACAATCAAAATCTCGTTAGCTAAATAACACTTACATTGTGATTAGAAATACGAAGTTTATTTCGTTCGATATTAAAAGTCTTTATATGAAAGTATCTTTGCAACAACTTTGGATATTCTAGAAAAAAATTACGTTTCTTTAAAAAAGAGATTTCTGATGGGCATATTATCGACCTCATGAATTCGATTCACACTAGAGTAAAAAAAAAGATAATTTCGATTTGAATGGACAGTTGTATCAGCAGTATGACTGTCTTGTAATAGGTAATAAATTCGCTGGTATCCTTGCAAACATATTCATAAATTATTCCCAATAAATGTTTTTTAAAAAAGTTACAGATATGTAGACGACATTCCGATTATTTACAAAGCTCCTAATAATGGCTTTGATTATCAGTTCAAAATATTGAACGACCTTCATGAAAAAGCTACTTTCACATGTGACCCGGAAAACGAATATTGTCAGTTAATTATGTGGATTTAAAATTAATAATAGATGGTAACTAAATTTCTTTCAGTACTTTTCGCAAAGAAACATGCACTTGTCAAATAGTGTCGTCTTAACAGAACCTCATTCTCAGAAAAAAAAATGTTTTCTAATTCTTCCATGCATAAGGTTTTTTTCCTCCTTTATCTGGTGAAAATGTCAAAGCCGAAATCAATTTGAATAAAATTATTGCGCTGATTAATGGATACTAACCCGCCATTGTTGTTGTTGTTGTTGTTGTTGTTGTCTTCAGTCCTGAGACTGGTTTGATGCAGCTCTCCATGTTACTCTATCCTGTGCAAGCTACTTCATCTCCCAGTACGTACTGCAACCTACATCCTTCTGAATCTGTTTAGTGCTTTCATCTCTTGGCCTCCCTCTACGATTTTTACCCTCCACGCTGCCCTCCAATACTAAATTGGTGATCCCGTGATGCCTCATAACATGTCCTACCAACCGATCCCTTCTTTTTGTCAAGTTGTGCTACAAATTCCTCTTCTCCCCAATTCTATTCAATACCTCCTCATCAGTTATGTGATCTACCCATCTAATCTACAGCATTCTTCTGTAGCATCACATTTCGAAAGCTTCTATTCTCTTCTTGTCTAAACTATTTATCGTCCATGTTTCACTTCCATATAAACACTTTCAGAAACGACTTCCTGACACTTAAATCTATACTCGATGTTAACAAATTTCTCTTCTTCAGAAACGCTTTCCTTGCCATTGCCAGTCTACATTTTATATCCTCTCTACTTCGACCATCATCAGTCATTTTGCTCCCCAATAGCAAAACTCCTTTACTACTTTAAGTGTCTCATTCCCTAATCTAATTCCCTCAGCATCATCCGAGTTAACTCGACTACATTCCATTATCCTCGTTTTGCTTTTGTAGATGTTCATCTTATATCCTCCTTTCAAGACACTAACCATTCCGTTCAACTGCTCTTCCAAGTCCTTTGCTGTCTCTGACAGAATTACAATGTCATCGGCAAACCTCAAAGTTTTTATTTCTTCTCCATGGATTTTAATACCTACTCCGAATTTTTCTTTTGTCTCCTTCATTGCTTGCGCAATATACAGATTGAATAACATCGGGGAGGCTACAACCCTGTCTCACTCCCTTCCCAACCACTGCTTCCCTTTCATGTCCCTCGACTCTTATAATTGCCATCTGCTTTCTGTACAAATTGTAAATAGTCCTTCGCTCCCAGTATTTTAACCCTGCCACCCCCATAATTTGAAACAGTTTATTCCAGCCAACATTGTCGAAAGCTTTCTCTAAGTCTACAAATGCTAGAAACGTAAGTTTGCCTTTCCTTAATCTACTTTCTAAGATAAGTCGTAGGGTCAGTATTGCCTCACGTGTTCCAACATTTCCACGGAATCCAAACTGATCTTTCCCGAGGTCGGCTTCTACCAGTTTTTCCATTCGTCTGCAAAGAATTAGTGTTAGTATTTTGCAGTCGTGGCTTATTAAACTGATAGTTCGGTAATTTTCACATCTGTCAACACCTGCTTCCTTTGGGATTGGAATTATTATATTCTTCTTGAAATCTGAGGGTATTTCGCCTGTCTCATACATTTTGCTCACCAGATGGCAGAGTTTTGTCAGGACTAGCTCTCCCAAGGCTGTCGTCAGTAGTTCGAAGGGAATGTTGTCTACCCCCGGGGCCTTGTTTCGACTTAGATCTTTTAGCGCTCTGTCAAACTCTTCAAGCAGTATCATATCTCCCTTTTCATCTTCATCTACATCCTCTTCCATTTCCATAATATTGTCCTCAAGTGGACAATATTTTCAAAAACAAAACCAACATCAGAGTTATCACTCTTAGTAGGCCTATTTCTCCTAATAACGAGTTTAATGAAAATAATTTTTTTTCTTTTACCATGTTTAGGACCTGTGTCCTTACAGATTCCAATGTCTGCTCCAAAACAAATATGACTGTAATGTAGCATTTTCTACTGACACTAGCTTATAAAATAATCTTATTCATAATTTGATACCCGCGCATCTTCCTTTACGAAACTCTGTTGTCTGTAAAATTACGTGTGACACATGCACAGCCTATTATACAGGATAAACAGGATGAAGAATAGCTGTTAGATGCAAAGAACATCTCTTTAAGAAAGAAAGAGACAAACATACATAATATGTCCTTTGCTGATCATTTATTAATTACAGGGTGTAAATCTAAACAAGAACACGACATCACTATCCTGACCAGAGAGAGGAAAGTCTTTAGACATAGTACTTTTGAGGTGTTATAAATTCTCTAACACCTTCCTTTTAATGACAGTTTCATTCTTAAAGAACAGTTGTGATTGCGCAAATAAATTTTTCGTAGTGTAAAGCAGTCATGGAGAAAATGAGAGAGGACACGTTACTCTCTCGCCTATTTTTTCGTATACAGAAAATTATTAAAGATTTTCTTACGACCTTACGCACCTTGAGTGAGACTCTAAAAAGTTAACGGCATGAGCAGACGTTGATGGAGCCTGGTAGGGCGCTAAAAGCATGAGGTATTTTTATCTTTCTTAGCTCATAGAAGCGGCTTGTTAGGAGTTGAAAGCAATTGGCGGCGAACCCATCCCTCAGTAAATCTTTCCGGTACAGGGCAGACAGGGCAGCCCTTGTCGACACAGGTTTCCAGCAGAACAATTCCGAGCCACCTGCCGTGGCGATAGTCTGAAGGAAAGCGTCTACACAGTGGAGTCGTAAACTGGGCATTGTGTGCAGCCATGGGTAATAAAAAATTCACAAGTTTTCGTGTTCACTGATACTGCAAATAGGCCTGTGAACCACTTCCATCGACGGCCTCGGTTGTATAAGAAACTCGGGTGTCTGAGAAACGTTTAGAGATAAAATCTTTATTACACCTCTTAGGTAGGACTAACAAACTCAATGGCACAGGCGATTTAGATATCTTTAAGATTGTATCTGTTCGCTTGTTGCTGTGAGAAGTGACACGACTTCAGAGAAAATCATATTCCCCTCCATGAAAACTTAAAAAAAAAAGCCAGTAATTGGCAGTTTTCTTGTTTTCCAGAGACACAGGTTTCGTAACTCTTGCCCTGGTTCGACATGAGTTTGTGCTTTCGTGTGGGAGGGGAGATTTAGCGCGTCTAGAGCGCTGTGATTGGCTCAAGACGGGGTGAAGGCAGTGTCGTTCGTGCACTTTGCGGGAAAACGGATTTTTTTTTTCTGGAAAGGTGTGAAGCACTCGGGTGCAGGACTTTGGTCTGGTAAGCTCTTCTAGTCGAAGCTCTGGCATGTGTGGTTGGTGGTTCGGACATGTCCTGAGACTGACTACACTTGCGAGTAGCTCAGACTGGGGAGCCTGTGCTGAAGTTCTTACTGTACTGACAGTGTGACTTCAAACGTCTCGGACTACTTGTTTGCCGAGGGCACACTTATTCGTTTTTGGTTTAGCAGTCTTGACGTTTGGTATCCTTGAGCGCACTGTCGTATAAGTGAGCCAAATTGGTCCTTGGTAAGAGCAGCGAATGGGTGTGTTACACACTGAAATCTACGGCGATTTCAGGGCTTGGTTAGAGAGTAAATTGCGATACGTCTGCTTGACCGCTAGACCGTGAGATTTTTGCATTTCTTTCGTGGGCGCGAACGATTCAAAGGGCCCACCTCGCGTCTCACCTCCACCGCACTCGTCTTGCCAGCTGCAAGTTACGAACAGGGTAACGTACTGCCGCTCCGCCATTGTCAGGGCACACAGCTCTCAATCGTCACTTGCTGTCAACAGCACCTACGTAGTTAAACTACAGTAGATTTGATCAATCAAAGTCTGCTCAGCGTCAAATCAATTCAGATTGTGTTATCCATATTTTCTGGGGCACAGTACTTGACTCACTTCTGCCACTGAGGATCCATGTCCATTCTACTCTTAAACCACCTGTTAGTTGTTTACAGTATTCAATCATTGACTTGTTTAGCATAATTTATGTCTGGTTTAGTAAAATAAATGTTGTTAGCAAGTTTTTCTCTCTGAGTAGACTAAAATATTATTTTCTTCTCTGTTTTCCATTTATTGCATTGTAATCGTTTAGTATATGCAATGTAATAAAATAAAATATGAACCGTGACTTATATAAAAAGAAGCACACATTAATGCAATGGCTCAGCATAAAAGAGAAATAACTAATGTAGTAATATTATTAACAGTGTAATATGTTGTTTAATTTAGCCCGACGTGTATAAGCACTCAGTAAACTAGCTCAGTTCTCAGGGTAGTTACGTAATCATCGATACTTAATTGTCCTTTTCTTATTTATTCAACACAGAGACTATTTGCCAAGTCTGTTCGATGTAGCCTACTGTAATACGTAACTTAATGTCGTGGTTTCGTCTCTGTTCCCCAATATAAGATAACAAGAGTAGCATCTACAAATGAAATCCTATAATGGAACTGGAATCCTGTGACCAGACCTTTTCTGCCTGGGATGTTATCTCGTTATGTAAAGAAAATCTGTAAGTAAAATTGTTAAATTATTAGTAGCTGCCTCCGGTCTCGTGGGATCTGAAATAAAGTTAATTGCCCTAACCGACGGCACGTCTCGTAGATGAGCTAAAAGAAAAATGTTAAAGATTTTCTAAGATGGCACCTAACAATGAAAATTCTTTGTTAAGGCCCATATCTACTTAAGACAATAAAGGTATCAGATTTACAATAGACTGACCATATACACAAATTCATTTGACAAAATAACCATTATATTTTCGGGTTTTTAAGTACAACTTACATTATCAGCTGGTACAGCAAGATGAGCTTTACGCAAAAACGTCCTCATAGGTCCGAATCCAAGCAGATAAGATAAGCGAATGACAAAGGAATGATATTTCATGCATAGAAGCGCAAGAGTCTGTGGAATAACATGTACTTGTCGATTATTCATAAAATTTGTCGTAATACTTAGTTTACATTTTTTTTAAACCCGAGTCCACCCAGGAGAAACAGTACATACAAAATTTACCTAATATTTGCTGTTGCGTTGTCCTACGTAATTTTCATTTAGCATAACATCTATAAGATGTTTGAAGTATTTTTCAAAATTAGACAGCTTTTATCTTCGACTATAATTAGATGGCGCGACTTGTTTCGTTTCCAAGTTGTGCCAACTTCGGCATGTGTGCCCCTTAGTTTGATACCACCTCCAGTGAACTGTTGTCACTCACAGCCCATGGCGTTGTGTAGTGTGCTGCTCTATGTAGCTAAATATAGTACATATGGTTTTACTGGCAGTTAGCAGGTTCATGTCAGTTTTAAGCTCTTTAATTTTTTGTGGTTTTAATATTAACTTCTTAATGAAGTATTTTACTTGACTAGAGCATTTTTGCTCTTAAATTCGTTAGTTTCAACGTGTGAGTACAGTTTTATTACTAATCTGTTCGTAATAAAAGCTGGTTATTTTTTAGTTTTCTCTATCGTTTTTACTCTTTTTAGGTAATTGTGAATTTTCTGATTAAGACACCCACAGTCGGTGTCGAAACCTTGTAAAAATACGTTTTTTATACCTGACTTAATCTTCTGCAGTTGCTACCTCACAGCCATGTTTAAAATTTTAAAACTTTAGTGGTTTATCAAAAATTCTTTTATTACAGTACGATATTTCATTCAGCAAAATTTATGTCAGAAAATGGAAAAACCGAAGGAGATCAATGCATAAAATTTCAATTCAGTTCTGTTTAAATGAACTGCAGATGAATTTTATTATACTCCGAATTTGCAAACATTCAGATTATCCAAATACGAATTTTGAGAACTTAATTTTAACACCAGTTATTGGGTGCCACATGCAACACAGGAATTAGTATTGTGACTTGTCTTTCAGTTAAATGAAATTCGACTTGAACTTTAAATAAACTATGACGTTCAAACTGAGATCAGTTTGATGCCTGCAATATTATGACAGGTGCTCCTTTACAGTAAAACCAAACTAAACAGTACAGATACCTTGCTTTCTCGTAGTTGCATCGTCAAAACAGTTGTTGCCAATAATCCTACATAGCTTCTTCACGTCTATGATAAACTATTTAAACATCTGCCAACATGACGCTTTCCGGTACTGTTGCTCCAAAGGCAACCATGGCTCAAAAACCATAGCATCATAAATGTCGAAATCCTTCCATCGACGAGTTCAGAATTACAGAGGCGACATAATAGCGTGTAAATAAACGTCACATCACTTTAAAAATGATTTGACTGATTTTCACCACATCATCAATTTTATTACTGCTGCTCTTGATTACGCATGCGCACACTTCAAAGCTTTCCGCTACAGGTGCACGCGTCACCCTCGGGCATACCGAGCGAATCGTCCAATCAAAGTCTTTGACACTGGTGGCGAAACTGGAGTAGTTCAGTGACTTACAGTATTAAACAATTTTTACACCCTTTATTCTTTCCAAATGTATCAGTTTGCTCAGTTTGTAAGTTATAAAGATATCCATATTTCCAACAAACAGATTTTGATGTTTACTGATCTAACATTCCATCGAAAAATAGTTTGAAAAATCTATTGTTTAATGTGTGTAGTATTACAATTGTTCCCTTATATCTTTCTCGCTGAAACATACCATTTATCGGCTAATAAAATACTACATTACTGTTGGACACCAACCGCACGTTGCAAACAACACACATTTATACATATAGGCACATACACAGTATTTCATTTTCTGCTTGGAGTAATGGTCAATATTGCCCCAGAAATGAAATGAGATAGTTTCATTCGCCTATTTTCGGCCAAGGTTTTCGGGAGGATTCGCTTGGTTATTAGATGAATGTCTCGGTTTTCTGCGACTGAAAAGAAAAAAAGTAACACGCTGCTCTGACGACTGGGAAATGAAAGGCTTCATTGTTTACTTGCATTTTTGTGTATTTTGTTACTATTTACGTTTATTTGTGATTTTCTACTGACTATGGACAATTTCTGTAAGCCTAACGTAATTTCAAGAATTTTACGTAGTTTACTGGTCCACGAATAGAGCTATGATATCGGAAGAAAATTTTTTTTCAGGTGACTGTCAACAGCATCCACATACTTGGAGGAATGCATGGTATGCACAGTGCTGTCTTACTGTATATTATACAGTATGTATTTTAAATATCATTAGTGACATTTGAAGCAGTCACGGTATTTTCCACAGTGAAGATGATCAATTATGAATAAATATACTGGAAGAGGAAAAGCCGGAGGGAAGATTCTTTGACTGAGAGAAAAGCGCGCTAGCGGAAAAGGTGGAGCGTGCGAGGAGAGCACGCCAACTGAGAAGGAAGTATCAGTCCGTCGCCAGCCATCAGTATGTGTGCATCCCAGCGTGGATGTGAGACTAAAGTATCTTCGGTTCGAAGGATCTATAGCGTCGTTTGAATGTTGGAGTGTGCAATGATTATACAGTGCTCCATGCCAATTGGTAGTTGGAAGAAAATCTGTGTGTCAGTTACGTAAATGCTTGGCTTTTCCTAGATAAAACTGATGCAGTTTAATCTGATGTTTTGGTATTAAACCTTCTTCTTTACATTTTATGTGACAGTAATCTGTGTACGAGTAATAAAAGTTTTTCTTTTTCTTTGCGGGTTTGAAATGAACGAAACCAGGAAAACAGAGAATTGAAGATGAAAGAGAGTTATACTGTGATTATATTTTTCTGAAAAGGAAGCACGAACCAACAAATTTTTGATGTGTCTGTTACACGAAGATGAATGTCCTGGAAGGCCAACTCAAGTCACAGTTCCGGTATCCGTGCATCCTATTTACTCTACTACATACTTAAGAGTCAAATAAACTGGTGAATCTGCCAAATATCGTGAAGGGCACCGGCGATCAAGCAGAAGTGCCGCAACTCGATGTGGCATGGACTCAACTATTGTTTCAATTAGTGCTGGAGGGAACTGACACTATGAATCCTGCAGGGCTTTCCATAAATCAGCAAGAGTACGAGGCTGTGGAGATCTCTTCTCAACAGCACGTTGCAAGGCAGCCCAGATACGCTCAATAATGTTCATGTATGGAGAATCTGGTGGCTAGCTGACCTGTTTAATCTCAGAATAGTGTTCCTGGAGCCACTCCGTAGAAATTATGGACGTGTGGGGTGTCATATTGTCCTGCTGGAATCGCGCAAGTCCGTCGGAATGCACAATGGACATGAATGGATGCACGCGCTCAGACAGGATGCTTACGTACGTGTCACCTGTCACAGTCGTATCTAGACGTACCAGGGGTCAGGTATCACTCCAACTGCTCACGTCCCACACTATTACAGCGCCTCCACCAGCGTGAACAGTCCCCTGCTGACTTTCAGGGTCCATGGATTCTTGAGGTTGTCTCCATACCTGTACACGGCCAACCGCTCGATACAATTTGAAACGAGACTCGTCCGACCAGGCAACATGTTTCCAGTCATAAACAGTACAATGACGGTGTTGACAGGCCCAGGGGAGGCGTAAAGCTTTGTCTCGTGCAGTTCATCAAGGGTGCATGAGTGAGCATTCGGCTATGAAAGGCCATATCGATGATGTTCGTTCGAATGGTTCTCACGCTGACAATTGTTTACGGTCCAGCAGTGAAATCTGCAGAAATGTGCGGAAGGGTTGCACTTGAGTCACGTTTAACGATTCTCTTTACTCGTCGTTGGTTCCGTTCTTGCAGAGTTTTTTCCGGCCGCAGCTATGTCGGAGATTTGATCATTTACTGGGTTCCTTATATTCACGGTGCGCTTGTGAAATGGTCGTGCTACCTCGGAGATAATGTGTCCCATCGGTCGTACGCCGACTATAACACTACGTCCAAACTCACTTAAATCTTGATAATCTGTCATTGTAGCAGTAGCAACCGATCTAACAACTGCACCAGACACTTGTCGAATATAGGCGTTGACGCCACCAACACCGTATTCTGCCTGTTTACGTATCACTGTATTTGAATACGCATGCCTATACCAGTTTCTTTCGCGCTTCAGTGTATAATGTGGAACAATTTCATTGCAATTTCACTAGATGATTTACGTACTGCGTATATATGTATATACTGCGCAACTAAGAAACAAAATATATGTGCAAATCTTTTTATCGTTTTTCTGCCCTAAGTGAAAACAATTATTTTACAGCTTTCTTCTGCCTACATTTATTTCGTGGTATCGTTAAGTTTTGTTTATTATTTATCGACACTGTTACAGTTTTCTTACACATCTCTAGCTAGTAATTTTATTTACCGAAAAAACTGGCAATCCAATTTCCGTTTGAAAAACCATTTTTTTCCAGTGCCAAAATAAAACTGCGAGAATAAGCACGACGAAAAATCTGCATCTTGGTTTGTTTTATTTACAGTCTCATCCATGGTGTGTTTTCTTAAGACGACTTATAAAATTAATAAAATAAAATAAAATAAAATATTAATTATTTTATCTGTATGATTGTCTCTCCTATGAGTCGTCAGGTTTTAATTATTCGGTATCAGACGCTTGACAATGGCTTTTTCGTAAAGGCAACGTTACTCGTAGTTGACCGTGAAATAAAACTGAAATAATCGGACTTCGTAATTAAATCGTTTCCAAAGACTGCTGCGGTAGGTGCGGACTCATAAACTAAATCTCAATATTACAATAAATTGCCAGCCATGCCAAAACGTCGTACAGAGGTGATTGTCTACTAAACAAAAAAATTACACAGTTAGTTAAATCAGATATATTCAATGAATAAGCCTACAGTTCATAATCCTACTTACTTTTATAAATATAAATTCTTTTCAGAATCGAGTGCCTAGTATGGTTGCAACTCGCAGTAATTTTCTATAACATGAAATATGGCGGTGTGCCAGACAATAAACTAAAATACGTGCTTCTCGCACCACTTCAACCAGAGCTCTCTTTTCTTAATCAAACATACGAGTAACGTAATTGTGCTTTTGTTTTATCAGCGACACAGCGCTGCAGTTGTGTGCCATAGGCTTTATTTATTTGTCACTGATTATTTATTTAATTAATATCTCGCGTTTCCGAGGAAACTCACGCTCGGCATGCAAATGTGCCTTTATATTGCCCCCTGAATTGCGAGGCGAAAGGACACACCTGCAGGCGAGCAATTCACCTAAAGGCACAAGAAAATCTAAGTTATCTACAACTATTTACATGACCTACATTATACACATTATACACATTATATACAAACTTTGAATGACGCGGGTGCGCCGTAAAAGTTCTTATGTTGGCAGATAGAGTGCGCGCATGCGCAGAAGCGTCTGTGTGACTGCCGTTATGTCGTACAGTTAGATCACGCGGCACAGTATTGCAGTTCATATTGTTCGTGTGCGCGCGTTTCTCAGTCGTTGCACAAAGAAAATATTCAACCAAGATTACATATGAAGACTACATTCTGTGACAGGTAACTTAGTTTTAAATTTACAATATTCCTTATAACACAATACAACTTAGATTGTTGAATGTTCTTAGTTACCTAGTATTGTTTTGAAATACTTCAAAGAAAAATGTCCGTATTTTTCGGGTGCGTTGACCTATACACCTCGTGTCGTTATTACAGTTCATATTCATCTGCTGCACAATAATTTTTTTTTTACAGGTTAGTATCGTCGTGGTAAAGTTTTTTGATCAGAGTAACATCGTTGTATAACAACGTGATTAATATATAAGCGTGTCCATTTCCTATTTCCATTATAGTCGTTGTGATGCAGTTCGTTGTGAGTAAAAGCATTGCTTATTACTGATCAGACGTGACCCGTCGAGTAATTGGTCCACGTGCAGTTCGTTTTTTACATTTCGTGGAAGCTTGGTTGCAGAACCTCGGACGGCACATAGCTGGCGTCGATCCTTGGACAGTCCAGGTAAGAGTGTCCGTCACATTTCGAGAACATTTCATTCCCTGAAGTTCCAACCAAAATTCTTCCACCCGTCGTGTTGTTTTCTGGTCAGGCACTTTGTGTCCATTTAATCCAGTTAACATATTGAAGTTAGGTACTGTAGTAATGTCACTAGACGATGCACGAATTATGCACTTCACATTTCAGTTTTTTGCTGAATATAGCTCACCTAAATGTTCGTAGTTATTAATCAACGAAATCGTTTATCGCGTTTACATAGGTACGATGCATAATGAATGGCATTAACCGTTTCCTTCACATAGGTTTCTGCGTAGTTGCAGAGTTAGTAATGTTCGTTAATGTCCGTGAACAGAGGTTCACTATGCAATGTCTTTTTGGCACTCGTTTTGTTCAAATTTTTACATGATACATCAGTTAAAAAAAAAGTAATTATACATACACACGTCACATATTTTCTTAGTATAAACATAATACAGTTGCACATAAACATGTTTACATCATCATTACATCGCTATAGGTTATTACATTGTGACACATTTGATTACATGAATTGCAGATATTTACATCCTCTTTAGCGGTTTTGCTGGGATATTATCGATGTTTTTTTTTTTTTTGATGTCATCTGAAATTAAGATAGGTTAGACACAACATTCATTACATCAGTAGGCAAGACCAGGCGTTTTCACTACTCAATAACTATTCAAAATAGTAAGAGAGAGAAAATGTTCGATTCCTCGCGTTTTGTGCGTGTGTGTAGAGTGTCTGTGTGGCCTTGACTACTGATAGATGCTTTTCGTGTTGAGAGATGTGCGTCTAATCTATTTCTCAAAGTAAAAGATCGCTTCACAGATGACGTCTGTCAGTTCGTCAGGTGTCATACCAAGTCAGTGGTACCTACAATAACAAATGTTCCGTGAAAAATTAATATGTCATTCACTGCTACGTAATCATAAATTTTACTTTAATATTCAGTCTTCTCGGTGGAGCCGCGGCGTTGAAAGAAAAGTTCTTCTGTCTTCAACTGCGACTCTGGAACGCTGAAATGAAAATTTCTACACTACTTATTATCTGTGTTGTAACAACAGAGTTTTTCGAGTTGCTTAGCAATATTTTGATAGGTATAACTTTGACATTATTCAGCATGAAATGCTCTAAGATCTCGGTGTGCGTATAGCCCAATAATTTTGTTAGTTCTACGATGTTGTAACAGATACGCACCAGGGTGCGGTATGTTAACAATTATATAAGGTCCTTCATATAGCAGACGCCACTAGCGTTGCGTCGTTTGAGTGCAACAGATTTATGATGAGTACGAAGTAGTACAAGCATTCCTACCTCGAATTTTTGTTTTCTTTTTATTATGTTTCTGTGATGTTTGTTTCGTATTTGTGCGTGATGTGTCAATGTAGTCAATACTTCTTTTATTTTCTGTTCAGGTGTGATTTCCTTGTCTGACAACTTAGGTAATGGTTCTATCCACTGATCGTTCTGTTTGCAATTGAACATGATCTCGTTAGGTGTGTAATTTGTATCGTAAATATTTAAGTTATTGTGTACGTCTTCGAAAAGACTTAGGTAGGACACCCAATTAGTATGTTTTGATGAAATATAGGTCCTCATGAAACGATTTAATTCTCGGAAAAGTCTCTCAGTCGCGTTACATTGTGGACTAAACCTCGAAATAAATATACTTTTAATGTTATTGTCCTTCAAGAAATTTCTCCATTTGTACCCAGAATAGTATGCTGCATTATCTGATAGAATTGCTTTAGGTTTTCCCACGTGCGTCAGGTAATCACTTGAGAATCTTCGTATTATAGCACTTGCAGTGGCGGATTTTAAAGCATAAAGTTTAACATGTTTAGAAAATATATCGTAAAAAGCCAAGATATATTTGACGCCTCCAGAGCTTGCTGGATGCGGTCCACTGATGTCAGAATTTCCAGGGGTTTACTAGGTAAAATAGAATGTAAATCTGTTTTTGTGGATAAATTCTGAGGTTTTGATTTTTGACATATGACACATGTTTTCAGTTCCCTGTAAATTTTTCTTCTCATATTGCTAAAATAACAGTATGTACTGAGCTTCGCTAAACACTTTTTTGTCCCATAATGACCCCAAACTAAGTGTGTGTGCCAAATTAAATTACGTTCAGACTCTTTGGGAATGCATACACACCAGTTAGTAGCATTTGGATGTCGGCGGTAAAATAGCACATCATTGTGTAACTTGTAATACTTAGTCAAAGGATGATTGTGTTTTTCTACCAGTAATGTTATTATTTTATACCAGTGAGGATCAGATTTTTGTAATTCAGCCATGTTTCTGCACATATCAATATAATATTGGTGATACTGCTTGTCTTGCATTAAGAGAATCCTGTAGTCATTTATATTTTCTAAGTCACTGTTGGTATCATTCATCCCTTGTGGAAGTCTAGACAAAGTGTCTGCAATGGTGTTGTCCTTACCTTTTATGTACTTAATTTCAAAAGAGTAGTTCTGAAGTGTAACTGCCCATCGTGATAGTCTAGTATGTACAAGTTTACAAGTTAGCAAAAATGTCAGGGCCTGGTGATCGGTGTAAATTACTGTATGTTTTCCAAATAAATAATAATTGAATTTCTTGAATGCCCATACTATGGAAAGTGTTTCTAACTCAGTAGTGGAGTATGTACGCTCACATTCAGTTAGAGTGCGACTCGCAAACCCAATAATTCTTATCTGTTCCTCCTCTTTATTCTTTACAACTTGAAATAAGCAACAGCCCAAGCCAGTACGTGAAGCGTCACAAGTCATACAAAAATCTAAATTGAAATCTGGATGGCTCAATATGTTAGCATTCACTAAAGCATGTTTAATTGTATTAAAGTCATTCTGGCACTGTTCCGACCAGATCCAAACTTGATTCTTTCTGAGTAGATTTAGCAGATGTTTACTGTTCAAAAGTGGTTGTGGCAAAAAACGTCTGAAAAATGAACATAGCCCAAGGAATGATTTTAACTGCTTTTTAGTTCGAGGGCTAGAAAAGTTTCTGATAGCATCTAATTTACTGGGATCCGGACGTATGCCCTGTGAATTAATGATATGTCCTAAATACTTTATCTCACTGCAACCAAACTTTGGTTTTCTAAGATTGGCTGTGACTCCAGCTTGTGCAAATTTTTCTAAAATTCTTTGAAGTGTGTCAACGTGTTCATTCCAGGATTGTGTAGCTATCAGTATATCATCTACATAGTGTGTGACTGTCTCAACTAAATCGTCGCCAAGCACGGTATCCAGGGCTGTAATGAATACCCCAGAGCTGACATTCAGTCCAAAGGGTAGAACACAAAACTGATAGGTTCGCCCCCCGAACATAAATGCAGTATATTTCCGAGAATCAGGAGTGATACCCACCTGCCAAAACGAATTAGCGAGATCTATTGTGGAAAAATATTTTGCATCTAGAAATTTCTGTAATTGCTCTTCTAAATTTTCAGGTTTTGTGTGAACCGGTAAAATTATTTCATTAATAGCTCGTGCGTCTAACACTAACCTAATGCTTCCATTTGATTTTTTGACAACAAGTAGAGGACTACAGTAAGGTGAGGTGGATGGTTCAATGACCTTCCAGTCTAACATTTGTTTTAATTCTTGCCACACAGCAGGTCGTTGAGATAACGGTACGTTATATGTCTTATGGTAGAAGATCTTGTGAGGCTTAACTTCAATCTTGTACACATACGTGTTGATAACACCTAATCGTTTGGTAAAAACTTGTAAATATTTGGATAACACTTCCTGTAGTTTTATACGTTCATGTACACTGAGAGCTGTAGCTTCACTTATCTTATGATCAAGCAATGTTTTCAAGTCCATTAGCTCTGCGTCAGATGAGTGTGTTTGCATGTCTTGAATGTCTTTGTCAAGTACTAACTGAACCTTGTACCCTGTACAGTGTTTGTCATGCTTTAGAGTTCTCCTGTCCAAATCAATAATAATTACCCTGCTTTTATCATTTAAAATACATTTACCTTTGGAGAAGTCTATAATGCAGTCCTTCTCGCTCATAATATCTATTCCTAATATGCAATTAGTCACAAGGTTTTGTACAACCAGGAATGGCCATTGTACGGTTCCATTACCTATTTTAACGTTTACAAAAACTTGCTTCGTAACCCTACATGACTTAATACCTAGTGCAGTAGTTATTTTACAGTTTTGGGCAGGAAACTCAGGCACAGGTTCCAATTCACACATCTTTTTATAAAAATTAAAAGATAAAACGCTCACAGCTGCACCTGTATCTAGGATAATAGTAGTTGGAATCCCACCTACTACACCAGTAGTGGATGCAAAAACAATTTCATTTGTGTTTAAACGACATTGTGTACTGTCTTGTAAAAGTTCATCTGATATATTGTTATTGTGGTTGTATCTTATAAATAAAACAGGTAGTTTTTATTTAGAATTACTCGGCATATCATTATTCTGTTGTTCAAGTGTGGTGTCAAATAACTGATTAACATTGAAGCCGCCCCCCAAGGATTCTTCAGCCACGACCTGGGGCAAAGTAGTGACTGTTTCTAGTTTGTTGGATTAGCATTTGTACTAGGTACTGACACAGATTGAGGTTGTGCATCAGGTGTCATTTCTATTATATTCACATTCGGATATTGCCTATTATGATCTCCAAACTTTTGCGGTTGTTGTTGCTGTTGCGCATTATAACTTACCTGTCGGTCGTAAGGTATGCTCCAATTTTGACCTGGTGGCTGCTGTGGTAAAGCAGAGTTTGAATGAAAGTACTGATCGTTACGAGTCCAACCTTGATGCTGTCTTGGCTCGTAGTTATTATTATTTCTATTTCTGTTTGTGTTTTTGTTATTACCTTTGTATCCGTTGTTACCGTTGTAGTTATTACCGCGGTGCCTTTTGTATGGATTGCCGCATGAAATGTTATTACTGTTGTAACTATTGTTTGTATTGGAATACGCGTGTTGATTTTGATTTTCGTACTGAGACGGCATGTGAGTTTGCTGTTTTTGTTGTACCGCGTATCCAACTGTGGGCGCGCCAGAATTGTGTTGGCAAGCCTGCATGTTTTGCATACCACTAGTGTAAACATTGTGGCTGCTGTTTTGCCGCGCGGAGCGCTGATCTTCAAGTAACATGTCAACCGAATCTAAAGCTGTTAAAAATAATCTGAATCGTCATCCGGGATATGTAGGAGTTTTTCTTTAATGTTGAAAGGCAATTTGGCCTTCAACGCACGGAGTATATCTCGCGTTGCGACTGGTTCGTCTAAAAAGTGTCCCACGTTCAAGTATTTTTCAAAATATCTGCGTAAGTTACCATTTTTACTGTTAAAAGTTTCAGGTTCTAAAATTTGTCTTCTGAGTCGCTCCTGAACGGATTGCGACCAGAATTTGTTCAGAAAAGCACGCTCAAACTCACTGTACGTGGTACATACGTCAGCTTGACTGTATGCCCAGACAGCTGCATCGCCTTGGATGTAACCGACAATATATGAAATCTTTTTCCGGTCACTCCAAGTGCGTGGAAATGCGTTACTAAAAGATTTGAGAAAAATCACCGGATGAATGGTTCGTTTTCCTGGGATAAAAATCTGAAATTGCCTGTGTTTCATTAAGCTTTCGTCTTCCTTTGCATTATGATATGGATTTGTCCCACTGTAATTACTGCTATGTCCAGCTGGCGAGTAATTACGATAATGTTGCTGTGGTTTACCATGATAATAGCTTGTGTTTGTGTTTCCACATCGTGGTATGTGTTGTAGTCGTGGTGTGTTTTGTTCTTGTGTATTTGTCGTGTGCGGAATGTGTGTGTCATACTCGAATGTATATTGGTTCCTGAACTGTGCATTTTGACTGATATTTTCGTTACATTCAGACTGTGGTCGATCGGTGAATTGTCTCATGGGTGCAGTGACGGATTGTACTGCGTCACTGATCAGCTGTTTGTTATTAGTAATGTATTGCGCTACGGAGTCGTGCACAATTGTTGGTAAATTTTCACGTAAGCATCTATCAAAATGTTTGTCTTTGTTGACTACCCAATCATGAAATTCTTTATTAATATTTTGAAAATGAGCTGTGGCATCAGATTGTAAGATGTCAGTCAGGTGTTGTTCAACATTGTCAAATTTATTCTGTACGTCAGTAATTCGTTTTTCAAGGTTGTCATGTACTGAAGGATATGTTTGAATTTGTTCAGTAAGAACTTCACACGTGACATTAAGGTTTTTTACTTCTGTCTGTAAAAGTGCTACGTCAGTTGTAGTCTTTTCTTGTCTCGTATTAAGCTGGGAAAATTTAGTACTGAGTTCAGTCATCTGTTTGGTCAGTGTGGCGTCTATAAGTTCCACACGCTTACATAAAGTGTCATTAGCTGTCTTGAGTGCTATGAGATCAGATTTGATTCCGTCATTTTGTGTCTTTAATTGTTCATTTTGCGTCTGTAAGGTTGCCATATTTTCTGCGTTTTGTTTCATTAGCATTTGTAACATGTCGGCAATGTTTACCGTTTGCAAGGTCTCTGCCCCCGCCGCGTCATTAGACGTGACGTCATACATTAACATGGGCTCTGATTGAGACTTTGAAATTTTTGTGGTGGAAGGCCTATTATCAAAATTTTCGTCAACACTTGCGTCAATGTTTGATGAATCGTCAGTACCGGTTGCTGTCGTAAAGTCATTTTCTAACATTTGTCTCTCGTCCGAGCCGGATTGCGTCTGAATAGTACGTCTTTGCTGTTCCATTTTTGCGTATTGTTTTCTAGTTATTACCATGCCACACGTGATATATGTTTCAAGAAAATATTTGACACTGATTTTAAAATAAAATGCAGTTGAGCATGAATCGGTCGTAGCAACAATGGCTGTCTGTTAATTTAAAAATATAAACTGAATTTGAGATTATTGGTAATGGCTGCTGGCCATGTTACATGATATCGTACAGAAGTCGGCCATATTGTACACTCGTGTATTGGTATTGTTGCATACGTTATTGTTTAGGGAAAAGTACTGAGAATGAAATTTATCACTGAAACTGTTATGCGGAAAAGAAACTCTACAGAATTTTACTGAAAAGCTAATACACTGAATTATACGTCTGGTCAAGCCCGCTAATGCAAAGATGCTGCGTCTTACCTTATTTTGCTGGAAGCTTCTTTGCGTCTTCCCGCAAAATTTTATAATTGGCAAATATCTTCTGATTTTTGTTATTTCTCATATAGTCAGGTCCAGATCCAGAAAGTTGATTTTTCACATGAAACAAAGAGAACAATGTAACAAATGACAAAATAACAAGTCCGACACGCAGTCGCCAATATAAAATTAATAAAATAAAATAAAATAAAATATTAATTATTTTATCTGTATGATTGTCTCTCCTATGAGTCGTCAGGTTTTAATTATTCGGTATCAGACGCTTGACAATGGCTTTTTCGTAAAGGCAATGTTACTCGTAGTTGACCGTGAAATAAAACTGAAATAATCGGACTTTGTAATTAAATCGTTTCCAAAGACTGCTGCGGTAGGTGCGGACTCATAAACTAAATCTCAATATTACAATAAATTGCCAGCCATGCCAAAACGTCGTACAGAGGTGATTGTCTACTAAACAAAAAAATTACACAGTTAGTTAAATCAGATATATTCAATGAATAAGCCTACAGTTCATAATCCTACTTACTTTTATAAATATAAATTCTTTTCAGAATCGAGTGCCTAGTATGGTTGCAACTCGCAGTAATTTTCTATAACATGAAATATGGCGGTGTGCCAGACAATAAACTAAAATACGTGCTTCTCGCACCACTTCAACCAGAGCTCTCTTTTCTTAATCAAACATACGAGTAACGTAATTGTGCTTTTGTTTTATCAGCGACACAGCGCTGCAGTTGTGTGCCATAGGCTTTATTTATTTGTCACTGATTATTTATTTAATTAATATCTCGCGTTTCCGAGGAAACTCACGCTCGGCATGCAAATGTGCCTTTATAGACTGTCCCATTAGGGATAAAGTGGCAGTTTATTTACGTTACGTATTAAGTAAACAAACCTTTATCGCAGAATAATTGATGTAAACACATCCTGGGCTGCCTTTATGAGATGAAAGCTGACAAATGGCGAAAGCTTTCCTCGCCGTACAATCAGGACCCACTCCACCTGCCGTGAACAGCATTAAGTGAGAAGGCCGACAGCTTCATCGTCTGACGCGCGCTGTTCTTTCAGCATGCGGTCCAGCGCTACATACACTTAGCGCGTTGTCCAGAGAGTCTCCAACATTTTTCTTCCTCAGCATTACACATTCATCGCACAAACTCCTTCATTTATTTGATGACGGGAGACTCTTCTACAGGTTTACGTTTATTTATTTATTTTTACTGTTCTTTTTCACTTTGCCCCATTGCCGCATATACACAGTGTATTGTATACTAAATCATATGCAGGTCCTCTCATTTCTGAATGACAGGCAGGCAAGTAAGATATATATAAGATGAATCGTATGTTTTTGTTTCTTAGTTACTTATCCCCTAGTTCACGACTTTTCACGTACAGTAAATCGTTGAGAAAGAGCAAAACAGCACGGATGCAATCTACTTATACGAAAAGACTGTTTAAGCTTGTTTGTAATTCTACTTAACATACGATTAATATTTTCATAATTCTTTCTACTGATCGACAGGTGAAAGTTATTTGCAGGTTGCACAGCTGTGTTTGTGACTACAGGTGCTGTTCCAGAAGGTACATTTTTTGTGTCTGCAGTGTGGGAGATGAATGGTAATATGGAAAAGAAGGAATTGGTAACATATTTCCCTTTAAAATCAGGATATCCTATTATAGGTATCGGAGAAAGATGATATAAACCGAGTATCAACAATAACAATAGTCTTAAAACTTTTTTTAAGTATCACAAATCTTCTCAATATTTTTATAAATTTATACCCCATCACAGTACCAGTTTTACGTTTCCGCATAGTCAAGTGACATAAGACTGAACAATTTTTTTCCCCTTCATCTTTCATTCTTCACTCACCGCGTGGTGTGACCGCGCGGTTTGAGGTGCCATGTCACGAATTGCACCGCCCCTCCCGCTGGAGGTTCGAATCCTCCCTCCGGTATGGGTGTGTGTGTGTTGTTCTTAGCATAAGTTAATTTCAGTAGTGTGTAAGTCTAGAGACCGATGACCTCAGGAGTTTTGTCCCTCAGGAATTCACACACAATTGATCATTTGAATATTAATCACCCAAGCTAACCAGGTGTGCAGTTGCAGAACTATCGCTTTTTCTCTGCGAAACTACACCGAGGTGGGGTTTTCAACACTGGCGTATGTTGCCATTACTGTGTGCCGTGTATGGGAATGGTGGAAGGTTGGGATCTGACGTCCTATTAATGTTTAGAGACAAAAATGTGCATACTACATTTGTTGCTACTGCACTCCTACACTGAATGATCACAGAAGTTAGACGCCAGTGAATGTATCAGTGAATTTGTGCTTCCAACTGCAGGTGAACGCAATTCTCATGTTACCTGATAATGGAGACTTCGTCCATGAAACGATGTGCAAACAATTTTGTACTGAATAAGCTGTGAGCGGAACGCCTACCTCATAATACAAGCAGTGTTCTGCTAGTAAAGAAGAAGTAAAATTTTCTCAGTTATTGTTTCCAACTAATAGCGTAACTCCCGAAATTTCAGTGTTTATCAGACTGGTAACAGATATCAGTAGTGGCCCGGCATCAATATGTAACATCAGTTACTGAAGAGTAGCCCTCTAAATTACAGTCTGCCTTTCAGATGTCAGGTCTTCGTCGGATCTAGGATCAGGATCCTTAGCAACATAGCACACACTACAAAGAATCACAATGCGGCCATAATGTGCCAAACAGAGCCCTGCTACTACGCTACGAGTTCGTTTGCTCGCTGTCCGACACACACCATGTTCCCAGAAACATCTCTTTACTCCTCGCCTTTCAACCGGATTTTTCTCTGTCGCTCGACTGTTTCCCTATAAACCACAATCAAGGCAACGCTTCTGAATCGTACTATCAATATGGTTCCTATATTGCAAAGCGTGTCCTTTGACCTCGACTTTCATGATCTCTTGATTTTCTCCAGTTGATGTAACATTAAACATGAAACTAACTCTTACTTGCTATACCATTTTCAACTTTCAGTTTCAGTACCCACAATTTGCTGCTCCATTTTTATGTGCATATGCTAAAAACACAGTCTAATGCCAAATGAATAATCATAAGCAGACTGTAGGCAAGACTGATTTTTCGATAACTGAAGATAATATTCATAACACTAGGTAGACCTTTCGCTCTTGCTATAGAATAACTAACTCTATAGTTACCGTCGACATCTAGAGATACGGCGGTCCTTAAACATGCTAACTCTGCATAAATTAAACTGACGTCATTCAGCTGGACTTAAGTGCCAACCACTTCTTTCTCTTTTATCTGCTGTGTTCTCCCTTCCCATGTTTATCTCTTTATTTTGCAGTGGCTTGTGTGCTGCTGAGAAAATTATTGACAAATTAAAGCTATGCTTTGAACGGGGATTCAAACCCAGACCCTTACCTTGCACCGGCAGCGCTCTTACTGAATGAGCTCTTCACCCATTCGTAGCTTCGAGCTGTAGGTGTGTGTGTGTCCGACAGGAGTTGTGCGGTAAGCCACGTCTCGAGGTGTCATCTAGTAGCAGCACTTCTTGAATAGCGAGAGGTTCCGGGTTCCAATTTGTCCCACTCACAGTTTTAATTTATTGTGAGATTCTCCTACTATTTCCCCTTTCGAGCATCGCACTTCCATGGTTCATTAATAATGCATGTATACGTGTAATTTCACTCGTACTTGTGGCCAATTTGCAATAGCTGCGAAAACTGCAGACAGCCATACCGATATTCAGCCACCCTCCATATTTCGTGATATATTTCTGAAGCATTAGGAGTCGTTCACGCTCGTTCAACCACCAAAATTTAAAGCTGTAACTCATTAAAAAATAAAAAAATTAAAAAAGAGTTACTTAAGTTGTTATGATGTTTTGAATAGAGGAAAGGTTAGCGTACGAAACCAACGAGAGTAAGAATCAAAGGTGTATAATATATCACCTTTTCTTTAAATTAACATTTGTAATGTGTAAACGAGTATGCATGATCTAGAGTTAATGACAAAATGAAAATGGAAGCAAATACATTCCGGCAACTTCTTTTTATAATCGCGAACTGTGTTAAAGTTGCCGAGAAAGTAATTATCTTGTGAGAACAAACATCATCATAAACCTTACTCGTGAAACATGTCTGAGAAAATTACGCGGTTCCAATTGGTTTCCATAACACAAAAACAGTAGTATCTACTGTCGTAGGGTGAGTTTACGAGATAGACCTTTCACGCCACGCACACAAGTACATCTAGTTGCATGGATAAAATTTATACAGTTTTATTTACAATATTTGCACTGAGTAAAGCTGCCAAGTACAAGTACACAACTTCTTCCCTCTCTACAATTTTCATGGAAAGGCTATGAGGCCGAGAGACTGTTGGATGCACTGTAATAACTTCAAGATGTCTTAACCACGCTATTTACTACTTTCTAAATCGCCTGACGCGTTATCCATTCCGTCAATTTCAGAGGGTATAAAACATTTATAAAAGATTACTTAGTGCCTGACGCCGCGTGGCATAAGCCG
This sequence comes from Schistocerca piceifrons, assembly GCF_021461385.2. Lineage (NCBI taxonomy): Eukaryota > Metazoa > Arthropoda > Insecta > Orthoptera > Acrididae > Schistocerca > Schistocerca piceifrons. Next base: position 720,003,300 of record NC_060138.1, read on the forward strand.
AAAGCTCCTACAACAGCTATATTATAGCTGTTCCACAATGATTTGGCGTTATTTTACCTAAAAGTTGTCATTTTATACATTAGTAGCCATAGGGTCACATATAGCTAAAAATGTTTTTTAATGTGTCAAGTTTAATCCTGTTTCACCCTCCCCCTTCCCCCATCCCACTGTTTTTCCAGACCCCTTGGCCCCCATCTTGTAATTGCTTACATAACTCATTACAACGCTTTCAAAACGTATTTTGATTAGAAAGAATTCTTATTTACATAAAAATAATTTCGCATTCATAGAACCACAGATGGCGTTATATACACTATCTTAAAATGTATTAATTTTAATCCCAGTCTTCTCCCCCCACCCCACTACCAACTTTCCCTTCCGCGCCACCTTTTTAATTCTTTAATTTTTGCTAAGTTATCATGTTTATAATTCAACCATATGTTTTACTGCATGGTTTTTTCAAATTCTGTAAGCGTTATCTAAGATTCTTATGAAAAATTGGATTAATATGTGAAAATGGTAACCCATTACGTAAGATAGATTTTTTAATGAAATCCAAATTGCTGCTATACGAGTTTAGCACTTTTGGATCCATTTCGGATTGACCATCTGTGAAAGTTGTACAACGGTTTTATTTTATTTTTTATAATGTTGGTTATTGTGTTTTCATATATATGGATTTTGTACTTACGTCCACATATAATCAGTGGTCGCTGTCATTCTCTATTATATTGCAGTGTGGTGTAGATTTAGGACTGTTTATGTTGTAAGCTCTTAATCGCTCTTTCTCGTAATTCTTATAGTTTGACGTTTTATCATCAGCTTTGGCAGACCAACAGTTGTCACTGTTGGCGAAGATGACATACGGTTACAGTTCCTATGGCTTGCTGATATTATCATTTTAGGCTGCTTATACGATCTTTGTAAGCGATGAGCCTGTGAGTATAGCATGGAGGGAAAGAAAGAGGGGAGATGGCAGTATAGACTTACATTGCACACTGTTTCGAAGCCAGAGTGGGCGGGACCAGCCGCCATTTTAAGTAGCCCAAAATCTTAGAAGCCAACTGTTTAAGAGTGATTCTTGTTCATTATTTCTGTCGTGTGTGCGCAAGAGCTTTTTAAATACTAAAAATTATAGAGCTTACTTGAACAACGTAGTGTCAGGAAGGCAATTTCGAATATTTTTCTGTTCTTGATATTGGGGTAGACGCCGTGTTCCAACCAGCAATTACAAACATCCCCTGGTTTCTAAAGTTTCAAGAGAACAAGAACCTGGTAACTATCGTGATAAGACTGCATGCTAAGGAGGGTCATTTCCTTCCTACATATCAAGGACAATACCGTCATCGAATTTGAGAACAAGAGGCGATATAAAAACCACATGCTGTTTACCTGCAATTTCTCTGAGGCAGTGGACAACAGCTTATTGATAAACCTTGTGAAACAGAAAGTGCACCTTTCAGAAAGTGCCTCTGGTTTATAGTTTCATGGAGATACTGAAATACGTATACAAAACCCTTTTTAATTTTGTATGAGGTAATAGAGTGCCTTTCTGAAATTTGGCGTAGTATTTGTTGTTACACACTCTAATGTTGATCTGTATGCTTCAAAGTTACAGTTAATTTGTACTTTAGATTTTGTTTGTAGTTGGTATCATGTCAAGATTCTTCAGTGATAAGTGTGGTGCCTATGTGAGTACTGCTCTAATAATACGACACAGTGAAAGTGACGTCAGGGGGAAGTGTCACAGCAGAAAACCGTGGCCTGATCACATGAACGCCGATTTCAGTTGGTCAGAGATGACGGTAGCATTCAACTGTGGCGCAGACCCCACGAAGCCATGGACACAAGTTGTCAACATGGCATTCCGCAAGCTGGTGATGGGTCCATAATGTTGTTGGCTGTGTTTATATCGAATGGACTGGATCCTCTGGTCCAACTAACCAGATTATTGACTGGAAATGGTTACGTTCGACTGCTTGGAGACAATCACTTAACACTTCCGGGCTGAGATGCCGTGGTCCATACATAAAACTCTCCCCTGACGTTTCGCCTTCGACTGCGGAAGGCATCCTCCGAGGACAATCGGCGAACTGCAACGAGAGCGCAAGTGAGCGCCGTATATATAACCCATCCAGAGGGCGCCGCTGTCAATCACGTGACGTCAGCTGTGCTATGATCTCTGATATTGCCAACTTTCTCAATTAAAATTAATCGATTGTCACGCTGTTGCTGCAATGTTGACACCCATATCGTATCCAGCTTCATGCCTTCATCTTTTCTATTAAAATTATTGCAGTGTTTGGCAATCTCAATGGCCTCTCTGTACATTCGCGCATACTATTGCCACGTCTTTGCTATGACGGTCGTCTCACTAAACTTTATTTCATGATCACCTTCCTGAAACACATGTTCCGCTACAGCCGATTTATCAATATGTCCGAGACGGCAGTTCCTTTTATGTTCACGCAGACAACTGCACGGAATTTTATAGACACCTGGTGTAGCTAGAGGATGTCGTTTATCTTTTGCGGATCTTAAACATTCTTTTATTTTCGTGGTGGGTCTGAAAACAGTTTTCACATCGTATTTGCTTAAAATTTTTCCAGTGCAATCAGTGACCTTACTGATAAATGAAAAGAACACTTTCCCCTTGGGTTGGTGTCGATCCTCGTCAATCCTGGTTGTCAGTCTAGGGCATAGTGCACGATCTATCTCTCTGTTGAAATACCCATTCTTCTTGAAGTTCGCTCTAAGGTGTTCAATCCAATCATCTAAGTGAGCTGGTTCACATATTTTGTGCGCCCTGTCTATTAATGTTTTAATGACCCCTCTTTTATGTCTTGGGTGGTGGTTAGAATCTTTCTGCAGATAACGATCAGTGTGTCTGTCTTTTCTGAAAACCTCATGACCCAATGATCCGTCCTCTCGTTTGATTACAGTCACATCTAAGAAGTTAAGGTGACCATCGATTTCCTTTTCCATAGTGAACTGAATTCTTGGATTAATACTATTCAGATGTAACAGGAAGGTATCCAGTTCCTCTTCCCCATGGGTCCATACAGAAATGTATCGTCTACATAACGATACCATGTGGCTGATCTTTTTCTAGGTGTTTGCAGCCCCCGTTGTTCAAATTTATCCATGAACAAGTTAGCCACAGCTGGACTAAGAGGACTTCCCATAGCCACCCCGTCAATCTGTTCATAAAAAAACATTATTATATTGAAAATACGTTGTTCTAAGGCAATGTCTGAATAATGCCAAAATATCACTAGGAACAATGTCCGCTATACATGTGATCGCTTCATTCACCGGGATCATGGTAAACAACGACACCACACCGAAACTGACCAGGATATCATTAGGGCCCGGAAGTGTTAAGTGACGACAATACCTGCCGTGAAAGCCTTCATTCTATGATACTTGGAGACCATTTGCATTCATGTATTTTTGCTCTGAAATAACGACGTCACCAGACAAAAAGTGTTGGTGATTGATTTGACAGTTCGTGCGAATGATTTGGCCACCGAGATTGCCGACATGGATCCCATCGAACACTTATGGGACATAATTGAGAGGTCAGTTCACGCACAACATTCTACACCAACAACAATTTCGCAGTTATGGACGGCTATAGAGGCAGCATGGCTCAAAATTTCTGCAGGGGCTTCCAATGACTTACAGAGTTGATACCACGTCGAGTTATCGTTCTACGCCGGACGAAAGAACGTCCGATACGATATTAGATGGTATCTCATGATTAATATCAGTCCCAAATCCTGTCATCCTAAAGCATATAAATACGCATATTTCCACACAATGATTAATAGGATTATCAATTTACTGCTAGAACAATCAGCCATACATAAAGAAATTACAATGCTCCATTACGTAGCGCAACAGAGTAGTTTCAACCGAAATATAGTGCTACAGTTCTTCGACAAGAAACACTAAAATCATACACACTGAAATGCATAAGTACATAAAATTAATAAGAGAATCACCAACAAACCATAAAACCTCGAACATACCGATGATGTATCTGTAAAACATATTTAATAAACTGAGGGCATTACCATAACAATACAACAATAACTTAAAACCACGAAACCAGTCAGGAAAAACGAAATTACCAATTAATGCAAACCTAGGAATATTTAAAATCGAAGGTAAAAATTGTGAAAAATTTTAGGTAGGTCAAACAAGGCGAGATTATGGCATTGGATATCTGGTGCACACTAGATACTACGAGAGTAATATTCCTTGAAATCCGAGAATCACAAAGCAAAACGTATAGAACAAGCAATGAAAATCCTGCACATAATACCAAAGGGACTAGCGAGGAACGCTTGTTCGCCCTATTCTGGAGTACTGCTGTACGGTGTGGGATCCGCATCAGGTGGGACTCACGGATGACATAGAAAAAGTACAGAGAAGGGCAGCTCGTTTTCTATTATCGTGAAATAGGGGAGATAGTGTCACAGACATGATACATGAATTGGAGTGGCATTCATTAAAACAAAGGGGTTTTTCGTTGCGACGGGATCTTCTCATGAAATTTCAATCACCAGTTTTCTCCTCCGATTGCGAAAACATTCTGTTGGAACCCACCTACATAGGGAGAAATGATCATCACGATAAAATAAAAGAAATCAGGGCTCGCAGCGAAAAATTTAAGTGCTCATTTTTCCCGCATGCCGTTCGAGAGTGGAACGGTAGAGAGACAGCTTGAAGATGGTTCATTGAACCCGCTGCCAGGCACTTTATTGTGAATAGCAGAGTGATCACGTAGATGTAGAAGAAATAAAATAGACACATTTATGCAACCACAGAACATACTAAACGAATAGACTTTTAACATTAAAATTATATAGAAAAATTTATTCAGATCCTAAATTACGTTAACGGATAGACATAGCTATAAAGAAAAACACTTCATAGTCAAAGATAAAATTAGCAGCAAATAACAAACAGTTAACTAACTTCACAGACCATATAAAGCAGCTTTGCAGTCATACAGCATCGTTGGTGCTACTGTCAAATGACCTGTCAGAAGTTCGTTACCATAAAAATATAAACTAAAATGCGTTGGACAGCATCCAGTGATGAGAGAAACGAACCACAAGCTGTCAAAAATTCGCTAAAATATAAACATAGATCACAAAATCATTGACAACAGTTTAAAAAGGGGCAGTACCCGCCGATGTGAAATAAAATTCAAGACTAAATAATTTAAGTGCCAATGTATACACATGCCATATAGCTATAACAAGTAAATACTGAAAAAAATTATTAAATAAGGAGAAAATTCTATGTGTTATTCGCAGATCACTTGGCAGTGGAATTACAGCCGAAACAGGGCTATCTCAATAGACCAATTCATTTCAAGCAATGTACTTGATTCATATTTGCAATGTCATTACAAGACTTACACCACGCTGCGGGCCCAAAAGAACGTAAAAATTTTGGCATTGTTCACTAGTAGGAAGATGAAACCATCTTTAAAAACGCCTCAGCCGATCAATTGTATCCTTATAAGGAGAAAGTGAGACTGAATTCATTAGCAGGTGCGTCATACGGATGACCCGGAAAGTGTAGGGCGAGCCACTCGTGTCAGAGCAACAGAGGCAAGCGATTTTAGGAATGCGACTGCGATATCGCAGGTAAACAGTTTATGTAAGCGCCTGCGGTATCTGGTGTCTGCGGTGTTGTTCCTTACATGGGTGCGTTCTTCGACGACCTTCGGCCCGCCGTCTCGTTACACAACGCGCCCGTCAGGATGCAATGACACTTCGACGCAGTGGCTCCTGGTGACAGCCTTCGGACGCGTATCTTCCATCACCTTCGTGTGATAAACAGCTTCATTATGTTCCGCCAGGTGACAAACCAAATTGCGTGCGAGTTACAAAAGCGTCGCCTCGTAACTACAAGAGATTAACGGGAAGCCGTGGAGCTTGACACGTAGCCGTCGGCACTGTTATGTAAATTCAAATGGAGCCTTCTGCGATAACCGCACAGTAACTAACCATAAATTAAAGTACGAAACACGCGAGGCGTCTCTTGCCATTTGCATACTACACAACGAATACTTCGGGTCAGCAACTTATTAACTCGTAATGGCTACCAGAAATATGAATGGTGTACTCATTTCAGATACGGAAAAACACCTAAAACAAGAAAATCAGCTTCACCCTGGAATAAGAAGATTTGTCAGCTAACGCAAAACATAACAGAAGATAGAGCATTTTTACTTCTCAGGAAGAATATTTCAGGACAGGTATTTGTGCTGAAGTGGTCTTCAGTCCGAAGATTGGTTTGATACAGCTCCCCAAGATTATCCTGTGCAAGCCTCTTCATCTCTCAATGACCGCTGCAACCTACATCCTTCTGAATTTGCTTACTGTATTGCCAAACTTCCCTCCAATACTAAACTGGTGATGCCTTGATGTCTCAGAATGTGACCTATCAAGAGATCCCTTCTTTTAGTCAAGATGTGCCACAAATTCCTCTTCTCCCCAATTCTGTTAAGTAGTCCCTCATTAGTTACTCGATCTACCCGTCTAATCTTCAGCATCCTTTTATAGCAGTGCATTTCAAAAGCTTCTATTCTCTTCTTGTCTGAACTGCTTACAGCCCACATTTTACTTCCATACAAGACTGCACTCCAGATAAATGCTATTACAAAAGACTTCCCACACTTAAATTTTTGTTCGATGTTAACAAATTTCTCTTCTTCAGAAACGCTTTTCTTACCATTACTGCCTACTTCGGCCATCACCAGTTATCTTGCTGGCCAAATAACCATCTAGTGCTTTTAGTGTCTCGTTTCCTAATCCAAGTCCATCAGCATCGCCTGATTTAATTCTACTACAGTCCATAACCATTGTTTTGCTTTTCTTGATGTTCATCTTATATCCCCCTTTCAACACGCTGTCCACTCCTCCGTTACGTTGCTCTTCGAAGTCTTTTGCTGTCTCTGACTGAAATACAATGTCATCTAGAAACCTCATTGCTTTTATTTCTTCTCCCTGAATATAATTCCTTCGACACATTTTTCTTTGGCTTCCTTTACTGTTTGATAAATGTACAGATTAAATAATATCGGGGATAGGCTACAACCCTGTCTCATTTTCTTCTAAAAAACTGCTTTCTTTTCATGCTCTTCCACTTTTATACATGCCGTCTAGTTTTCTCTGTATTTTGCCCTTGCTACCTTCAGGATTTCAATGAGAGTATTCCAGTCAACATTGTCAAAATATTCCACTAAGCCTACAGATGCTATAAGCGTAGTTATGCCTTTCTTTAACCTACAGGTATCTTCCAACAGTCACTGTTGCCTGGTGTGTTCTAACATTTCTCTGGAACCCAAACTGGTCTTCGCCGAGGTCGGTTTCTATAAGTTTTTCCATTCTTCTGTAAATAATTTATTAAACTAATAGTTCGGTAATATTCACACCTGTCAGCACTGCTTTCTTTTGAATTAGAATTATTACATTTTCTTGAATCCTGAGGGTATTTCCCCTGTCTCATATATCTCGCGCACTAGGTGGAGTAGTTTAATCACAGCTGGATCTCCCAAAAGTATCAGCATTTCTGAAGGAAGACAGTCTACTCCTCGTTTCGTTTTAGGTGCTTCAGTGCTTTGTCAAATTCTCCTCGCAGTATCCTGTCTCCCATCTCATCTTCATCTACTTATCTAGTTCGTCCTCTCTTCCTACAATATTGCCGTCAAGTTCATTTTCCATGTGTATCGCGTCAACTCCTTCCAACTTTCAGCTTCCACTTCTTTGCTTAGTACTGGTGCTTCATCTGAGCTCTTGATATTCATACAGCAACTTTTGGTATCTCTCAAGGTCTCTAATTTCATTATAGGCGGTATTTATCTTTCGCCTAATTATATGAGCTTATATAGCCCTGTCCTGAGGCATCAAGGGATCACAAATTTAGCATTGGAGGGCAGCGTGGAGGGTAAAAATCGTAGAGGGAGACCAAGAGATGAATACACTAAGCAGATTCAGAAGAATGTAGGTTGCCGTAGGTACTGGGAGATGAAGGAGCTTGCACAGGATAGATTAGCATGGAGAGCTGCATCAAACCAGTCTCAGGACTGAAGACCACAACAACAACAACAACATATAGCCTTGCCTTGTCCTCTAGCCATTCCTGATTACCAATTTGGCACTTTCTGTGAATCTCATTTTTATTCACTTTTGTTGGCGTCGTTTGCTGTATTTTTATATCTTCTTCTTTTATCAGGTTAATCCAGTGTCTCCAGTAACACTCAACGATTTCTATTACTCGTTGTCTTTTTACCAATTTTATCCTCTGCTACCTTCACTGTTTCATCTCTCAAAACTACCCATTCGTCTTCTACTGTACCCCTTCCCCTGTTTCAGTCAACCGTTGCCTATTGCTCCCCTTGAAACTCTGAATAACCTCTGAGTCTTTGAATTTATCCAGGGCCCATCTCCTTCATTTTCTACCACTTTGCAGTTTCTTCAGTTCTAGTCTAGAGTTCATAACCAAAAAATTATGGTAGGAGTCCAGATCAGATCAGCCCCTGGAAACATCTGAGAGTTTAAAATCTGGGCCCGTCATCTATTTCTTACCATTAAATAATCAATCTGAAACCTTCCAGTGTCTCCAGGTCTCTTCCATGTACACAAGCTTCTTTCATGATTCTGAAACAAGTTTTAGCGATTATTAAGTTATGCTCTGTGCAAAATTTTACCAGGCAGCTTCCTCTGTCATTCCTTTCTCCCATTCCACATTCACCTATGTACTATTTTTCCTTCCCTTCCTTTTTCTACTATCAAATTCTAGTCCCAATCACTAATAAATTTTTATCTCCCTTAACTATGTGAATACATTCCTTTATCTCCTCACACATTTCTTCAATCTCTTCTAACATGTGTTCTGTGGATGTTGACTTCGTTTCAATCTTGGCTACGATAATGCATTTACTATGTAATCCATAGTAACTTACACACAGTCCTTTTTTCTGTTTCATTTTTGGCTGTTACCTATGTCTGTGCTGGCATATCATTAGCTTTATTATGATGAAAATGTTAGACAGTAAATAAGTTATTGTACGTACAATAAAACCAGCTCCCCTCACGCGTCTGCCTGTTCGGGTGAGCATAGCTCCTGATGTGAACCCTGTTCTCCCCCTTGGAAGCTGTCCCAATGCATGATGCTTCGGCTTGCACAGTGTCGCTACCGCGAAGTGTGTACAGACGGGCATGGTGGGAGCGCGGATCTGTGTTTCGTGCTATTAAAGTAGCTGTACTTATATAATGTGTACATTACGCAACAAATAGGAAATGAAACTTTCTGGCAGATTAAAACTGTGTGCCCGACCGAGGTTCGAACTTGGGAACTTCGCCTTTCGTGGGTAAGTGCTCTACTATCTGAGCTACCGAAGCACGAGTCACGCCCGGTCCCCACAGCTTTACTTCTGCCAGTGTCTGGCCGAGGCGTGAGTCGTGCTTCGGTAGCTCAGATGGTAGAGCACTTGCCCGTAAAAGGTGAAGGTCCCGAGTTCGAGTCTCGGTCGGGCACACAGTTTTAATCTGCCAGGAAGTTTCATATCAGCGCACACTCCGCTGCAGAGTGAAAATCTCATTCTGAAAATAGGATAAGCATTATAGTCATTACTTTGAGTCACACCACACAACACTTATCAACCGCCGCCCGGGTGGCCGAGCGGTTCTAGGCGCTACAGTCTGGAACCGCGAGACCACTACGGTCGCAGGTTCGAATCCTGCCTCGGGCATGGATGTGTGTGATGTCTTAGGTTAGTTAGGTTTAAGTAGTTCTAAGTTCTAGGGGACTGATGACCTCAGAAGTTAAGTCTCATAGTGCTCAGAGCCATTTGAACCATTTTTGAACTTATCAGCCAATAAAAGTATTTTCACAAGTATGATAAAGATCAAAAGTCGAGGAGTAATTAGCGTTTTCAGAGATAATATATTTTTCCATAACTCGCGTAATATTCTTAAAATCAAAATGTATCTTGTAATACAAATTTTCTAAAGTAGTCTGTGTTCTTCCTTCGGTTTCAAGCAATCCCTCACCAAATTACATAGAAATATGTTCAGCTGGTTAGACGTGAATGCGTAACGGTTGGAGTTACTTTTGCATAGTATTAGTGTGGATAAAACTTTCAATTACTATTCCTTATTCTTGTCATCCAATTTTCATGACATAAGGTCTATACGGTGCCCTAAGTTATGCTCAATTTACTCGTGAAAACCCCAACAAAATTCGTATAGTAGTTTTGGACATTAGCATGCTCAGACAGAGAAACAGACAAATTCGTGGCTTTAGATAAATATTTTAATCAGGATATCTTCCTTTCCCGTGATCCGATTTTGATGAAATGAAGACTATATATGGCACGTTGAAGCACACAAACAGAAAGGCAAGGCAGCTTTAGAAAAATTTTAAATGGCCATTGTCCCAGACTGTTCTCAAGTTACCTTCGAAACGCCTTGAAAATTTTTCTGATAGTTTTCGAGTAGCGTGTTCAGACAGACAACCACGACACGTTACTGTTAGTGTGCAAGATTAGACCTACCGCTTCATTACCCCTATTTGATTTTGTATGACCAGATATTCTGTACATCCGGCCATCGAACTAATCCCCTCTATATCTAACTTCAGCCTATTCGTTTCCGTTTAAAAATTTTCTAATCTATTTACTGGGTTAAGACACCTAAGATTCCACACACCGACCTGCAAAACCGCAGTTCTGTTTTTCGTTATGAAGTAGTCACCTCCAGCAGATCCGAATGGAGTGCTATTTGACCGCCGGAATGTTTCACCCAAGAGGGTTCGAAGGTTCGATCACCATTTATACATACAGTAGACGTACCACTACAGCAAGACCATCTTGGCTGATGTTACAGCTCAGTTCGTCATCCAGACTGTTGGCCCTGCAACTACTGAAAAGGCTGCTCCTCATCTTCGAGAACTACACAGCAGTGTGACCTCTTCACAGACACCCCTCCGTTGTGGTTGCACCTACGATGCAGCTGTCAGTATCACTGAGACACAAGAACCGCCCCACCTTGACAAAGTCCATGGTTCTTGAGAGGTAATGAGTTTAAAACAGGATGACATGCACGATGGTCATACAATCACAAACAGTGGATCAATATGGCTGGTGAAACGAAAGCTACAGTGAAATACACTGAGGTGTCAAAACTCAAGGGATAGCGATATGCACGTATGTAGATGGCGGTAGTATCGCGTGCACACCCTGGTGTGAAGGGGCAGGGCACTGGAGGAGCTGACTTTTGTCCTCAGGTGATTCGTAGGAACAAGTGTCCGACGCGGTCATGGTCTCACGACGGCAATTAACAGACTTTGAACGCGGGGTGGTAGTTTGAGCTAGACGCATCGGACATTTCATTTTCGGAAATCATTAGGGAATTCAATATTACGACATCCATAGTGTCAAGGGTGTGGTGAGAATAACAAATTTCAGGCATTACCTGTCACCACGGACAATACAGTGGCCTACGGCATTCGCTTAAAGCCCGAAAGCAGCGACGTTTGCACAATACTAACAGACAAACAGTACAGTGAGAAAAAACCGCAGAAATCAATGTGGGGCGTACGAAGAACGTATCCGTTAGGTCAGTGCGGCGAAATTTGGCGTTAATGGGCTGTGGCAGCAGACAAGTGACGTGAGTGCCTTTGCTAACAGCACGAAATTGCCTGCACCGCGTCTCCTGACCTCTTGACCATATCGGTTGGACCCTAGACGACTCAAAAACCGTTGCCTAGTCAGATGAGTTCCAATTTCTGTTGGTAAGAGCTGATTGTAGGTTTCGAGTGTCGTGCAGACCCCACGAAGCAATGGATCCAAATTTTCAACAAGACACCATCATTTGCAACCATTCATGGACTTCACTAACAACACTGGAATTTTTATGGATGACAATGCATCATGTCGCCGCACCAAAAATGTTCGAAACTGGTTTGAAGAACATTCTGGACAGTTCGAGCCAATGTTTTAGCCAGCCAGATCGCCCGACGTGGATCCCGTCGAACATTTATGGGACATAATCGAGAGGTCATTTCGTGCACAAAGCCCGGTACCGGCGCGCTTTCGCAATATTGTACGGTTATACAGGCAAAGTGGCTCAATATTTCTTCAGGAGATGTCCGACTACTTGCTGAGTCCACGCCACGTCGAGTTTCTGGACTACGGCGGGGGAACGGAGATCCGACACGATATTAGGAGGTATCCCATGACATTTGTCACCTCAGTGCAAACCTTTTTTTATTGCTGCTTTTCGATGATTAATATGTAAACTCAAACAGACGTTCAGCAAAATACCAGTAAAATATATAAGCCCAAACAACATATGCACCAAAAAATCAGTGTAGTGAAACGGAGTTCAGTGGTAACCTTCGCACACTAAAGTTTTGTCCAAACGTACTGACACAAGACCAAACAGCCAAACATAAAAGATAAGAAACATGAAAGCAAATGCTCAGTCTACATACTGTAATCAAATCTAATGTAAATAATGAATGAATACAATTTTGCTATTACGAGGAAGCACTGAATATCAAAATCCCAAGCCCAACAAAATATAATTAAGCAAGTAATTGTTCTAGTAGAGACACCCGTGGTCTAGGGGTCAAACTGCGAAAGTCGCACTACATGGATGTGGGCAGAGGATTGAATATGAGTACGCCAGTGCCCATTACCAAAGTCCCGACGATGAAATGTTTGGGAGTGACCTTCCGTGGGAACGTGCAGTGTACAGCAGCACATACGTATCGCAGACTACTTAATGTGGTCTGCATGCAAGTTCGTGTCCATAACTTTCGAGCGCTTGACTTGATCATGCGGGTACATTTTTTCAACGTTTACCTCGCTCTGAAACTTAATCATTACACACACGTTCTCCCAATGGCCGCTACGGTAGCTGCCAAGTTCCTGGCGGCCTTAGGTCATTTCGTCATTGAGGGTAGGATGTTCAAGAAGCGTTACGAGGCGCTAACGTTGCCCACACATGCAGGCGGCATTGAAATGATAAACGTACACAACAGGGCGCGCGCTCTCTTCCTGCGGACGATGCATCGCCTACGTACTTCAGTCAAGGACCCCTCCCTGGTACACTCATTCAGGAGGTGGTGTCTCAGTCCCTCCGTCTGCCGATTAATGTTGGACATATCGCGCCAGCACCGTGTCACATTCGCACTTACCTGGACGACACGAGTTACCTGTTGGATGTCTTGCCGACCACGCGGGATCCTAGAACCAAGTACTTCTACCGCTACTTTCAACGGACGCTGCCTGCTAATGTGGTTGAATGCCGCCATGCGGCGGCTGCCTGGAGACGGTTGTGGGGTAACATACACTCGCCTTTCCTTCCCACCACGGTCCGGGCGCTTTGGTATGTGATAACGACTGAGAAACTCCCCACCCGACAACGCTTACACATGATAAATCTTCCGAGGTTCTTCTCTGCCCCGGATGCACCGCTATCGACACGGACATGCACGGGTCCGTCTGTGGTACGGCTGCTGACTGCTGGCTCCTCACACGGCACATGTTTCCATTGTTGCTGCGACGAACGCCTCAATCAGTAGAGTCCACCGTACTGATCCATCCCGTCACTTACTTCCCTGACGCCACTGTGTAGGTTAAGGGTATGGCATTGTCATGCTTTTTAAGTGAGAACGTTTCAGGGTTGTTAGATTTTTGGCATTATTTAACGAGAAACTACACGATTTTACGGCGCAAAGCGTTGTATGGTTAGCTTTTTGCGAATTACTTGCGGTTGTTGTTTACGAGCCCTCCAGACCATTGGGATGTACCAGGCGTCAAAAGAGACTGAGATATAGCACACGATGGACTGATGAGAGACGTCAACGGTAATTACGGGGTGTTTCACCCTCGCTGAACGAGAAGACGACCAGGGCATACAGGCGTCTGGCTGCTGATGACACCGCCGAAAGGAGATAAAAAAGAACTACAAATAAGAACATAACAAAAAAATGAAAAACAAATAAATTATAATAAAAGTATTTTACCACTACCTTTATCGTTTTATTTCATAAAACGTTCAGAGGTGTACTTAATTTTTGTTCGTGGGTGGAGCCTGAAGTGGTGGCAAACAACAGTCCTAGTTAGCTTTTAGGGTGAAAATAGCGGTGGCACTGGCTTTGTTTTTGTTTTTAGGCTAGATAGATTTTAGGAGGTGGTATCGGTGATATGAGCCAGTGCCTGATGTGGAAGTCAAAGGAAAAAAAAGGTGGATGGGGAGGGTAGCATCTTTGATTCATAATTAAAACGTCTTCAGTTCCGGGTTCGAATACCGATGCTGCTTAAATTTTGATTAATAATAAGCATTGGCGGCTAAGACTTCCGGCATAAGAAGTAACCCCTCATTCTGACAACGGCCTTGTCAAAGAGGGCGGAGGAGCGGACAGAGGTTCATGGCACTCTCTTGTCCTAGGGGTGGGAAACTGCCCCTAAAGGCGGAAGAATCAGCAATGATCAACAGCATGAGGATGCAGAAGGCAATGGAAAACACTGCATTAAAGACACGTAACGTATATCCACAGGGCATGTGGCCTGTAACTGAAAAAGTGTCATGACGATCTCTCCATTGGCAAAAGATGTAGACAAGTGTAATGTGCTGCGAATACATAGAAAGAAAGATCCTTTATCATTTAGCTACAATATAGCAGGTCAGTAACTGGAAGCAGTTAATTCTATAAATTATCTGGGAGTGGGCATTAGGAGTGATTTAAAATGAAATGACCATATAAAATTAATCGTCGGTAAAGCAGATGCCAGACTGAGATTCATTGGAAGAATCCTAAGGAAATGCCGTCCAAAAGCAAAGGAAGTAGGTTACAGTACACTTATTCGCCCACTGCTTGAATACTGCTCACCGGTGTGGGATTCGTACCAGATAGGGTTGATAGAAGAGATAAAGAAGATCCAACGGAGAGCAGCGCGCTTCGTTACGGGATCATTTAGTAATCGCAAAAGCGTTACGGAGATGATAGATAAACTCCAGTAGAAGACTCTGCAAGAGAGACGCTCAGTAGCTCGGTACGGGCTTTTGTTGAAGTTTCGAGAACATACCTTCACCGAGGAGTGAAGCAGTATATTGCTCCCTCCTACGTATATCTCGCGAAGAGACCATGAGGATAAAATCGGAGAAATTAGAGCCCACACAGAGGCATACCGACAATCTTTCTTTCCACGAACAATACGAGACTGGAATAGAAGGGAGAACCGATAGAGGTCCTAAAGGTACCCTCCGCCACACACCGTCAGGTGGATTGCGGAGTATGGATGTAGATGTAGATGTAGATTACGGAATAGTCCCCCATTCGGATCTCTGGGAGGGGACTGCCAAGGGGTAGGTTACCACGAAAAAAAATTGAATAATCAACGGAAGAATAACGTTCTACGAGGCGGGGCGTGGAATGTCAGAAGCTTGAACGTGGTAGGAAAATTAGAAAATCTGAAAAGGGAAATGCAAAGGCTCAATCTAGATATAGTAAGGGTCAGTGAAGTAAAGTGGGAAGAAGACAAGGATTTCTGGTCAGATGAGTATAGGGTAATATCAATGTTGTTGTTGTTGTTGTGGTCTTCAGTCCTGAGACTGGTTTGATGCAGCTCTCCATGCTACTCTATCCTGTGCAAGCTTTTTCATCTCCCAGTACCTACTGCAACCTACATCCTTCTGAATCTGCTTAGTGTATTCATCTCTTGGTCTCCCTCTACGATTTTTACCCTCCACGCTGCCCTCCAATACTAAATTGGTGATCCCTTGATGCCTCAGAATATGTCCTACCAACCGATCCCTTCTTCTGGTCAAGTTGTGCCACAAACTTCTCTTCTCCCCAATCCTATTCAATACTTCCTCATTAGTTATGTGATCTACCCATCTAATCTTCAGCATTCTTCTGTAGCACCACATTTCGAAAGCTTCTATTCTCTTCTTCTCCAAACTATTTATCGTCCATGTTTCACTTCCATACATGACTACACTCCATACGAATACTTTCAGAAATGACTTCCTGACACTTAAATCAATACTGGATGTTAACAAATTTCTCTTCTTCAGAAACGCTTTCCTTGCCATTGCCAGCCTACATTTTATATTCTCTCTACTTCGACCATCATCACTTATTTTGCTACCCAAATAGCAAAACTCCTTTACTACTTTAAGTGCCTCATTTCCTAATCTAATTCCCTCAGCATCACCCGACTTAATTAGACTACATTCCATTATCCTTGTTTTGCTTTTGTTGATGTTCATCTTATATCCTCCTTTCAAGACACTGTCCATTCCATTCAACTGCTGTTCCAAGTCCTTTGCTGTCTCTGACAGAATTACAATGTCATCGGCGAACCTCAAAGTTTTTATTTCTTCTCCATGAATTTTAATACCTACTCCGAATTTTTCTTTTGTTTCCTTTACTGCTTGCTCAATATACAGATTGAACAATATCGGGGAGAGGCTACAACCCTGTCTTACTCCCTTCCCAACCACTGCTTCCCTTTCATGTCCCTCGACTCTTATAACTGCCATCTGGTTTCTGTACAAATTGTAAATAGCCTTTCGCTCCCTGTATTTTACCCCTGCCACCTTTAGAATTTGAAAGAGAGTATTCCAGTCAACATTGTCAAAAGCTTTCTCTAAGTCTACAAATGCTAGAAACGTAGGTTTGCCTTTCCTTAATCTTTCTTCTAAGATAAGTCGTAAAGTCAGTATTGCCTCACTTGTTTCAGTGTTTCTACGGAATCCAAACTGATCTTTCCCGAGGTTGGCTTCTACTAGTTTTTCCATTCGTCTGTAAAGAATTCGCGTTAGTATTTCGCAGCTGTGACTTATTAAACTGATAGTTCGGTAATTTTCACATCTGTCAACACCTGCTTTCTTTGGGATTGGAATTATTATATTCTTCTTGAAGTCTGAGGGTATTTCGCCTGTTTCATACATCTTGCCCACCAGATGGTAGAGTTTTGTCAGGACTGGCTCTCCCACGGCCGTCAGTAGTTCCAATGGAATATTGTCTACTCCGGGGGCCTTGTTTCGACTCAGGTCTTTCAGTGCTCTGTCAAACTCTTCACGCAGTATAATATCTCCCATTTCATCTTCATCTACATCCTCTTCCATTTCCATAATATTGTCCTCAAGTACATCGCCCTTGTATAGACCCTCTTTATACTCCTTCCATCTTTCTGCTTTCCCTTCTTTGCTTAGAACTGGGTTTCCATCTGAGCTCTTGATATTCATACAAGTCGTTCTCTTATCTCCAAAGGTCTCTTTAATTTTCCTGTAGGCGTTATCTATCTTACCCCTAGTGAGATAGGCCTCTACATCCTTACATTTGTCCTCTAGCCATCCCTGCTTAGCCATTTTGCACTTCCTGTCGATCTCATTTCTGAGACGTTTGTATTCCTTTTTGCCTGTTTCACTTACTGCATTTTTATATTTTCTCCTTTCATCAATTAAATTCAATATTTCTTCTGTTACCCAAGGATTTCTACTAGCCCTCGTCTTTTTACCTACTTGATCCTCTGCTGCCTTCACTACTTCATCCCTCAAAGCTACCCATTCTTCTTCTACTGTATTTATTTCCCCCATTCCTGTCAATTGCTCCCTTATGCTCTCGCTGAATCTCTGTACAATCTCTGGTTCTTTCAGTTTATCCAGGTCCCATCTCCTTAAATTCCCACCTTTCTGCAGTTTCTTCAGTTTTAATCTACAGGTCATAACCAATAGATTGTGGTTAGAGTCCACATCTGCCCCTGGAAATGGCTTACAATTTAAAACCTGGTTCCTAAATCTCTGTCTTACCATTATATAATCTATCTGATACCTTTTAGTATCTCCAGGGTTCTTCCATGTATACAACCTTCTTTCATGATTCTTAAACCAAGTGTTAGTTATGATTATGTTGTGCTCTGCGCAAAATTCTACCAGGCGGCTTCCTCTTTCATTTCTGTCCCCCAATCCATATTCACCTACTATGTTTCCTTCTCTCCCTTTTCCTACACTCGAATTCCAGTCACCCATGACTATTAAATTTTCGTCTCCCTTCACAATCTGAATAATTTCTTTTATTTCATCATACATTTCTTCAATTTCTTCGTCGTCTGCAGAGCTAGTTGGCATATAAACTTGTACTACTGTAGTAGGTGTGGGCTTCGTATCTATCTTAGCCACAATAATGCGTTCACTATGCTGTTTGTAGTAGCTTACCCGCATTCCTATTTTCCTATTCATTATTAAACCTACTCCTGCATTACCCCTATTTGATTTTGTGTTGATAACCCTGTAGTCACCTGACCAGAAGTCTTGTTTCTCCTGCCACCGAACTTCACTAATTCCCACTATATCTAACTTCAACCTATCCATTTCCCTTTTTAAATTTTCTAACCTACCTGCCCGATTAAGGGATCTGACATTCCACGCTCCGATCCGTAGAACGCCAGTTTTCTTTCTCCTGATAACGACATCCTCTTGAGTAGTCCCCGCCCGGAGATCCGAATGGGGGACTATTTTACCTCCGGAATATTTTACCCAAGAGGACGCCATCATCATGTAATCATACAGTAAAGCTGCATGCCCTCGGGCTGCTGCCTCTCTTCAGGAACCACATGTTTGTCTGGCCTCTCAACAGATACCCCTCCGCTGTGGTTGCACCTACGGTACGTCCATCTGTATCGCTGAGGCACGCAAGCCTCCCCACCAACGGCAAGGTCCATGGTGCATGGGGGGGGGGGGGGGGTAATATCAATAGCAGCAGAAAATGGTATAACGGGAGTAGGATTCGTTATGAATAGGAAGGTGGGGAAAAGACTGTGTTATTGTGAACAGTTCACTGATAGGGTTGTTCTTATCAGAATCGACAGCAAACCAACACCGAAAACGATCGTTCAGATATACATGCCGACGCGGCAAGATGAATATGAAGAGACAGAGACAGTGTATGAGGATATTGAAAGGGTAATACAGTATGTAAAGGGATATGAAAATCTAATAGTCATAGAAGACTGTAATGTAGTTGTAGAACAAGGAGTAGAAGAAAAGGTTACAGGAGAATATGGGCCTGGGACAAAGAATGAGAGAGGAGAAAGACTAATTGAGCTATGTAACAAGATTCAGCAAGTAATCGCGAATACTCTATTTAAGAATCACAAGAGGAGGAGGTATATTTGGAAAAGGCCGGGTGATACGGGAAGATTTCAGTTAGATTACATCATGGTCAGACAGATATTCCGAAATCAGATACTGGATTGTAAGGCGTACCCAGGACGAGATATAGACACAATATAGTATTGATGAAGAATAGGCTGAAGTTTAAGACATTAGTCAGTAACAATGAATACACAAAGAAGTGAGATACGGAAGTACTAAGGAATGACGAGATACGGGTGAAGTTTCATTATATTAATCATGGCAGCATCAACAGCAACCGTTACGAAATTGTCTCGAATGACAAACAGCCCACAGTTGCACTAAATTATGTTTATTTTAAACCTTGACCATGGTTTCTGCTATAATAATATAGCCTTCTTCAGAAGTCATAACACTAATAAATGAAAAAAGTTTAGCCGGCCGCGGTGGCCGTGCGGTTCTAGGCGCTTCAGTCTGGAACCGTGGGACTGCTACGGTCGCAGGTTCGAATCCTGCCTCGGGCATGGATGTGTGTGATGTCCTTAGGTTAGTAAGGTTTAAGTGGTTTTACGTTCTAGGGGACTGATGACCTCAGATGTTAAGTCCCATCGTGCTCAGAGCCATTTGAACCAAATGAAAAATGTTTTTGCCCAGCGGCTGCTTCAAGACCAATAAAATAACAGACATAAGCCTGTTTCGAACAGAAGTAAAATTACATATGGTGCCATATGTAATTTTACTTATGTTATTTTATTGGTCTTGACGCAGCCGGTGGGCTAAAACATTTTTCAATTATTAGTGTGTATGACTTCTGAAGAAGGCTAAATTAGTATAGCAGAAACCATGGTCAAGGTTTAAAATAAGCATAATTTAGTGCAACTGTGGACTGTTTTTCATTCGAGACAGTTGAAGTTCTCTAAAGCTATAGATACAGCAATAAGGAATAGGACAGTAGGCAATACAGTTGAAATGGAATGGACCTCTCTAAAAAGGACAATCACAGAAGCTGGCAGGGAAAACATAGGTACAAAGAAGGTAACTGCAAAGAAACCACAGGTAACTGAAGAAATACTTCAGTTGATCGATGAAAGGAGGAAGTCCAAAAATGTTCCGGGAAACTCAGGAATAGAGAAATACAAGTCGCTGAGGAATGAAATAAATAGGAAGTGCACGGAAGCTAAGACGAAATGGGTGCTGGAAAAATGTGAATACAAAGAAAAAGAAATGATTGTCCGAGGAACAGACTCAGCGTACAGGAAAGTCAAAACAACCTTCGGTGACGTTAAAACCAAGGGTGATAACATTGAGAGTGGAACGGGAATTCAATTTTTAAGTGAAAAAGAGTGAGCGGATAGGAGTAAAGAATACATTGAAAGCCTCTATGAGGGGAAAGATTTGTCTGATTTGATAGAAGAAGAAACAGGATTCGATTTAGGAGAAATAGGGGATCCAGTATTAGAACCAGAATTTAAAAGAGCTTTGGAGGACTTAAGATCAAATAAGGCAGAAGGGATAGATAACATTTCATCAGAATTTCTAAAATCATTGGGGGAAGTAGCAACAAAACGACTATTCGAGTTGGTGTGTAGAATGTATGAGTCTGGCGACATACCATCTGACCTTGGGAAAAGCATCATCCAGACAGTTCCGAAGACGGCAAGAGCTGACAGGTGCGACAATTACCGCACCAATCAGGTTAACAGCTCATGCATCCAAGTTGCTGACAAGAATAATATACAGAACAAGGGAACACAAAATTGAGGAATCGCTAGATGACGACCAGTTTGGCTTTAGGAAAGTTAAAGGCACGAGAGAGGCAATTCTGACGTTGCGGTTAATAATGGAAGGAAGACTACGGAAAAATCAAGACACCTTCATAGGATCTGTCGACCTGGAAAAAGCGTTTGACAATGTGGAATGATGCAAGATGTTCGAACTTAAGAGAAAAATCGAGGTAAGCTATATGGAGAGACGGGTCATATACAATATGTACAACAGCCAAGAGGGAATAATAAGACTGCACGACCAAGAACAAAGTGGTCTTATTAAAAAGGGTGTAATACAAGGATGTAGCCTCTCGCCCCTACTGTTCAATCTGTACATCGAGGAAGCAGTGATGAAAATAAAAGAAAGTTGCTACAGACGACTGTTCAAAATTAGGTGGACTGGTAAGGTAAGGCATGAGGAGGTTCTGGGCAGAATCGGAGAGGAAAGAAAATACGGAAAACACTGATAAGGAGAAGGGACAGGACGATAGGACATCTGACTTCCATGGTACTAGAGGGAGCTTTAGAGTGCAAAAACTATAGAGGAAGACTGAGATTTGAATACATCCATAAAATAATTGAGGACGTAGGTTGCAAGTGCTACTCTGAGATGAAGAGGTTAGCACAGGAGAGGAATTCGTGGCGCACCGCAACAAACCACCCATAAGACTGACAAAAAAATTGTCGTAGCAATCATTTCCTTTGTAGACCACTGATGCTGCCTAAAACAGGTGGAAAACATTCTGCTAAAAGCGAAAATAAAAGTCAACTATAAGAGGTGGATGAGAGTATAAGGTGAAAAGAACTGAACTAGCAACTGACGAGGACTGGCTATAACTATTAACAACATAACTTGCTAAATGTCAACGAACGTCAATTAATCTTATTTTACTTTACTTCAACGGCAGTACTCTAATGCTCCTGTTTCACAAACTCCACTACCGCACGTAATGCGTGAATGTATCTTCCATTCTTTTTTATGTCTCCCCCTCCCCCTCCTCCCTTCGCTCTACCTCTTCATAGGTCGTAGGCTGGTTCCAACGCCTTTACTCCTAATTTATTCTCTGAGCCACCTCTTCACCTCTGTCATTTTTACTTCTATCGCGGCGCTCTGCCTATGCTGCGTACTTCGTGCAAAACGAAACTAAGGGTGCTATCCATCCCACTCCTCAACCCTGGGTGGTTGCTCAGTGGAATTCGAGAGGAGGTAGAGATAAATACCAGTGACCAGCCTGTTTTTTATTTCCTATGTTTTCCGCACCTGGGATAAGGCGAGTGCGAGAAAAGTCTGTTAAAAACTTGAGCACTGTAGTCCATTTGCGAACGCGTCATTGTTAAATCAGCCTGTGTAACGTTTCTAATTACATCATCGAAAGTACTAAAGCACTGAACCCTGAAACTTTTCTTCCGTTTCGCTCGTCGTTTAGTGTATTGTCTCGTTTGCCCCTTTCTTCAAGTGAGTTATGCTCTCGATATGTGCTCGACTATTTTTTACGATATCTTTATCTTCTCTAGCTCCAGATTATAAAAGGCACATTTTGTAACGATTTTTTGCCGTTACTTTTCACAATCTGCAACTAATCATATCGCCGGCTTTGTTCCAGGGAAAGTGTCAAGTAGAACATCTTGAGAGGTTGCAAATTTGAAACGAATCGGAAGTAGAAACTGAATCTTTGCGTCGCGAAGACCTAACGTTATCAAGAACTGTATCACAAAAAATTCAGACTGAACTCTTCAATCGAACACGTATCTCTCGTATTTCACAACCGTCGGAGATCTGAGTCGCCATTACTTGTTAACAAAGAGGTAAGGTTCAAACCCTTTCGGATTTTATTATGCAGAAGAAACATATCTCCCCACAGCTTTGCATCTGGCAGGATGGTATAAAAGCATATTCTTCATTGACGTTGTGACACTACAACACAGTATCACCCATAACTTTTGAATTCTGTTTCTATCTTTTCATAAATGTGATGTTTTTCTTATTTCTGTGTTAAATATTGACTACTTCCGGGATCTGTCCTCTCCCGACCACTGTTTAATCTGTGCAACTCCGAAACTTAGTCTCGCAAGTTTGGATACGCCGAGGACTGGTAACTGGCAACGGGACATTGAAATTTTGAAAAAACGGAAGCCATTTTGATTTCTAATTTGGCGATGATGGAAACATACTTTCGGCGATGGAGACTGAAACCAAATCCCACCTAGACATGAACGGCTTGCTTTCATTTATGCATCAGAGCGACGTGTAGACAAATGGCTAAAATGGCTCTGAGCACTATGCGACTTAACTTCTGAGGTCATCAGTCGCCTAGAACTTAGAACTACTTAAACCTAAGGACATCACACACGTCCATGCCCGAGGCAGGATTCGAACCTGCGACCGGAGCGGTCGCTCGGCTCCAGGCTGTAGCGCCTAGAACCGCACGGGCACTCCGGCCGGCACGTGTAGACAGCCAGGTCTACTTTGGTGACAGACCACTTTGCCGCAATCAGCGCTCAAAATATCTAGGGGTTGTGTTGGACCCAGCACTGTCCTACAAGAAGCAACTGGAAAACACCACTCTGAAGATACGAACTAGGATCAACTTCCTACATAATCTGCGTGGAACAACCTGGGTCTCCGCTGCCGAAGCTCTGTGCACTTCAGCACTTACACTCGTATATTCCGCTGCGGAATATGGTGCTTCTGTACTGCTCAATAGTGCACACACAAACTCTCAACACACAGCTAAGCAACATAATGAGAATTATCAGTGGTACACTAAGATCAATCCCCATCGAATGGCTGTCCATACTGAGCCACATTATGTTCCCTGAACTTTCGACGAAACCCAGTTTAAAAGCATACAAGGCAACCTGCAACTCCCTATCCACCAAGATGCGATTATCCTAGAAAGAAATCAGCTTCGATCAAGAAAACCATCCATGAAAACAGCCATGGAACTGTATACGTCTCAGGTCAACTTGACAGACTCATGGGAACGAGACTGGACACACGCTTGCCCTCCACATTGAACTGCATAAGAAAGAAACACGCTGGTATGACCAATCACGCAGAACATTGACAAAGTTTAACAGAATACTCATCAGTCATAGAAGAAGCATGGATTCTCTTCGTAGATGGGGTAAGGCCCTGTCTCGAAACTTCGACTGTGGAGCAGCCAGGCAAATCGTTCGCCGCATAGTTACAGGATGTCCCAGCAATTCCTATATTGGTAATTTCGATGATTTCATGATGATAACGAATGCAGCAATGGATTATATTTAAAATTTGGATGTCTGTTTGTAAATTAGATGTGTTATTTATCTGTATTATATTTAATATTGTGCTTGAAACCATACGATAAATAAATAACGTCAGTTGCAGTATCGTGAAATGAATTTGTTATAAATGATTAAAAAATACTTTTATAACTTTTGTATAATAGACAGTCTGGCAATGTCAGGGATATAGTTTCGTGTAAAGAGAAAGTGATTTCATGAATGGGAAAAGAAACTCTG
Source organism: Schistocerca piceifrons (assembly GCF_021461385.2). NCBI lineage: Eukaryota > Metazoa > Arthropoda > Insecta > Orthoptera > Acrididae > Schistocerca > Schistocerca piceifrons. Next base: position 720,027,748 of record NC_060138.1, read on the forward strand.
TGGAGTGCGGGCGGAGAGTAGCGAGACAGAAGCGAGCGAAAACAAGACGTGATTACTTGCGAGTGAAAAAGAACGCAGGAGTCTGCATTTATGGAGCAATGGCTATGCGCGCTGCAGTGCCTCGTAGATGCCAGAGGCAATACAATTTGCATGGGCCACAGCACATTGATGATTAAAGTGGCTTCAAGTGGATTAAAGGAATACTGTTTGGCCATAGTAAGCGCAAGGAAAGTTCGCATATGGAGACGACCGATGATCATCATAGTTGCTGCCGCCGAGCAAAAGTCTCTGCCTCGTGATGACTGGGTGTTGTGTGATGTCCTTAGGTTAGTTAGGTTTAAGTTGTTCTAAGTTCTAGGGGACTGATGACCATAGATGTTAAGTCCCATAGTGCTCAGAGCCATTTGACCCATTTGAGAGCCGAACAAAAGTAAGACAGAATCACTTCACACTTCTAGTTTTGTAAAACAGCTGCCGGCCGCGGTGGTCTCGCGGTTCTAGGCGTTCAGTCCGGAGCCGCGCGACTGCTACGGTCGCAGGTTCGAATCCTGCCTTGGGCATGGATGTGTGTGATGTCCTTAGGTTAGTTAGGTTTAAGTAGTTCTAAGTTCTAGGGGACTGATGACCACAGATGTTAAGTCCTATAGTGCTCAGAGCCATTTTTTTGTAAAACAGCTGCCAGTGTTTGGTAGCGTTTGGTTGGTTACGGTAATTGTGCGAACTAGGATCATAATTTGATACTGATCATTAATCGAAGTCAGTGGCCGTGGAGATGTAGTGCTTGGAGCACTAGGCTCCGGTCCTTGAAATGCCGGTTCAATACCGGCTGAGATGGGGCTTTTTCCTCGTTTCAAGCCTTCCAGGAGAGCTCCAGGTCCGCTCAACCTGCTGTCAAAATGAATATGGGTCGCTATCTCTGACGTAAAAGGCAGCCTGGGTAAGACACCCTCCATCGCTCCCCCTCCTAGTGGCACAGCGAATTGCACTCCACCGGCAGTCTTTTAGCCAGGTTGTGCCACAATTTCCTCTTCTCCATAGTTCTGTTCAGTAATTCCTCATTAGTTACGTGATCTACCCATCTAATCTTCAGCATTCTTCTGTAGCACCACGTTTCGCAAGCTTTTATTCTCTTCTTGTCTACGCTATTTATCGTCGATGTTTCACTTCCATACATGGCTACACTCCATACAATTACTTCCAGAAAATACTTCCTGTCACTTAAATCTATATTCGTAGTTAATAAATTTCTCTTCTTCAAAAACTAATTCCTTCCCATAGCCAATCTGCATTTTATATCCTCCGTACTTCGACCATCATCAGTTATTTTGCTCCCCAAATAGCAAAACTCGTCTACTACTTTAAGTGCCTAATTTCCTAATCTAATTCCCTCAGCATCACCTGGCCTCATTCGACTACATTCCATTATCCTCGTTTTGCTTTTGTTAATCCTCATCTTATACCCTCTTTTCAAGACACTGTCCATTCCGTTCAACTGCCCTTCCACGTCCTTTGCATGGATTTTAATTCCTACTCAAAATTTTTCTTTTGTTTCCTTTACTGCTTGGTCAATATACAGATTAATGAAATCGGGGATAGGGTACAACCCTGTCTCACTCCCTTCTCAGCCACTGCTTCCCTTTCATGCCCCTCCACCCTTATAACTGCCATCTGGTTTCTGAACAAATTGTGAATATCCTTTCGCTTCCTGTATTTGACCCCTGCCAACTTCAGATTTTAAAGAGAGTATTCCAGTCAACATTTTCAAAAGCTTTTCACAAGTCAACAAGTACTAGAAACGTTGTTTGCCACTCCTCAATCTATCTTCGAAGATAAGTCGTGGGGTCAGTATTGTTCCAACATTTCTACGGAATCCAAACTGATCTTCCCCGAGTTCGGCTTCTGCCAGTTTTTCCATTCGTCTGTAAAGAATCCGTGTTAGTATTTTGCAGCCATGACTTATTAAATTGAGAAGTAGGTTTCACACCTGTCAACATCTGCATAGACCCTCTACGTGCTCCTTCCACCTTTCTGCTTTCCCTTCTTTGTTCAGGATGGGTTTTCCATCTGAACTCTTGATATTCATACAGTTGGTTCCCTCTTCTCCAAATATCTCTTTAATTTTCCTTTTGGCAGTGTCTATGTCACCTCTAGTGATATATGCCTCTACCTCCTTACATTTGTCCTCTAACCATACTTGCTTAGGCATTTTGCAATTCCTGTCGATTTCATGTTTCAGACGTTTGTATTCCTTTACGCCTGCTTGATTTACTGCATTTATATATTTTCTCCTTTCATAAGTTAAATTCAATATCTCTTCTGCTATCCAAGGATTTCTACTAGCCATCGTATTTTTACCTACTTGATCCTGTACAGCCTTCAGTATTTCATTTTTGAAAGCTACCCATTCTTCTTCTACTGTATTTCTTTCGCCCGCACTTGTCAACCGTTCCCTAATGCTCCCTCTGAAACTCTCTACAACCTCTGGTTACTAGACATATTGTTAAATTTTCCTTTTCAGTTTCGTTAATAGCTAATTAGATTTCGAACTACAACATTCACAACGTGAAGTCAGCAGAAATGAAATTTTTAATAATTGCCAACGTTCGCTCAAGGAGGAACGAAGTGAAAAATTGTTACTTCCGGGCAACTGAGAATTTATGTTTTAAATGAAAAGATTGAGGAAGACAGACAACAATGGGGACATCACGCGGGTAGATGAAAACAGGATTCCAGTCGTTGTAAACAAGTAAAACTCCACGGAAAGAAGAGGTGTGTGACGGCCGAGAAAGAAACAGAGTTAATTATGCGATATGATGATAGAGAATTAATGGTAACAGCTTCAGCTGTATGTTAAACTACAACCGATTTCGGTGACATACTGCAGTGGTATCAGGCCACTCTTTTGGCAAAAACTGGACTCTAACCAACTTTCCATACTCCAATAACAGTGGATAAAAATGAAACTCGGTATTCGCAGGCGTCCTCACGCGTGAAGTGCCCGTTACACATATTAAACAACTAAAAGTTGTTACAGCTGAGTAATTGTTTGGTGTGTGTAGGGGGCACTTCATGCGTGAGCGGGCTTGCGAAAGCCGAGTTTCATTTTTATCCACTGTTATTGGAATATGGAAAGTTTTGGCAATAGAGGGGCCTGGTGACGTTGTAGTATGTCATCATAATCGGTCGCATTGGAATAAAGAAATTTCAGCCTCGGCTGAAGGTGTTACCATTAATTTTCTTTTACTGCCCAGCCGTCGTCCCACTCTCCATTCGAAACAGAGGAGGGGTGTGAAGTTGGAACAGGCATATTGCCTAAGCCTCAGTTGTGAAAGAAAGAACAATCAATATCAGTTCTTGAAAGTAGCAGTTGTAATAACTATTGAAAACTACTGAATCTGGCGTATAGGATTCATAATGAATATTATCTTTTCCCAGCTATATTGATACGTATTTTTGGTTCCTCAGTGTATCAGTGTCTTGGCTGTCATAATTGAGCGTTGCCGTGGTACTCTGTTGCTGGTTTGAAACCACTCACATACAAGGTGTAACGGTTAAAAATGCAGATATTTTTATATGTGGTATCAGAATATGCACAAACATCAGCGTGGTAGTTGCTTTTTCTCCGCTTTGAAGAGCCATTCCACAGACAAACCACATAATTTACTACCTGGGGTTTTTCTGCAAGGTAATAACTGCACCAGTAAGTGGACTACGCTTCTCAGTATAGACTGAACGTTTTGCGTCCACTCGTTCATACTTCTACATCTAACCTGCTGACCAGGGTAAAATAAGCACTACTGGCTTGATCTTGCCGCGTGTACTTGGAGGTAATACTCAACATAAAAACATAAAATATAGCTATAATATTTAGTCTGCAAATGACGTAAATACTGATGAAATGTTGTTGAGCACACCGTCCTCTGTCACCAGTAGAAATATCTGCACTTATACTCGTTTACACCCTGTATGATTTGAATTGAAAATGAATAATAGTCATTTGGAACGTTTGGCTAATCAAAATTAGTAACAGTAAAGATTACACTGAGATTCTTACCGCATTCTGTACTGTCAAAATTGAACCAGTTTTTATTTTGTCTACGATTTCCTTGAAGAGTTCTTAAGTCTTCTATGTGTACTTGAATTGGCTGCATAATTTTGTGATCACCTGCCTGTACAAATTAACTGCCGTGTGAAAAATAACTAGTCGCCTACACTCATGTTACTGCTTGGCAGGTATGCTTAAACTCGCTGTAAACCAATTGTTTTCAGGAATAAATTTAAGAGTGGGGACCGTGTTGCCCCCTTATATAACTAAAATTTCATTAAACTGTAGTTCTTTCATTAATTAAAAGTAGACTAATTGTGAAAATTAATCTTTGTAATTATGTATGTTCACACTCATTTACTATGAGGGCATTGTATCCGCTTGTCATACTAACAATTAGTTATACACTTTACCACATCATTTCGGTATATTTTCTTCCGATTCGACGCCTTTCCGATAACTTACGTAGCTACACCTAATCACGGTCAGTTGCAACGTAACTGGAAGTTTTGGGAGGGCTAAAAAGTGAAGAATGATTTAGTTTTATCTGCAGTAAAGCTGTATTTTGTTGCTACATTAAATATTAAAATCAGTTAAAAGTTTCCAAAAATATTGAAAATACAATTTAAATACAAATTTCCATACTGGAATACAGGGGTTGAAAAATGTTACACAGTGTACTTAAGGGATTGGTGTTTTTTTTAAAAAAAAAGGAAGAAATTCGTAGCTCGAAAAGTAAATTCAACTGCAGTAGCTCCTTAGCGAAGTTAAAATAGTTCAGAAATAGAGATATGTCGTCGGTTCTTACTCAGAACCTTTGAATTGATAGTTGTATTGTTAACAAATTACGTAAACTCGTATTCGTGCATGTTGTTAGCAAAAAATTCCAGCCTCATGATAAACATAATAAACCTGGTTTATTATCAGCCTCTAGAAGCCTCATTTACGGATTTCAGAGAGCAGGGTTCAGATTGTGTAACTGTACTTACGTGATGCGTTATCAAGTGACACGGTTTTGGACAGAGGATAGAATAGCCCCTCTACTACACATTTTCGTTATTATTATCAACCGTTTAGAAGCGATAGTATGTTTACTGTCTGCAGTGCCGTAGCAGGGCAACAGGAACATTTTCACCGTTACATAAGCTCCTACGCCCCTTTCTCTGACTTACGTGTGTGCTTTTTATGTGTTTTAATTTATTTATTACGTAATTAAGAAACGTTCTCCAGTGGTTGTTGCTCAGTTTTCCGCTCTTCCGTCAATGACAACACTGAATATTGCAATCTGAGGGAAATATACCTTTACCATTTATTTTCTTCTCAGTGTACATTATCGTTTAATAATGATTGGTCTCGCGGATTTAGACCGCTAACATTTTTCTGTGATCAAGCTCACTGATAGCTGAAGACGTTATTGTTTTGAATTAACTTTCAGGTTGTTATAATTATTAACTGCTTATTTTCTTCGTACAACCCATCAATGTTGTCTGTCGGTCGTATCATAATTTTGCGATGTATTACTACTATGCATAGTCTACTTTTCTATGAGACAGTACCCGTACTGAACATTAAAAGTGTTGTATATCAGCCCTTTCTGCTGATGCTTGTTTGAGTTTGTGCCATGTTGCCTTCACGCTGCTTTCTCTTGAATTGCAAGTTACTAGCGTCACCTTCACTGAAAATAAGTCTTTTCCTGCTCTCGCCACGTACTTTTTAATATATGGGCGCTCAGCAATGGGCTGCATATTTGTTTCTTTACAAAATTTTGATGTAAATGAGTGCGACAGTACCAGCAAACACGTTTCCCGTTTCGAAATTACCATCTGTTAGTTCTGCGTTTTACGACTACTGTCTGTAATACATGGCTGACGTGACGCTTTTCTTGCGCAATCTGTTTGTTTGCTTTTCACACGCATTCCTGTTGTTAGTTCTTTACGCACAGGCTTCCAAAAAACTCTTGCTTCCTCTCTTTTTGCCAGAAATAGCGCATTTTTGAGATAAAATAGTGTATTACGCTTATTTACACGACCTAACAGGTCATTTGTTAGTATTGCGCAACCTCTCAACCAGATTTCAGATGGACATATATGTGGCTAATGTCTAGATTATGTCTTCGTCCTGAAACTCTTACTGAGATCTAATGGCAATGTTTATTCATCTGGTGTTGGTAAAATCCCTCCATTCCACGGACCAGTAACGACGGTTCCACGATGAATTTAATCATAACTGACTGTTTCGTTACAGTCATCAGTTCGAAATCTTTATGCAACTCTTCACATCAGTGTATCCTATACAAGTCTCTTCGTCGCTGCATAGCTACACCAATCTGCATCCATTACAACCTGATTAACATACTGAAGCACTCATCTCTCCACATTTTTTTATCACCCACAGTTCCCTCCATTACCAAAATAAATATTCCTTGACGCCACAGTTGTGTTAAACCAACATTTTCCTTCTTTTTGTCAGTTGTGTCATACTGTGACTGATCAAAGATATACGGACACCTACTAGCGGCGTGTACCGGCACTACAGTTTACCTCATTGGTCATACTTTCGTCCTTATTGTCACAAAAATAGTACCAGTTATAAATAGTCGCACATTGTTCCAAATAGGTCTCTGGTGCAGATGAAGTTTATTCGCCATATGTCAGATGATGCTGAGGAAATTAGATCAGGAACCGACTTAAAGTGCCAGACAAGATTTGATTTTGGTTAGAAATTCAACTAACTAGGGTTGAAGTGGAGAAGATATCAGTTACAGACTAACAACAGTAAGGAAGGCCTTTCTGAGGGAAAGAAATAACCAACATTAAATATAAATTTCTATGTTAGGAAGTAGTTTCTGAAACTGTCCCGTAACTGACGTAAAACTATAATTAAAAAGACAAATCAATTCGGAATAATCTCGACCGATAGATGAAATGTATATCAGTAGCAGTGAAGCAGTTTGGTTTTGTTCAGGATTCCAGTGTACCATATTATTCCCCACTCCTTTGAGTACAAAACACTATTTTCCATTTAATCTCCTTTCAATGCGGCCGCATTAGCCACCTTTACTGGGAGGGCCTTTATGCCCGCATGGTACGATTCTACTGGTCTACGTCTCCCCATCATCCACATACTGCTTCCTGCGGAGTGCATCTCTCATTGGACCAAAGCGATGGAAGTCGGAAGATGTGATATCTAGGCTGTGTGATGGTTGCGGAAGAAAATCCCATTGAAGTTTTGTGAGCTCCTCAAGGGTGCGCAGACTTGTGTGAGGCCTTGCTTTGCCATGGAGAAGTTAGTTTGAACTTTTGTTGTGAAGAACACGTTGAAGTCATTTCTTCTATTTCCCAAGGCTAGTGCAATACACCTACGAGTTGATGGTTGCAACATGAGGGAGGACATTAAACAGAATACAACCTCCGGAGCCCCAGTAGATCGGCTGCGGGTGTGGCTTTGGACATTTTCTTCGGAGGTAGTGTGCCGTTCTGTTTATGGTTCGAAATGATGAAACGCCTGTGACGATGTTGGACAAACAACTGTTGCGATCACTCCTTTGCTGGTGTTTAGGACCTCTTGTTGGGCGGTGAGGAACCCCGCGAGCACTGTCTTGGAAACCGTGAACTGGTGGACGAGTGTGTCAGCACTACCATCAGAGACGTCCAGATGAGCTGCGAGATGTCTGACTGTGATCCGTCGATCACCTCGAACGAGAATGTCCTCACGTTCCAACACTGCAGGAGTCACACGTGTGTACAACCGGCCGCCACGCAGGAGATCGGAGGGGTTTGCGCGACCTATGATGACAGACACCTCGCCCACAATTCACTGCGCTTTTGTTCACTGTCAGGTCTCCATAGACATTCTGCATGCGTCTACGAATATCTGCGATGATCTGGTTTTCCACCCAAAGAAACTCAATGACAGCTATCTACTTAGAACGTACCTCGATTACAGGCACTATTTTGAAGGCTACGTATAGTGACGCCTCCTACAGGAATTTCATGTAACTCTAGGGGCTGAAGAGATGCCCAACAAATTCCACAATTTTACAACCGAAATTGGTCGAGAAAAAAATGTGTTGCATTACTTATTGGACCTCCTGTTGTGGATTGGCAAGAGAGCCAACCCACTATGAGAGGAAGCCGAAAGGCACGCGCTTTAGCTCACGCAGGCTGGCGTGAGGTCTGGAACAGGACAAGGAAGTTAGACTTTAGCAAAAAAGGACGTAGCTGTTGGAATACTTAACTTTAATCCGTAAATGGTGAACATCGCTCTTGACGGTACATGTTTTACAGCATCAATAGTAACTGGTAATGGCGCTTTGCTAGGTCGTAGCAAATGACGTAGCTGAAGGCTATGCTAACTATCGTCTCGGCAAATGAGAGCGTAATTTGTCAGTGAACCATCGCTAGCAAAGTCGGCTGTACAACTGGGGCGAGTGCTAGTACGTCTCTCTAGACCTGCCGTGTGGCGGCGCTCGGTCTGCAATCACTGATACTGGCGACACGCGGGTCCGACGTATACTAACGGACCGCGGCCGATTTAAAGGCTACCACCTAGCAAGTGCGGTGTCTGGCGATGACACCACACCTCCATCGTAGCACAGTTTTTCCGGTCGGCGATGCCCTCTTTGTCTGTGCTTGTCTGCTTTTTATGTCTTCCTTACTAGGTCCATCATGTATTATTTCGCGTCCAAGATAGCAAAATTGTTCAGCCTTTTCTACTTCGTAATCACCAATTTAGATGGTAAGTTTCTCCTCAAGTTTCTTTCCCTATTGTTCTGCTTTGGCCTCCACGTCTCCACACACCAACCCCCCCCCCCCCCCCCCCCCCCCCCTCTCATGGATGCTAGGAATCCCGAATGAATTTTACCGTACTAAAAATACCACAGAAAATAAGTCAAAATACAAGGGATGATGTCATAATGTGAAATTTCAAAAGAAAAAGTAGTCGCAATTTTTTTGTATAATTTGGGGATTATCTCATCGTGTATCTCATTACTTGAAAATCCTTCTTTCAAACATCCATATGATCTATTAGTTTGGAGCGTGTTATAACTTTGTAAAAGGGAGACAAAACACGCAAAAGTATCGCATATTTCGTAATATGAATGACGATCAGCCACGGCTTTCCTGCAGCGCGCGTTTATAATTATCTTCAACAACGATTTAGTTAACAATGACTTATAGTCTGAAGCTGCAGTTGCGTTGGCACTCTGTTAAGACTTGAAGGACTGTTCAGAACTGTTCCTGATTAAATGAATATACACTTTTCTTTTGTTAGATGTTCTCCTGAGGGATATCGCGCCAAATTCTGCCCTACTGGCGCGTTACATCGTCAAACTCACTAGCTGGTTGGAGGGCCCTGCACATAATGCTGCAGATGTTGTCTAGTGGCGAGAGAGCTGACGATCTTGGTGTCCAACGTAGAGGTTTGCATTCAGCAAGACCAGCAATAGAGACTATGGCCGTGTGCGGGCGGGCATTATCTTGCTGAAATGTAAAACCAAGGTGGCTTGCGGTGAAGGGTAACAAAACGGGGCGAAGAATATCGTCGGCGTACCGCGGATGACAACCAGACAGATCCTGCTATGAAAAGAAGTGGCACCACAAGCCATCACTCAGGTTGTCGTGGCGGGCGACATTCAGATTGGTATCCCACAGCTGTCCTGGAAGTTTAGAGAAAAGTCTTTACTGGTAATTCGTGCTCAACTAGAAGCAGGACTCATCACTGAAGGCACTTCTACCCGAGTCAATGAGATTCCAGGTCGATGACTGGCTAGAAATTTATCTGTAATTTTGGGCATCCGCTCCTTAACCTCATCTTTAAACGGGAGTTACCTGTGGTCATTTTCATTTTCGATATACTATGTGTTGTGATATAATATTGAAAAATATTTCCTGCGAAGGCTGCTTCTTCGAGGTAGTCATCGTAAAATGTAATAGGATTTCATAGGCAGGATGCATCGTTCGCTTTGAATACTCTTACCAGTCTTCCAATACCCTGGGTGCTTATCTTGAGTATTTTGAGTGTGTGCACGGGAGTATCGTCACGTATGAAAACTTTTTCGAATTTATGCACGTTTTAATATCTCTGACATGTGCGAAGGCGCGGGATCCAGAGCCTGCGTCAGTGTATCCTTTTTCAGCTTGCTAGAACGTGTTTGTCTTCCACGCAGAATGTTGGTAGTCGACTCAACTCCTAAATAAGCGAATGGGTCGAGCTCACCGGGTGAGTCGCCTGCTGGATTGCGACTCTGTCACCGGAGTTGGGCTATGTGTGATGTACTCTGTATGGCCACATTACCTTACGTTGTACCCGAGCGAGAAGAGCCTTCCTGTGGCCTTTCTGCTTCCGGTGCGTTCACTGCAGTCCAGACCTGGCTGTTAACTTTCTAAAGCGCATTAAGAAGGATTAAGTCTGGCACACGATATCGAAGGCTATGAATCTATTACTCCAGTACGATCACGGAAGAAAACTGTTTGTTGAGAACTTTAAGGAGTTACTGTCGTCTCTTCGGATTTCACTCTAAAACTGGCACTGAATATTTACTTTTTGTGCTGCCAATGGCGGTTAATATTTTACTTGTGCGTTTATCAGTATCATTTGAATGTTACCTACACTGCCGGCCGAAGTGGCCGTGCGGTTAAAGGCGCTGCAGTCTGAACCCCAAGGCCGCTACGCTCGCAGGTTCGAATCCTGCCTCGGGCATGGATGTTTGTGATGTCCTTAGGTTAGTTAGGTTTAACTAGTTCTAAGTTCTAGGGGACTAATGACCTCAGCAGTTGAGTCCCATAGTGCTCAGAGTCATTTGAACCATTTTTACCTACACTTGTGGCAGTTAACGATTTTTGCAGTATACACATTATTTTCCTCTGGGTCGGTTGCTAGCTATTAAGCACCGTGTTTAACGTTATTAATTTATTATCTCAGCTGGGGGCTTTTGTAACTGTTGTTTTCTCCTAAGATACTGGGATGATATAGGAAGTGACAAAGCAGAACAGTTTTAACAGCACTTAATTGCAAGTACTTTTTATTTTAGAATCTGCTGTAGCCCTCTAAATAGCAAACAACTGGTACATTCAACCGTTTTTCTATCATACACACATCTCAACAACGCATTTCGAGACAAAATGCTCCCATCATCAGTTTGTGAAACTTAATTGACTAGGTTAAAAACTTAAAAAATCTCCCGCAGTAATAATTGGCTCGACAACAATGCTGTTATATTGGTCGCCAACTGTCCCCATTTCCAAAGCCTGCGACCGTCAGCCTCTAGTTATTCCGTCAAGGAGGTTTTAATGATTTATAATCATGTACCTGCCCTAAAATAACTCTATATAATCGCTCTGAAATCTCACTTCGTTGTCTTTCGCCTCTGTATTCAGAATATTTCCACGTTTATTTTCAAGTTACTGAGATGCGACGGACTCGACGATTTTAGTGTAAAGCGAGAACTCACAGTCTAGTGTCCTTTATTCTCTTTTACCCCACGAACGCCGCAGTTGTTGGTAGTTTTTTAAAGTTCTTAACTCCATGAGCTAAGTTTTACAATTTGATGACGAGAGCGTATTGTCTCGAAACGCGTTGTTGAGCTGTGTCTATGACAGAAATGCGGTTCAGTGCTACCAATTATTACCATAAAAATTTAACAATTGTTACATTATATTCGTGATGTATACTATTAAATTCCTAGCACCAGGCGAGGCATTGAGGATTGTGTATAATCACAAAAATTTTAGACGTTTATTAGTAAAAATAGTCGCAGACATAAGCTTTAACAAAGAATATACGAAGAACGCTTTGATTCCAAATTACGTTAAGTTCAAACTTTGTACGCACCAAAAGCAACAATGACAGGAAGGAGCAACAAGAGAGTTTCCTCGTCTACACCCACGCGTGATTAACAAAACCGACATTGCGTTTGATAATGCAGAAGTGGAAATGACAAATAAAGGAACAATGCTTAATACTGAGCCGCCATTTTAAAAAAAAGGTAGTGAAGGAAACGACTGCACTCACTAAAATAACAGCTGAAGTTGCCAAATGAAATAATAATGAAATCTCTCATGTTGGTCATAAGTTGATAAATGTAGTAAAAACTGAATTGAAGAAGCGAAACAATAATAATCATAAGGCTAAAGCTGACCAATTAATTGTGAATGTCATAATGAAAACGCTTAATAAAGGGAAGTGCATTGTCACGAGAGTAGATAATATGATCAGAGCCGTGATGTTCAGAGGAGGAGCAGTACATTGTGAAGACGTTAGTGGTTGTTGCCAAAAATGAGATCTTTGTAATCTCAAAGGACCTAACAGCATCTTCGAATCTAAAGTAAAATATTCTTAAACTATTTCCTCAGAACGGGCGCAGAATAAAGGACATGCCTTAAAAAATTAAAAAAAAATACGTGAATGAGAACAACTATTCGGTGCATGGTATTATCGTTCTAATTGACGAAATTAAGGCGAAAACCAGTCAGTGACGCTTCCCGTTGATTTCACTGGATGTTAAGAATCTGTTCTTAAATGTTACAGTTAATGAAACAGTAGAGATTGTCAGAAGCAATTTCCTTAAATACAGTAAAATTTCAAGGCAAATCGCCATCGAATTCATTGAAATTTTACAGGTGATTACAAGTTTAAACTTTTTTTTATGCTCAAGACAATTATTTACCTGTGGGTTACAACATTTCAGGGAATGTGGCTGGTATTCTAACCAGTGATCCAGAAGGCAAAGTTATAAAGTCTAACCAAGCCATTATGGGTAAAGTTGTTTATTACGAGTATAAACATTATGCAGATGATACTTTATTGCTTGTTCCACGAACCTATTGACGAAATAGTAAATAAAAAAATAAAAAAAATTAACGCAGATAAAATGAAAATGGTATCGATGCTCTACTGTGGAACAGTCTCTCAAAAGATGGCGAACATTTTTAAAATATATCCTATTAAAATAGTGTTCCAGACAAATAATATATTGAGATATAATCTGTAGTGCGATGTCAGTAAAAAGATAAACAAGTTCGAAAGATATGGAATTTATAAAATTCAGTGCTCATCGTATGATGAAAAGTATAGTACACAGGCAGAAGGAAGATTTTCGATTAGATACAAGGAACATCCCCCCATGAACCATGGACCTTGCCGTTGGTGGGGAGGCTTGCGTGCCTCAGCGATACAGATGGCCGTACCGTAGGTGCAACCACAACGGAAGGGTACCTGTTGAGAGGCCAGACAAACATGTGGTTCCTGAACAGGGGCAGCAGCCTTTTCAGTAGTTGCAGGGGCAACAGTCTGGATGATTGATTGATCTGGCCTTGTAACATTAACCAAAACGACCTTGCTGTGCTGGTACTGCGAACGACTGAAAGCAAGGGGAAACTACAGCCGTAATTTTTCCTGAGGACATGCAGCTTTACTGTATGATTAAATGCTGATGGCGTCCTCTTGGGTAAAATATTCCGGAGGTAAAATAGTCCCCCATTCGGATCTCCGGGCGGGGACTACTCAAGAGGACGTCGTTATCAGGAGAAAGAAAACTGGCGTTCTACGGATCGGAGCGTGGAATGTCAGATCCCTTAATCGGGCAGGTAGGTTAGAAAATTTAAAAAGGGAAATGGATAGGTTAAAGTTAGATATAGTGGGAATTAGTGAAGTTCGGTGGCAGGAGGAACAAGACTTTTGGTCAGATGATTACAGGGTTATAAATACAAAATCAAATAGGGGTAATGCAGGAGTAGGTTTAATAATGAATAAAAAAATAGAAGTGCAGGTTAGCTACTACAAACAGCATAGTGAACGCATTATTGTGGCCAAGATAGACACAAAGCCCATGCCTACTACAGTAGTACAAGTTTATATGCCAACTAGCTCTGCAGATGATGAAGAAATAGATGAAATGCATGACGAGATAAAAGAAATTATTCAGGTAGTGAAGGGAGACGAAAATTTAATAGTCATGGGTGACTGGAATTCGTCAGTAGGAAAAGGGAGAGAAGGAAACATAGTAGGTGAATATGGATTGGGGGGAAGAAATGAAAGAGGAAGCCGCCTGGTAGAATTTTGCACAGAGCATAACTTAATCATAGCTAACACTTGGTTCAAGAATCATAAAAGAAGGCTGTGTACCTGGAAGAATCTTGGAGATACTAGTAGGTATCAGATAGATTATATAATGGTAAGACAGAGATTTAGGAACCAGGTTTTAAATTGTAAGACATTTCCAGGGGCAGATGTGGATTCTGACCACAATCTATTGGTTATGAACTGCAGATTGAAACTGAAGAAACTGCATAAAGGTGGGAATCTAAGGAGATGGGACCTGGATAAACTGAAAGTACCAGAGGTTGTAGAGAGTTTCAGGGAGAGCATAAGGGAACAATTGACAGGAATGGGGGAAAGAAATACAGTAGAAGAAGAATGGGTAGCTCTGAGAGATGAAGTAGTGAAGGCAGCAGACGATCAAGTAGGTAAAAAGGCGAGGGCGAATAGAAATCCTTGGGTAACAGAAGAAATATTGAATTTAATTGATGAAAGGAGAAAATATAAAAATGCAGTAAATGAAGCAGCCAAAAAGGAATACAAACGTCTCAAAAATGAGATCGACAGGAAGTGCAAAATGGCTAAGCAGGGATGGCTAGAGGGCAAATGTAAGGATGTAGAGGCTTGTCTCACTAGGAGTAAGATAGATACTGCCTACAGGAAAATTAAAGAGACCTTTGGAGAGAAGAGAACCACTTGTATGAATATCAAGAGCTCAGATGGCAACCCAGTTCTAAGCAAAGAAGGGAAAGCAGAAAGGTGGAAGGAGTATATAGGGGGTTTATACAAGGGCGATGTACTTGAGGACAATATTATGGAAATGGAAGAGGATGTAGATGAAGGTGAAATGGGAGATAAGATACTGCGTGAAGAGTTTGACAGAGCACTGAAAGACCTGAGTCGAAACAAGGCCCCGGGTGTAGACAACATTCCATTAGAACTACTGATGGCCTTGGGAGAGCCAATCCTGACAAAACTCTACCATCTGGTGAGCAAGATGTATGAGACAGGTGAAATACCCTCAGACTTCAAGAAGAATATAATAATTCCAATCCCAAAGAAAGCAGGTGTTGACAGATGTGAAAATTACCGAACTATCAGTTTAATAAGTCACAGCTGCAAAATACTAACGCGAATTCTTTACAGACGAATGGAAAAACTGGTAGAAATGGACCTCGGGGAAGATCAGTTTGGATTCCGTGGAAATGTTGGAACACGTGAGGCAATACTAACCTTACGACTTATCTTAGAAGAAAGATTAAGAAAAGGCAAACCTACGTTTCTAGCATTTGTAGACTTAGAGAAAGATTTTGACAATGTTAACTGGAATACTCTCTTTCAAATTCTGAAGGTGGCAGGTATAAAATACAGGGAGCGAAAGGCTATTTACAATTTGTACAGAAATCAGATGGCAGTTATAAGAGTCGAGGGGCATGAAAGGGAAGCAGTGGTTGGGAAAGGAGTGAGACAGGGTTGTAGTCTCTCACCGATGTTATTCAATCTGTATATTGAGCAAGCAGTAAAGGAAACAAAAGAAAAATTCGGAGTAGGTATTAAAATTCATGGAGAAGAAGTAAAAACTTTGAGGTTCGCCGATGACATTGTAATTCTGTCAGAGACAGCAAAGGACTTGGAACAGCAGTTGAACGGAATGGACAGTGTCTTGAAAGGAGGATATAAGATGAACATCAACAAAAGCAAAACGAGGATAATGGAATGTAGTCAAATTAAATCGGGTGGTGCTGAGGGAATTAGATTAGGAAATGAGACAAAGTAGTAAAGGAGTTTTGCTATTTATGGAGTAAAATAGCTGATGATGGTCGAAGTAGAGAGGATATAAAATGTAGACTGGCAATGGCAAGGAAATCGTTTCTGAAGAAGAGAAATTTGTGAACATCGAATATAGATTTAAGTGTCAGGAAGTCGTTTCTGAAAGTATTTGTATGGAGTGTAGCCATGTATGGAAGTGAAACATGGACGATAACTAGTTTGGACAAGAAGAGAATAGAAGCTTTCGAAATGTGGTGCTACAGAAGAATGCTGAAGATAGGGTGGGTAGATCACGTAACTAATGAGGAGGTATTGAATAGGATTGGGGAGAAGAGAAGTTTGTGGCACAGTTTGACTAGAAGAAGGGATCGGTTGGTAGGACATGTTTTGAGGCATCAAGGGCTCACAAATTTAGCATTGGAGGGCAGCATGGAGGGTAAAAATCGTAGAGGGAGACCAAGAGATGAATACACTAAGCAGATTCAGAAGGATGTAGGTTGCAGTAGGTACTGGGAGATGAAGAAGCTTGCACAGGATAGAGTAGCATGGAGAGCTGCATCAAACCAGTCTCAGGACTGAAGACCACAACAACAACAACAACAACAACAACAAGGAACATAAAGATGCATTTAGATTAAGTAATTATGACAAATCAGCTGTTGCGAATCACATATACGAAACAGGCCGTCCCCTTAAGGACGCGCGGGGTAGTCGCCTTGTCACGGTTCGTGCGGCTCCCCCCGTAGAAGGTTCGAGTCCTCCCTCGGGCTAGGGTGTGTGCTGTCCTTAGCGTAAGTTAGTTTAAGTTACATTAGTTAGTGTGTAACCATAGGTACCGATGACCCCAGCAGTTTGGTCCCATAGAACCTTACCACAATTTTCCAAATTTTTTCGTCCCCTTAAGGGAATGGAATGCACATAGAGAAGAAAGGGAGGAAACTCAACTTGCTACAAGAATTGAAGATCGCCATTCATAAAAAGAAACATAACATTATTCTGAACGCACAAGAGAAGGACAAAAAAATGAGATTTCTTAGCGGCTTTGTATAATTATTTTAGGATTGTTACATGATTGTAAATTTGTAAAATATCTTTGGCGAAAGTGCTAGAAGCTGACACTCGTAGGTTTAGAAAACGATGAAAAGTAGGCGACCAAAAATCATCATTATGGTTCAGCCACTAGCTGCAGTTACACAGTAATACGCGGACATGCCAGTTTAGAACAGTCTCCTAACCTCTGGAGAAGCATCAGCTTGACAGTCCTGGTAGTGGGACATGGTCTGGTGTAGTGTGTGGTGTGACATTGGACAGCCACTGACAAATGTCGATGACTTTAACGTGAGATGAGGACCCACAGTCCAATGTTTTTATTCTATTTTATCTTATGAACGCCGCAATTATTACTATTAACAGATTTTTTAGAGTTTTAACTTAATGTGCTGAGTTTTACAACCTGAAGATGAGACCATAGTCTCTCGAAACGTATTGTTGAGCTGTTTATGCTACAGAAATACGGTTGACTGCTACCAATTATTATTGTAAAAACAACTGTTGCCTCGTATCCGTAATGGATAGTTTTCAGAGTATACCTGGCATATTAAGCCCTGGGTTATTTAATCAAGGATAAATGGCATCTCCCGTATTTTTTATAGCCAAATCTTACTTGAGTCCCAACACTATGAATAAAATATAATTTTTAAATTTCTCAGATCTTTTTTATCATAGTAAGCACCGAATACACGAAGAAACTGACAAGACGTAAATAGTCAGTTGTTTTAAGGAAACGGTTTTCCGCGAAATTAATCGTTATTGTTGTAGTAAGTAATGAATATGACACGAAATTGGCACACGCTATACAATCAGTTGTGTTAAACACATGATTTCACCTTTGAAACCACTCATCGTTTCATGCGATGCGATATACTTGAAAGCAAATTCACGTTTTTATGTACGACACAAAATCTCACATCTCAAAACCTCAAGGAACTCATAACGCCTAAAACAACTTATGGTCCTAAATAACAAACAAAAATGGGCCAAAAATGTAATAAATGTTGTATCACAACTACATGCTGTCCCAGTGGTTTCATTCCGATAATACTTATAAATGCAGTAATAGAAACTGGAATTTACTTTACAATAACTTTAAACATACTTACTGTAACTGTCAGTGATCTGCAATAGAAAAAATTGCGTGTCAGAATCTCCTACAATCACGTAGCACAACCCCCACACCAACTGTTGCTTTGAACGCTATAAGTGACTGCTAGAATGCAGTAAATTCGTAGAAGTACTTCACTGTGCCACCACAACAAGTGTCTGTCTTGAAATAGCATCGCTGGTTACGTGTTCTCGTGTTAGTTGTGAAATCCGTTTTTCAAGAATTTCTGCTTTGAATAATTTTGTCATCTTTGCAAAAGGCTAAGCTAGTAAAACGTCTCGTGCATAGCCGGCCGGAGTGGCCGAGCGGTTCTAGGCGCTTCAGTCTGGAACCGCGCGACCGTTACGGTCGCAGGTTCGGTTCCTGCCTCGGGCATGGATGTGTGTGATGTCCTTAGGTTAGTTAGGTTTAAGTAGTTCTAAGTTCTAGGGGACTGATGACCTCAGAAGTTAAGTCCCATAGTGCTCAGAGCCATTTGAACCATTTTTTTTTTGTCTTGTGCAAACAAATTATGCTTATTCATGATCCGGCACCTAATCACTTAAACCTACCTGCCTGCTCCCAACCACATTCAGTTTTCTGTTTTCTTCAGAACCGAAGATTACGGGCCCTAGCGTGTATAGATTGAGTAATAATTTGAAGACAAGAAAAATGTTCATTGTCGTCTCGAGGAAGGAAAGATGATTGGGGTTAAGCGTCTCGTCAACCACGCGCGCTTGATAGATCGGAACATGCTTGTATTTTAGAAACAGATGGAGAATGAAATTGACTGTCTCCTACTGATAGGAATCCAAAATTTGCTTCAATCGATTTAGGAACAGCACGGAAAACGGGACGAGGATCTGAACCACTGTCCTCCCGAAAGCAAGTCCTGTGCGGTGACCACCTCGCTACCTCTCTCCGCCTTGTAGTTTCAATGCAGATGTTTAGATATAGAACGGTATTGAGAAACACGACAGTTCGGATACTGGACTATGGCCTTTAGAACACGGGCTAGGAGCTGAACAGGGTACACATCTGGAAAACGTGTAGTTTTATACTCAGTGTTAGAAAAGCAGTGTTGAGCAGCCCGAAATTAAGTCGCTCTTGCTCCGTCGTGGAAGTGGCAATAAATAGATCATTCATTGGCCGCCTTCATGGTCTTCCATTCTCCCAGGATGTAAATACCACCATCGTCGAAGGACCTTGGAGGAAATGTCAGGAAAAGTGAAAAAGTCTCTTAATAACAGATCCTTCTACATAGTTAATTTTACACTATTTGAAAATGTAACTCAGACAGAAATAAGAGGATTTTGGTCAACCAACTACCATGTAAAGTTCCCAAAACATTATATTGCAACAGTTTGGTACTTAACGCTACATGAGCAGTTCTGTAATCCCATGAATGGAAAGACGCTGGTTTTGTTGAAAATTTTTACAGACTGAATTAGTAGCACCACCACTAAACCTCCGGAACCGTCGTAGACACCACTTCATATGATTTTTCGTTTCTGTGGCCATGGTGTCCACAGTTGGTGTATGACTACATGAGGTATTCCAGATCTGTCTATGAATAAATAAAACCGCATATTTTACTCTGTGTGTGTGTGTGTGTGTGTGTGTGTGTGTGTGTGTGTGTTTGTGTGGATTCCTAAGGGTCCAAACTCTTCAGAGGTAATCGGTCCCACACTACTTAAATTCTTTAACTAACTTACGCTAAGGACAATACACGCACCCATGCCCGAGGCAGAACTCGAACCTCTGGCGGGAGGGGCCGCGCAATCCGTGACATGACGCCTAAAACCGAGCGGCAACTCCGCGCACATATTTTACTGTACCCGAGTGATTTGTTTGGTGTGGTGGAATTGGCATTGGCAGAAACATAGGCTCTGGAATTGAAGTGTCTGGCAGCTGTGAAGGCACAATATGATTTAGCAGTGATATCATTTATTAGCAACCCTATTAATGAACATAATCACTAAACTATTGCATAAAGTTCTCCTAAAACAATTATTTCAAAGCCTTACTGGATAAAAATCGATAATAATGATTCCCATAACAGCAATGAAAAAGAGCAGAGAGAGAAATAACATTATCAGTGGTTGACTTACAGGGAAAGTAAACCACGCTGTACATATATCATTACTATCACAATTCATAAGGAGTTCTAGTGCAATAATACTACCAACCCTCAATCACAAAATAATGAACGAGTTAACACTAAGACCTTAACCTAAGAGGCATAAAATAATACTACACTCAAAATTTAATTGACGCATAATAAATACAGTATAATCAACCACGTACACGGCAATGCACACACTTGAGTCAAAATGTTACACTAATTGAAAAGCTTCTTTGTATACAGACATGTCACCTGACAACATTAATAATATAAAATCGTGAGAATTGATGCCACGCAAAAAGGTATCATGGTCAAAATTTTCTAGAAGTTTTCTCCAGCGAGCGATAAGCCAGGTTCAATCAGGCCACCAGAGTGACAAATAGAGATCATAACGTCATTCTGACAACACAGCATAATGACACAAGGAACAGATGTTCCATAAGAGCCGCGCGGAGTGGCCGCGCGGTTAGAGGCGCCATGTCACGAATTGTGCGGACCCTCCCTCCGGAGGTTCGAGTCCTCCCTCGGGCATGGGCGTGTGTGTGTTGTTCTTAGCATAAGTTAGTTTACGTAGTGTGTAAGTCTATGGACTGACCTCAGCAGTTCGGTCCCTTACTACTTAACACACATTTGAATATTTGTTCCATAAGAATGCCTGTCAGGCCACTGACATGACGGAGAAACAACAAGCTGAAGCCCCGAAAGTCGCTCTTGTGACACCGAGGTGGACCGGAAAATGCCGAAGAGCCCAGAAAACCAAGACATATGCGATCATCCTCAGCCAAACATAACGTCATTGCCTCAGACAGAAAGTGATGAACAATCCCACTTGGAAGCCCTTATGCTATTCAGATACAATCAGCCAGCTGTGATGTTCTGCCTACCATTCTCCAGATGACGTTTACCTTCTAGATTGCTATCTTCCTGGTCTACCGAACCTGTTCTCTGTGCGCTGTCAACATCTCATCCACTGATGTGAAGTCTCCGGGACTTCCGGTTTGTTGAGTGCCGAGTTGATCGTGTCTGGCGCTCCGTCAACCTGTCGTATCCGGGAGGCGTGCTAAAGGCCGCTCCCTTGACGGACAACTGTGAGCAGTCACCGGCGCCCACGCTGTAACTCTGCGCTACCGTCTACATCACGTGCAGAGCTGCTGCAGTTTACTCAGGTACCCCTTTCGATGTCCACCCATTATAAGCAGTCCACGACCTGGTGGTTTGTCGCCACTGTACGAGCTTTGCTTGCCGCGTACTACCCTGTACGACATCGTCGGTGTTATGTGCGTCACCTCGGGCATGGATGTGTGTGATGTCCTTAGGTTAGTTAGGTTTAAGTAGTTCTAAGCTCTAGGGGACTTATGACCACAGCAGTTGAGTCCCATAGTGCTCAGAGCCATTTGAACCATTTTGTTATGTGCGTCACCGTAACGGAGACAAGAGCCTCGAGAGATTGCTGAGCAACACGTCAGTGTGTTTGTTCTCGTGTCGAGTGTCCTCTTTTTCAGATTACTGCCATCCTCAGTGAGATCAAGGTTGTGGCACTGTAATTGCCTGACGAAGTGCCGTTGTGTTGCCTGTGTGAAAGGACGATCAACTGATTACTAACAGTCGTTGACTGGGTGGTTGATTTGGGGAAGGAACCAAACAGCGAGGTCATCGGTCCTATCGGTTTAGGGAAGGCAGTCAGCCGTGCCCTTTCAAAGGAACCATCGTGGCATTTGCCTGAAGCACTTTAAGGAAACCAAAGAAAATCTAAATCAGAACGCGGGTTTGACCCTCGTCCTCCCGAATGCGAGTCCAGTGTGTGCTAACCAATGCGCCGCCTCGCTCGGTAACAGTTATTGTACTGATATTTAAACCCGTAATGCTATATGAGACACGATTACAGATGTCCAGTAAGTGTTTTCAATGTCGATGTCTCTTATATTCATTGCGTTGTATTACAAATCTTTAACTTCATTTCAAATTCCATACTACAAATACGTACAGCATTTGAATACAACTGTCTCTATATTGCGCGTTCACGAATGCATATTACTTCCGAGTCAAAGTTTATACCTTAGCGACCGTATCGTACGAGTCGCACACGTACGTGACTTGTCAACAGTGGAAGACAAATAACAAACTATTTCTCCTGTCACATCCCGTAAACCCGCAGTGGCTATGCTTACTTACCCCTCTGCTCTGAGATAAGCGACCAACACCAAATAAAATTAAACACACCTTAAATATTACTGCTTGTTGTTTGTTAATGAATACGAAAACTAAGCTTGTAATAAGTTCTTGAGGTTTTGAATTCGCCTATTAGGTGCTAGTCGCATATCATTGTAAAATACGGCTAAAACCCGCGGGCAGCATGAATACTTAATTCGGACCGTAGTTTGACGGCAACAGTTACACAGTGAATAGAAATCTAAGAAGAAGGGGGGGTGGCGGTTGTGAAACACAGAATCGTGAGGAATCGGGTGGCGGGGGGAAGTAGAGGCAGAGAGAGAGAGAGAGAGAGAGAGAGAGAGAGAGAGAAAGAGGGGGCGAGTCTTTTTCAGTAAGACCTAATGATGTTACGCGTTCAATGATTTTGTGTAGTGTTCGGTTTCCATAGATTATCTGGTTATTAAGCGGCGTTTAGCTTTCTCACCTACTTAAAAATTTAGCTACGGTTACCTCCAGGTGAGAAGTACAAGTACAACGTCTCTGTCTAAAAGGCCTCTCCGTAGTGGTGGGTAGCCAATCCATGGACACCCACTACAACACTGTGCCTCGCATCCACCCGTTGGACGGGTGTGCGAGTCCAGCGACACTCTGACCCGTAAAACTGCCCTGCTTCAATTCCCTGCACGAGGTCCTCTGTAGCTCCCGTGCTTCTGGTACCGAGCGAGGTGCTCACATTTGGGAGGACGACGGTTCGAACCCGCGACTGGCCATCCTGATATAGGTTTCCTGTGATTTCCCTAAATGATTCAGTGTAAATGACGGGTGGTTCGTTTCAAAGAGCACAGCCGACTTCGTTCCCCATCCTTCCCTAATCCTATGGGACCGATGACGTCACTGTTTGGTCCCCTCCCCCCAAATCAACCAACTAACCCGTGCTTCTGGTAACACATTCGTACAGTCTGTATTACATTATAGGCCATGGAACAGGTCGGTAGTTCAGCGCATAAATACCGAACCCGACAGGTATAAGTAAACTATATTTTGAATGCTATTTTATATATCCCTGACCGAATATTACATATTGCCGCTAATAACACAATAAAATTATTTTCCATATGAAAACAGAAGACTTACTTACGGGTTCACCTGTTTCAAGAATAGTAACCATCTTAACGGAAAAACAAATGTTTGGAAATGTACACTGAACAGAAACTGTTACACCTGCCCAATGTAGTATAGGGTTCACGCGAGCACGCAGAAGTACCGCAACACGACGTGGCATAGACGCTACTAATGTCTGAAGTAGTACTGACGGAAATTGACACCTTGAATCCTGCAGGGCTGTCCATAAATCCGTAAGAGTATGAGGAGATGGAGATCTCTTCTAGACAGCATGTTGCAAGGCATCCCAGATGTGCTCAATAATGTACATGTCTAGGGAGTTTGGTGGCTAGCGGAAGTGCTTAAACTCAGAAGAGTATCTGGAGGCACTCTGTAGCAATTCTGGACGTGTGGGGTGTCGCATTCTCCTGCTGGAATTGCCCGAGTCCGTCGGAAAACACACTGGACATGAATGGATACAGGTTATCCGACAGGATGCTTACGTACGTGTCACCTGTCAGAGTCGTATCTAGGCGTATCAGAGTGCACACGTCCCACACCATTACTGAGTCTTCACCAGCTTGAACAGTCCCCTGCTGACATGCAAGGTTCGTGAATTCATGAGGTTGTTTCCGAACTTGTACACGTCCATCCGCTCGATACAACTTGAAACGAGACTCGTCCGACCAGTCATCAACAGTTCAACGTCGGTGTTGATGGGTCCAGGCAGCGTAAAGCTCTGTGTCGTGTAGTTATTAAGGCTACACGTGTGGATCTTCGGCACCGAAAGCGGATAACGATGATGTTTCGTTGAATGCTTCCAGAATGAGACTTTCACTCTGCAGCGGAGTGTGCGCTGATATGAAACTTCCTGGCAGATTAAAACTGTGTGCCCGACCGAGACTCGAACTCGGGACCTTTGCCTTTCGCGGGCAAGTGCTCTACCATCTGAGCTACCGAAGCACGACTCACGCCCGGTCCTCACAGCTTTACTTCTGCCAGTATCTCGTCTCCTACCTTCCAAACTTTACAGAAGCTCTCCTGCGAACCTTGCAGAACCAGCACTCCTGAAAGAAAGGATACTGCGGAGACATGACTTAGCCACAGCCTGGGGGATGTTTCCAGAATGAGACTTTCACTCTGCAGCGGAGTGTGCACTGATATGGAACTTTCTAGTTTCTAGACGAGATACTGGCAGAAGTAAAGCTGTCATTATAGCGTTGCCGACTGCAGCGCAGTATTTCTCCTGTTTACATGTCTCTGTATTGGAATACGCATGCCTGTACCAGTTTCTCTGGCACTTCAGTGTAATAGCAAATAAAGGGTACTACGTCCTCTACTGGTAAAGGTATGTAAATGACATTCATGATGGTTGATGATCACACTAAAATTTACATAGAGACATAAATACAATACGGAATGATCACACTAAAATTTACATAGAGACATAAATACAATACGGAAGAACTTCATATTTACAATCGAAGAACAAGAATATAAATTCAACTTTCTGTGTGTATCTATCAGGAAAGATAGTCGCAACCATACCTTTGACAAGTACGAAAAAACCACAACTACTAATACCATGGCAAACACAGCCTCGAGCCAGCAAACGATACACAAAAAGACTGTAATCAGATTCTTGTTAAACAAGCTCACTAAACATCTTAAATTAGCAAAAAGACTATAAAAAAGTTTCACTACAATTGTTAGGTACACTAGTAAATGAAATGAACAAAAATATTCAAACAGTGGATGTATTACTTGAAGAAAATCATACTTCAGCATTATCAACTGCTTTCTCCACGTGTTAGGCAGGTAGTTTATATTTAAAGTGGTAGTTTCAGAGAAAAATATTGGTTTCATTTGCATGAAGGTTTTCAGATAAGAGCTAAATCCGAAAATAAAAGTAGAATTTAAATGTTCTTTCCACACATCACACGCAAAATACATTTCCAATAGACGAACAGGACGCCAGCCGCACTAGGAGACGATGTCAATTTCGCTTGTGGCAAGTACCATTGGATACACTCGAGGCTGTTAACGGAATGATGTAGGATGGCTGTGGCAACCGATACACGGTGTCAAAAAAAACTAGTTTTGCGGTTCGGCAGAAATAATGTCAGAGCTCGTTGAAACTGATAGGGACACGGGTTCCTGCTGACCAGAGGAACACGCAGAACACGCGGCGGGCGCCGCTCGAGTGCCCGCTTACGCGGCCGGCCCTACGTAACAGCCGGCCTGTGAATCGCTGAGCCGCGTTACGTAAGGGAGGGAAGGCCAGCGAGCTGAAGGTGCCCCGGTCACTGCCCGGCGGCGCCCGTCCGCCCGCTGGCCAATCACGAGCCGAAGGCAGCTCTACGAAAGACGAACGCCTCTCCACGCATTTCCTCAAACGACTGGCATTCCTTCCCCAGTTCCTCTCCTTTACAGAATACCACGAATTAACGGCAAGCAACGCTACTGGGGTATTTTCCGTAATTTTTTTTTCGAAACATTAATAAAAGGTCGAGGAGTGTACATGCCACCACAGAGCTCCGTAGAAAACATAAGGTGTAAGTGTCGCTGTAGTAAGCATCCTAATCCCCCCGCCCCTCTATCTCCCAACATCTGCCAACATTCACACACTCATACACTAAACTTGTAAGACCAATGCAAACAATACTAATCGCCGTTGTATAGGTTTATTTCTAGGCAACCAGTTTCGACGTTACACTACGTCATCTTCAGGACTAAGCTGCTCCAATCCAGTAACCTCGTGTTATAAATATAGCAGTGGCTTTAGCTGGTCTCGTAATAGCTATTACAGGCATACGAGGAGTCGACGCAAGTCTTCAGGATCAAAGAAATGGGGATGTGCAAAACTTGTAGATCGGAAACCACAGCGTATTAGCACAGAATATGAATTACTGAAAGACGAGTAAAGGTAACAGTTGTCAGGAGCGGCTGAAAGAGAAATTTTTACGCCATAATCATATATATCAAAGAAAGTCACAAAATGATGAAGTGAAAAATTTCTCCTATATTTGAGAGAAAATATAAGGCCGGCTCGAATGAAGTACCAGACCACTGCTGCAGGTGCATAAAGCTTTCTTCAGTTAAGAGTTATTCTGGTACTTCGACACATAAGTGAAGAAAACGTTGCTGAAACATTATACCTGGAGCGATAGATTGTGTGGGGGAAAGAAGGACATTACGGAACTCGCTTAAGAGGAAAATAAAAAAAAATCGGATAATCAAATGGGCACATAAAGTAGGTCACGAGGACGTGCTACCTTGGACAGGTGCAGAAGTTATGGCACACCTTTACCATAAAAAAGGAACAGCCGTGCGACATCTACTGTGTCGCTGGGGGAGGGGGGTGGGACTGGAGAAGACAGGTGGGGGCTTGCAAAGACCCCGCCTGCTAATGACAGACGATAGCTAATCTATAATAAATACTAAACATTGCTGTTATAGTCATTGGAGGAAAAATTTTTTTACTTCATGTTAATTTTAACGTAGGTTTTCAAATATGGTGAATTTTATTGTAATTATTTTCAAATCCGTTCATGATTCTTGTATTCTTTCTACAGATATTCTGAAGATGGGTTCAGTCGAAACGCCTAAAGACAACTGAGCCGCTGAACATCAAATGACTAAAGCTTTTTCCTCCAGCTACCATAACAGTAGTGTTAAAGATCTATAATTTCATAAAATGATTGCAGTTCTCTTATGTGTCCACATGTCAAATCTTAAAAATAACTAAACTAGCTACTCACTGCCTAGCGTATCTTTTATGGTTGCAGCCTCACGATAATTCCTTTTGCGTAACGGTGCAGCCAAGGCTTTCTTAGTCCTATCACAGCAAGAATTCGCACACACACACACACACACACACACACACACACACACACACACACACAGGGACAGGAGAACTAATATCACAAAGACACACTGAACAGTTGGTAGCAATGACACTTGCAATGCCAGCCAAAACATAACATCTAGTATAAAACCAATTTTCATTACCTAATGGTTTGAAAACGAAACTTTGTATGGCAGAAGACAGGAAAAGAATAGCTTTAAAACGGAAGAGAGCACATGCAGAGTAGCATCATAGAAATTTGTAAGTAGAAATTTGTGCTGTAATTTGATCGTAGATAAGCAACAAGTCCAGAATTGTTCATAACCTCAACATACAGTGTCCAAAATGTAGAGCAAAATAGTTGAAAGACGAAGATGTATACAGTTTAGACCACTGAAGGTGATTTGCAAATAATAAAGACTAACCGCGTATGGTAAGAAAAAAATATTTTATTCAGTTGTTATTAGACGGTTCTAAACTAAACTAAACAACACAATAAGAGAAATGATCTAAACTGTGAACAGCAATGCAAAAACAGGTTTCAGATTTCAATAGTCATTCGCTGCAGTCGTATGCATTAGAAGCACTGAAATTTTGAAGGTTTTCGACTATGGATTCAGCGTTAGATGATTTCTATAACTTCACTTCCATTGTGTTACCTTGTGTTATTGTATACTTCATTATGCACTTGCTTACGATATACTGTACCATCGAACTTTATCTACCAATATTTTACCACTCACGTTTTTCGCAAAGGAACGAATATAACTATGCTGTTTCCAATAATGTGTCGCAGAAAACAAGCAACTACTTCACCATCGTTAATAATCAAATTAACATATCAAATTTGAAAAGCGAGTATTCAGCAACATAAAATTAAATAAATTATTGAATGATAACGAAATAAAATTGTACTATACAAGTTGTTATAACGCAAACTGTAAATACAGTCTGAACTGTATTTTGGTAGTTTAGTTAATTTTGAGAAGTAACTATACATTTGAAGGATCCTATGAAAGGTATAGTGATTCTAGGGAAATGAGGTATTGCTGACTCACTCTCAGCACAAATATTAACATAATTAACGATTTCATTTGTTCATGTTCTAATACAATTCTACTGAAAATATATACTTTGCTTTATACGATGAGCTGACGTTTGCACTGTCATCCATATTTCAGTTGAATCCACCACGCCAATTTCACACAAGTATGGAGCGCCGCCAGTCAGTCAGTCAGTTTTAAGGGATATGTGCATCATCTTGCGGCATTCGAGGCTATGTCGTCTACGTCAGCTCGGTGTAACAGCTCGTAACAGGTTTTGCTACTTTTGTGCTTTTAACTTGCTCACCGTTCCCTGATAGCCCTCTTATCCAGTAACGTTCTGTTAAGTAACGTTCTGTTAATATCAAATGATCTTTTCATCCTTAAATTACATAATAATTATTTTATGTAGTCACTGAGAAGAAAAACTGACAATGCGTTGGTTGTGTATATTTGTTTTAAAATAACACACATTACAAATCTGATATATTGTCTTTAAAACAAATGTAAATATAAATAACAACGTAGAAGGAAAAGGAAATAATTTACTGAGGCGTCTGTGTGAGTGTACCTGTGTTTGTTTGCGTGTGTGTGTGTTACAAAGTGTCTCTAAATGATGAAAATTATAGGTGCAGATAAAGGTATGTAAAGCAGGTAATTCAGGACAGTGGATGTGGTCGATAATAACATAAGATATTAATGGAAAGTAGAAAATTTCGAAAACGGAATTAAACAAGTATGAAGGTTTTGACTTACACAAAAAGACCTAATGAATAAAGAAAGACCTCTTCAGGAAGCTGATGTCCTAGATCATTTGAAGTTTACCGCTGAGGAAGAAAATAGTCTAATAGCATAACTAAATAGCTTTGAATGGATCATATTACCAGTATGAAAACGTTGTTAAAACCCAGTTCTCTTTCAACACTAATGCAGACAAATTCTAGATAGATTGACCGAGAAAGCCATCCATATTTTGCATTTGGTGTAATTTTGTGTAACTGCAGTACGTGTGTGTATTTTTTTAGCTTTCTGCTAGCATTTTTCGTACTATGCATCGGTAGCAGATAATAATTTCTGTGAAGACTGTTTTGTTTCACACGATCTTTGTCTCTTGAGTCAATGTCGATCGTTTCACACGATCGTTGTCTTCAGAATCAGTGTTCATTACTACAGTGGCGATTCTCTAAAACAGGCATGACTGCTCATTTTTCCAAGTACCTAGGAACATGTGACCGGAGAGTGTACGTTCACACTATATTATAAAATTGCATGTACAACTGTGCCCTTTGATGTGAAATACTATTGCTGCGTAGTAGTACCTGGCACAATATTTGCTTATTCTGCCACTAAGTTTACAAAGCACGCACGGTGGAAAGAAATTCAATGCAGAGGCACACAATCATTCTGTGTTAAGACGTAATAAAATTCAATACCAGTTGTGTTAAAACCTGCTAACATGAGGTTGTCCATTAATATGAGAAATTACGAAAGGCGGATGCAAACGAAAGTCAAATGGAATGCGAACAGTGATTGGATTATCTTGTTCAACTTTCCTTGGAATATGTCGCAAGAGTTTACTATATATTGTTCACACAATTTTCCTCTCAGAACAGCTATTACAGTTTGTTATGTATTTCAATATTTAATGTGTTTCATATTTTGTCTAACGCGTGGAGACTCCGCCAGTGTCGACAATGGATGCATGTTTCAACTTTCCAGCACCGAAATTCTTATGACAAGACATTGACTTTCATACAGTGTGGTTATCGCTGCGCAGCCAAATGCTCAGCGTCCAACGCTATTTAAGCAGGAAAACGGTCACACTTAGTGCCTTGTCACGGTGCCAAGAATGATACAATACCCAATAGTGTGTTCTTACAAACAATATGTTGGGTGATTTCGTTCTGTACTACACTTGGTATCTGTATCATTCCAAAAACGTGCATATTCCCGACTGTTCACTAGTGCTGTCATGCCTACTGCGCCACGTCCAACCTTGCTCAACCCGTTTCCGCCGCATCATTTGGTCGAAGTGGTTTGGCAGATTCTAGTGTTTGCTACAAAACTTACACCTGTGTCTTGTATGGATACTGTAAAATCGTCTGTTGTGCCTCTCTAGACATCGTCCTGGCCCTCAAACAATCATGCACTAACATCTCCACCACTCGTTTTTGTTAACAAATTAAACTGTCTTGATTTCACTCAGACCAACCTGTGATGTGGTTCGTAAACGCAAAGCCCATACTGGCCATTGATGGTCTCTCAGACGGCAGTGTAAAATGTTTCGCTTTCCTGAAGCCATCTTGGCGCACACGCTGACGAAATAAGTGAGATTGTTGTGGCTTTCTCCGATAGCAATAAATACGAAGCCCCGAAGTCTGCACTACTCCAACGCCTTTCACTGACACTAGAGTAGTAATTAAAACAAGTCATCTACAATAAATGGCTGGGGAATAGCACGCCTTAATGACTTTGGCACCAATTAAGTACACTGGTCGATTTTAACCTCATGCCTGATCCTACACTTTTGATTCTGTGCATCATCAAACAAAAAAAAAATACATCTAGTGACGACTTTGTACGAGCGTGAGTCATTAGAATGCAAATTAATATTAGCAGAAAGCATGTATATTGTTCTGAAGCACTGACAATTTATAAACGACACAGAGAATAATGCCTGCAACCCTGACTCACAGCGGCTAAACTGCACCAATCGACTAGGCACAAATGAACCAGATCGACCACACCTGATCAATACCGAGCGTGACGTCAGCTCCATCTTCAGCCAACCATAACAAACATTCTCACAAACGGCAGCCACTCCCAGTATACATTGCTGCATGCGGACGCCTCTGCTGGCTCCACGAGCAGTTTGGTGACACTGCCTGCCAACTGCCGGCCACCATGCGATTCGCCAAAAGTGTAATTCAATCCGCAAAAGGCGTAATGCATCGTGGCAACAATTCAAGTGGCCACCTTGCAACGTATTGATGAAACGTCTTACATGCTGCCTCTGTAGCAGAGTGGTAGAGACTACACCTTTGACCATATACATAGGCAATATTTTCTCACTGACACGAATTAGTATTTGGGTATCTCAATCCTCGAATACTCTCCAGTATCGAGCAACATATGTGTCATTCAACTTCGTGCAGAAAATCACTCCTCTGTTACTTTCTATTACCTTAGATCCTGACTTCAGCAGTTGTTTTCGTGGAATTTTCTCGTTGCAGATGTCACTGAACCAGTATTCTAGGCTGACTTCCTCAGACACCTCCACTTCTCACCTGACACAACAACATGAAGACAGTGGTCGCTTTGTTCCTGGTGTCATAAGTTTTGGAAATTTGTGGTAAGTTCCTATGGGACCAAACTGCTGAGGTCATCGATCCCTAGGCTTACACGCTGCTTAACCTAACTTAAACTAGCTTACGCTAAGGACAACACACACACACACTCCCTCGCCCGAGGAAGGACTCGAACCTCCGACGGGGGTGCGGGTGGGGGATTGGGGGGGGGGGGGGGGAGCCACGCAGTCGTGAGTTCTGGGATCTCACTGCCATGGCAGGATTCTACTAGCTCTCTTATGAAAGCCACGTCGTATCATGACATGAGCGTCTACGTGACTGCTTCACATCACTCGCCCATCTGCAACAACTCCAACAACGTTGCCTTGACACAAGGTTAAAGTCATCATCACACGTATACACCTATGGAACGGAAATGGAATGGTACGACAAATCATTTGTGTGGTGTCAGAAGAAGTTACTACGAGATGACGCCACTTGGCTCCTATTGTAACACAACAATGTCATCCATCTGCTCCAGTGACACCACTGCAGCATCTCATCTTGAATGCATTACAGCAGAGACGCCTACCACCACAGCACACATAACAACACTGCCTCCACATACAATCAAATTCGTGCTCTTTCCATGTCGACTCACTGTGTTACCATGCTACCACACAGCCACAAGTACAATTTATGCAAACTGCAATATGCAATGGTACGGTCCACAAGATTACCGGCACCCATGTTCTCCTGTCCGCCACAGACAGCGGTAGCTATTGCCAGACAAGTTCCACGCGGTCAAAACCGCCATTGACGAACTACTACAAGTGTGTGACCTTCCAATAGTTCTTGGTTTTCTCTTATCAAATTACGGCCCAAGAAAGATGGTACAGTTAGGCTATATGGAGACTACAGGGCCTTGAGTGACTGCTTAACCTTTGATAAGTAGTTGATCGTCAGCATTCAAGACTTCACCCACTACCTCTTGGGCGCTTCTCCTTCCAGCGTCTTAGATTGCAAAAAAGAAATACATGCAGATAGCGATGAGTATCCTCCAGTTTTATGCATTTCTGTACATACCTTAAGGCTTCAAAAATTTGACCCAAACCTGACACCAGCTTATTAATAATATCCTGTTTAAGCTCCATTTTTGCCATTTTTATTTGGATGATTTTCTAATTTTTCCCCTTGATTGGAAGAGCAGTAGCTTCATCTCAAGCACGTTCTCGAAGCGTCTCCAAACAACAACATCTTCATTAATGACGTTAAGTGTCAGCTTCATCTCACTGAGGTCGTCTTCCTCGGACATCTGGTCAACGCTGCTAGTAACTGTCATACGTCACAATGAACTATGTTCACTAAAAAACAACTACCTCTACTACAAAATTTCCATAATCTACGCCATTTTCATGGCTACCTTTTGTTGTCGAAACATCCCTAATGAGGCCACCATACACGCACCTATAACAAAATTCTAGTTGGTAAGAAAACTACCAGTAAACGCGACATGCCATGGCCTTAGCGCAACCACTACCTAACGCCCAATTAACAATTACATCAGATGCAAGCAGCTTTGCCCTCAGGGCGGTTCTGCAGCAAGAAATAGCAGGCAAACAACATTCACTTAGATTTTTTCTCTTCAACTGATGGCTTATCAGTACAGGTGGCCCGTCTAGGATCGTGAAGTATTGGCGGCACATGAGTTCGATCCACCACTTTAATGATCACGTGGAGGGCAAACCCCTCACCATTTACACAGACAACCAATCTTCGGCAGACTTGACATGAAATCCTTCGAGAGATTCCTGGCCTCATTGGTTGCATCACGTACACTATGCAGCTCAGTTCATAACTGATGTCAGACATCTCCACGCAGTGGACAATGTCATCGCAGACTGTCTTTTGAGAATAAATATCCTCTCTATACATGTCAGTTTTGACAAATTAGCAGAGGCACAGTTGCGAGACCGAAAACTTATGGACATCTTTCAACATTCTATCATCAACTTGGGATGTTGTCCCATCCCTGGATCCATCAAGCATGCATTGACTGATACTTCACAAAATCGACTTCGACCTTTCGTGCCCACATCAATGAGGAAAATCATATTCGACGAACTCCAAAATCTGTCACACGCTGGTATCCTCTTGTCGACATGACTCATCCAAAACGACTGACGAGACTGGACGCAAATGTGCACTGCTTGCCAGCACAGCAAAGTGGGTAGTCAGAGACAGTCACCATTTGGTCGTTTTGAGATTCTGAAAGGTCGATTTCAGCGTGTCCACTTCGACCTGGTAGGGCCTCTTCATGTGTCTGAAGGCTATATTTATATTCTCTCTGTCATAAACCCTTGTGGTGCTCCGGATGGAAGCCATTCCCCTTACAGACATTATAGCAGAGAGGGCAGCAAAAGCATTTGTTGACGCATTGATATCATGTTTCGGCTGCTTGATGTCTATAATCACTGACCAAGAAGTACATTTTGAATCAGTTCTTTTTGAAGATCTACTGACACTGTGGTGTATGATGTTACTACATAACAGCCTAGCACCTGCAAAGAAATGGTTTCGTGGAACAATGGCACCATACACTTATGGTTGCCCTTATTTGTCATGGCGGTCCTGGGTGGAAGCATTACCTTGGCTGCTATTAGGTGTATGCACCTCTCACAAAGGCGATCTCCATGCCTCCCTTGCAGAAGTCCACTACAATGATTCACTCACTCTGCCTACAGACATTTTTGTGCAAGTCTATCTGCCTTGTACCATAGCTGCCTTCCACTGGCTCTCACAGAGTCATCAGACTAGGCTCTAACACTTTCGACATATTGCTTCATCGTAACCCTACCACTGTGGCAGTCAACCACTTAAAACCAGCTTGGACTTACACAATGCCCCCTATACCGATGACATATAAATGACTACAACAAAAATGGTTCCTCCAGTCCCTTCACAGCCTGATGACTCATCGCCCGTCTTGACACTGACAACATCTTCATGTTCCAACTACACATCCAGCACTTTCCGTCAGACGACTTTCAGGTCAAACAAGTCGTTGATTTCCTCGTTGTTGAGGGGTGGCATGAGGAACATCAAGTCGAGAATACGTTTATCACCCAACATTTCTCTCACCGTTGCTAAACCCTGAGCAATGTGGATACAGCCACAATCATATAACGACTCGCCTGAATGCTTCCCCATCATCACAGCACTCAAAAATTCATGACGACAGCCTACAACTAATCCTGCTGAACTTGATGTCATCACTCCCATCACTTTGCCATGCCCACACTCTAGCCCCACATCTGACACTCAACGTCGATCATTCTCGTTATAGTCGACCTCATCCAACTCTACCTCAATGAGTACCACCTATATGCCATGAAGTGTCAGACGTTTGGAAACTCTTACACACATTTGATTTCATTGCTCTACTGGATAAATGTGTATTTTTTCATAAGCAAATTACATTTCGAATTCAGGAGAGTGTCTATAAGCAAATATACGATATGAAAGACTATATTTTTAATGGATAATTTCTTAGTGGTAGGGTGGAGTACCACAAATAGCATCACTACACTTAAATAACCGTGACTAACGTTTGGAAGCTATGTTACACACGTTGATTCTACTACTCCATCGGATGACCGGTTATTTTCTCGTGTGCAGATTACATTTTGATGTCAGGAGGGAGTGTAAATGCACATAAATGATATTGAAGACTGTAGTTCTAATTTAACATTTGTTGAAGGAGGAGGGGAGTACAGCCGGCCGGAGTGGCCATGCGGTTCTAGGCGCTACAGTCTGGAGCCGATCGACCGCTACGGTCGTAGGTTCGAATCCTGCCTCGGGCATGGATGTGTGTGCTGTCTTTAGGTTAGTTAGGTTTAATTAGTTCTAAGTTCTAGGCGACTGATGACCTCAGAAGTTGAGTCGCATAGTGCTCAGAGCCATTTGAGGGGAGTACAATACACAGCATCACTGACCTTAGAGAGCCCTGACAGACGTTTGGATAATAATAATAATACCTTATCTGATTTATACATCACTTGTTACTGCAAATAGTATTTTGTGGTACCCAAAATGGAAACCAGATGTCGTCGCTAAGATCCTGACGGCAGCTGATTGTGTGTGTGTAGTGTAAGTACCATAATGAAACAATGTCTGTATAGTGTGTGTAATGTGTTCAGTGATTAGGAGTGGGAAATGAACGAACAGTGTAGCAGTAGCCTTCCACAATCGTAAATAATTTCTTAGGGTAAACCAAATGAGGTAGCGCTGTTTTAAACAGACTGGCATTATATTACAGACGGCGGATGCTTCTTCATCCGCCCATCCCAATTTAGGAGTTCCGTGGTTAATCCAAAGCGTGTCAAACTAGACTTCTAAGTTTGTAAATGTCTTAATACATGAATTACATTATTTTTGTTGTTCTTAAATTGTAGTAGCAAGACATGTAGAGTATCCTTGTAAGAGTGATCTATGGATGAAGAAAATTACTACTACTACTACTAGTGCTGCATAAGGGACGAACATACCTTACAAGACTCAGTCGAGTGGAAAAGAGCTTGCGATGTGTATACAAGTATTCACCTGTAATACCCATGTGAACTCTTAGGAAGAAAACAACCTGAAAACACTTATGTCATCGGCAGTACTGTTGAGTGGGTAGCAATACTGTATTAGCTGTGAATGCAGGCATTCTCTGCGCATACTGCAGGTATAATGCTCCCTGTTTCCCATCTAGGTGGCAGTACTGAAACACCATTTACACCAAACCACATAGAATTTAAGTAATTAAAAAAATCAAAGTGAGACCAAAGCTTAATCTCTGGGATAATAAGCAACAAACAGCGGCAGTACTCGATCAAATAGACAGACACAAAGGGCAAGGTTTGGAGGACAACACTGTATATAAACAAATGACCAAATAACTATCACACAGGCAGCTGGTTCGACAAATAACAAATGACAGGTAATATGGACTTGATGTAATGAGCTTTCCAGCTGCCTCACCAAAATGGATACACTTTTCCTAGACATAGGCCTATTACGAAATCCGTTAGGTGAATGTCACCGGGTCGACTAAGGCGTACAGTGAGGTATGTGATAAGTAGTGCATTAAGTACAGGCTATCCTGTTCTGTAACAAGTGCACATATAGGGAAAGTAAAACACTAGTCTAGTTACATTTAAAACCAATGCGTAAAATAAGTTTGACAAACAGTGAAATTGTTATACAGTATGCTAACATAATAAAGCCAATTGGGCAAGCACTAAGCCCCAAACAGATTCTAATGAATTGCCGAAAACATAAAGAGGCTGATAAATATTGAGTAAACAATATTTTCTAAAAATTTCAAACACCAGATAACATGTAAGGCAGGTATGGGGTGACAATTATTGAACTACATGGAAAAAACCTAAGTTAGTTACAAACTACGGCGCGCACACACATTATTCAACATGTAAACGTCACAACAGATATTCGGATTCAGGTTATGACCTGTTCGATATGCTTTCCATCATTGACGATGATGTGGTGCGGACGAATAGTGAAATTCTGCACGATCCGCTGAAGTGTCGGAACATCGATGCTATCGATGACCTTCTGAATGGCTGTTTTCAACTCAGATACGGTTTGGGGGCTATTGCTGTACGCCTTGTCTTTAATATAGCCCCACAAAAAGGAGTCTAATGTGTTCAGACCAGGATAATATGGCGACCAATCGAGGCCATGGCCAGTGACCTCTGGGTAATCCCAGAGCCAGAACGCGTTCCACAAAGTGCTCCTCCAGGACATCACTGTCCTGCTTCGATGGAGTCGAGCACAGTCTTGCATGAACCACAGCTTGTCGAAATCAGGGTCACTTTGGGTAATGGGGATGAAATTATATTCCAAACGTTCACGTACCGTTCGGTAGTCAAGGAA